>NC_135576.1:124686906-125017264 GCF_965152235.1 Eretmochelys imbricata
TAATCTATGAAAACCACCAATGGGACATCCCTGAGACAGTTTTTAAGATGTGTCCATGCTATGAAAAAATATTGCCCTCCCCTGCTCTATTTCCATAGATCTTGTTAGCTGCTTTCTTTAGTTTGTCCCTGGAGATGAAATATGAAACTGATACTTATGTTTTTGCCTCAAAAAGAGTGGTAAGATTCACATCACTAAACTGTCTGCTACTGCAAACTATCCATCCTTTGTGTGTGGCTTTATTTTTATAAATCATAATTCCCAGTTCAGGAGTAAGTCTGAAACATCTTAGACACACAAGGCAGACAAGACTGTGCTTGCTTTACAATATTTAACTGTCTGTCAACTTCACAGGTTTCTAGATAATCGACTGTTTGCAACTTGCTCTGATGACACTACGATAGCACTTTGGGATCTGAGAAAGCTAAACACAAAAGTGTGCACTTTACATGGTCACACAAGCTGGGTGAAGAACATTGAATATGACACCAATACCAGACTACTAGTAACATCAGGGTTTGATGGCAATGTGATCATTTGGGACACCAACAGGTATGTGAATATGGGTTATGTATGGTCATTAAATATATGAAATGTGATAGGGACAGGGCTCTTTTAAAATAGATACATTCATCTTGGATGAAACTCTATTGCTCTGAATGGAAACTTAATACATTCTTAAATTTTGTCACTGATTGCTCATCAGCCAATGGTGATGATCAAGAATTAGGATTGCCTTATTGCGATGAAGATCTAGCAACTCAAAGGAGGCTACGTAGGTCAGATTGAAACAAAGCTGAAAATGTGCTGTCAATCTAGAAATACAAGTGTGCACATTGAGGATCCCCACCCCCCTATTTAAAGTCCAGTTTAAATGAGATCCATAAGAGTGTACAAATGGTGAATGAGTCAGTGGGGGACACAGAGTGCTCTGCACTTTGAAAATCAGCTCATGTGTTTCTGAATTGACCTGTGGATTTCAGAATCTAACTTTGGCAAAAACAGGAGCCTAATCTTGGCCCTAATCATCTCTCTCATTTTGCACTATCCAGGTGCACCGAAGAAGGATGTCCTCACAAGAAGTTTTTTCACACCCGTTTTCTCATGCGGATGAGACTGACACCAGACTGTTCAAAAATGTTGATCTCCACCTCCTCTGGGTATCTTCTGATTTTGCACGACCTTGATTTAACCAAGTCATTAGAGGTTGGCAGCTATCCAATATTAAGAGCCAGAAGAACTGCATCAAGTTCAGGTGAATTCTTGTTAGTAAAAATCTGTACATTGTGATCCATTTGATAGAGGTATATGTATACTGTTCCCTTAGAGAGTGGCTAAGAAGATTCTAGCAGGAAAGTGGCACTATGATAGCTATTTTACCTTGTTCAGGAGTGATTCTGGCCTGTAGTTAAGCTGACCTAAGTCCCCATATAGACAGCGCTAGATGAGTCAAACAACAAAATTCTTCCATTGACCTAGCTACTGCCTCTTGCGGAGGTGGCCTACCAGTGCTGACGGGGGAATCCCTCCCGTTGGTGTAGGTAGTGTCTACTCTGAAGCTTTGCTAGCATTTTAAGTGTAGATAAGCCTTAATAGGATACCACCAGAGAGTGATCAAATATAAAATAACTAATGTGGGAGACTGTTTCCTGTTGGCCTGTCACATGGATGCTGTGAGATACTTAGTAGCAGGGGGAGGGATAGCTCAGTGGTTTGAGCATTGGCCTGCTAAACCCAGGGTTGTGAGTTCAATCCTTGAGGGGGCCATTTAGGGATCTGGGGCAAAAATTGGGGATTGGTCCCCCTTTGAGCAGGGGGTTGGACTAGATGCTCTCCTGAGGTCCCTTCCAACCCTGATATTCTATGATCCAGAGAACTCAGCAGCAGGATATTCTGTGGTTCGTGGTTCATTTTGCCACATTGCAAGAACTTAACAAAATAGTCCCCCAAATTAACAATGTACTCTGTGCCTCCCTTACTGTTTGGTGTCAGTCACTTTTGTCTTAGCAGAGCTACTATAGGCTGCCCAGTGGTCAATACAAGGTAACCTACTAAACATGCAGTGCTGCTCTGAAAAGGGACTTTATAAATGGCATAATGGGGCTTCATGTTATTTCCTAGCAAATTCTCTGTAGTTACTAGTGAATGGAGCAGATTTTTTCTAATTGCCGTCTGCCGTTCATACAGACCCTGAATCCAAGTTGAAGTTTGTTGTTTGACTCATCAGCACCCGTGGCAAAGATGCTGCAGGTCAGACCCTGACCCAAGTTACCCCTGTGCAGCCTCGGTCTAAATGGAGTTGCACAGGTGTGAATGAGAGACCGTTTTACCTTTCGACATCCGTTACTGCAGAAGCATGAGCAGGAGAGAACCCAACTCCTGACTCTTAGACCCTAGGTTGAGTTTGTAGTGCTGGCAGTTTACTTGTAGCAGATGCAAACATGGATCCATAATGGTACTTCTAGGGTTGTTTTTCAGAGCAGAGCCACACTTTAAATTGAAAAGAGTGCACTGAACACTAGCTTATTTGGGGTTAGAAGGAGTGGTTTGGTGCTCAATTGTTTGTGGTTTAAGGCACTTCTTGGGAAAGCACTGTCTTCATTAGTGAGCCACATTTGATTAGGGCTGTGCTGGTTTACGTTCACAGGAGGTTATGTACAAAGCAAAAGAGCTTATCCCATCTGTCAGATTTACATGGCTGCTACTCTGGTTTCAGACACGACAGCTACCAGTTCATCTGGTCCTAGAGCTGTGGGTTCACCATGTCACCAAAATGATTCCGGTCCGTTGTCTGAGAAACACATGTCGCGACCCTCCCAACGAGAAGGTATGTTAAGACTAGAATAAAATGCATAGGTTCTTATGTGTAAGTGGGTCCAGTGAGTAGCCAAAATGTAAACGTGAATAAATAGTGTGTACTTTAAGTTTTATATACTTTCCTACCTCTTATTGCTTAGGCTATTTTAAAAATCTCACTAGGCTTTACACAAATTCCATACTATATATCATCACAGTGTATAGAATGGTGATGTCCGGAGTTCTAATGTTGTTGCTTTCAGAATTCAAGAAACAAGACACTTGTTTTACATTATACATTAATGTATAATATGTGGACAAATGGATGAGTCCAGAGGGGAGAGACGGGAAAAAAAAACGGGGTTTAGAAAACATGATGTATGAGGAAAGGTTGAAAGAATTGGTATGTTTAGCCTAGAGAAGAAAAGGCTGAGGGAGAACATAAGTCTTCAAGTATGTAAAAGGTTGTTATAAAGATCAGTTGTTCTCCACTGAAGGAAACACAAGAAGTAATCGATTTAATCTGCAGCAAGGAAGATTTAGGAAAAACTTCCTAACTCTAAGGATATGTAAACACTGGAACCAAGGGAGGTTGTCGAATTCAGGTCCTTGGGGATTTTTAAGAACAGGTTAGCAAAAACCTGTCAGGGATGATCTGCCTCCATGCAGGGGACTGGACTGGACTAGATCAAGGTCCCTTCCAGCTCTACACTTCTATGATTCTATGACATAAGCACCTTTATGCACATGAGGAAATCAGTTATTTTTTTGTGTAGTATTTCTCAGTGCAGCTTATTCATTTGAGTACACCTCTATCCCAATATAATGCAGTCTGAGATAACACGCATTCGGATATAACACAATAAAGCAGTGCTCTGGGGAGCGGGGCTGTTTTATCTTGTTATATCCGAATTCATGTTACCGCAAGTGGTTCCTCTGCACCCTCCCCCTTACTTGCTGCCCCCCCACCCCAGCTCATCTCTGCTCTGCCTTCTCCCACGAGCGAGCGTGCTGCAGCTCCGCTTCTCTCCCCTCCCAGGCTTGTCAGGCCAATCAGCTGATTGGTGTGGCAAGCCTGGGAGGGGAGAGAAGCAGTGCGCTCGTAGCGGAGGTGAGGTGGGGCAGGGGGGCCGCAGCAAGTATGGGGGTGGTGCACAGGAACCGCTCCCTGCCCCAGCTCACCTGGTGTGGGAAGCCTGGAAGGGAGGGGGAGAAGTGGAGCAGAGGAAGCAGAGGTGAGCTGGAGCGGGGAGTGGTTCCTCTCCCTACCCCGATATAATGCATTCTCACTTACCAGATAGTAAGATTTTTTGGTTCCCGAGGACCGCATTATATCGGGATAGAGCTGTAGTTGGGGCATTTATGCCACCATTGCTAGAGGAAGACATACAGCTTCTTTTAGTAAATGGAAGCAGTTTTGAAAGAGTTTACACTTGGAAAAGTGATTTTGTAAAAATAACACCTTCTTACTCAGTAGAACTACTCCCCGCTGCTTATATGTTCAGTTTCTTCTGTTTGCTAGGGACAGAAAAAAACATTTTACTGCTTCTCTGAGCCAACCCAGTAGAGAGTGAGACGGATTCTATTCGTCCTTGGGCATCAACAGAATTGACCATGAAATTCCAGTTACAGGGCAAGTTGTAGACCTCTAAAAACCTATTAAAGTGAGAGAGACGGAGGGTGGCTTCATAGACTGGACTGGGACTCAGGAGAGTCACTGCTCTGCCAGAGACATTGTGTGACCTTGGGCAAGTCACTAAATCTTTGTGTGTAGGGCTGGAGGGGCTTTGAGTGGTCATCTAGTCCAACCTCCTTTCCCAACTCCCATCCCACACTGAGGCAGAACCAAGTATATCTAGACCATCCCTGACAGGTGTTTGTCCAGCCTGCTCTTAACCTCCCATGACGGGGATTCCACAGCTTCCCTTGGTAACCTATGCCAATGCTTAACTATCCTTAGTATTAGGAGAAATTTTCTAACTGTGTCTAACCTAAATCATCTTTGCTGTGGGTTAAACCCATTACTTCTTGTCCGACCTTTAGTGGACATGGAGAACAATTGACGCTGCTCTCTCTATAATAGCCCTTAATGTGTTTGAAGAATGTTATCAGGTCACCCTTCAGTCGTCTTGACTCAAGACTAAACATGCCCTGTTTTTTACTCTTTCCTCATAGGTCAGGTTTTCTAAACCTTTGATCATTTCTGTTGCTCTCTTCTGAACTATCTCCACTTTGCCTATATCTTTCCTAACGGGTGGTGCCCAGAATTGGACGCATTACTCTGACTGAGGCATCCCCAGTGCCAGGGAGAGTGGGACATCTCCTGTGTCTTACAAAACTCCTGTTTTTGCACCCCAGAATGATAGTAGCCTTTTTCACAACTGTATCAATTGTTTACTGATGTTCACTTTCTGATCCACTGTAACCCCTGATCCCTTTCAGTGATACTGCCATCTAGCCAGTTATTCCCCATTTTATATTCATGCATTTGATTTTTTTTCTTCATTGAATTTCATCTTGTTGATTTCAGACCAATTCTCGAATTTGTCAAGGTCGTTTTGGATTCTAATCCTGTCCTCCAAAGTTCTTACAACCCCTTCCAGCTCGGCGTTATCTGCAAATTTTATAGGCATACTCTCCACTCCGTTATCCAAGTCATTAATGAAAATGTTGAATAGTACCAGGCCTAGGACTGACCTCTCTGGAACCCCATTAGAGTTACAGATAACTGCTCTGTCAAGTTGGGGGGTATCAGTGGCTCATGTCAAGTATGGTCTTTCAAGCAGTTATGCATGCACCTTATAAAGTCATCTAGACCACATTTCCCTGTTTTGCTTATGAAAATGTCATGTGGGATGGTATCAAAAGTCTTGCTGAAATCAAGATATACCATGTCTACTGCTTATCCCTATCTACTATGCCAGTTACCCTATTGTAAAAGGAAATTAGATTGGTGTGGCATGATTTGTTTTTGATAAATTCATATTGGCTATTACTTATTACCCTGTTATCCTTTAGGCGTTTACGAATGGATTGTTTTAATAATTTGTTCCATTATCTTTCCATATATCAGTTCACCTGTAAAATAGGGATAGCGTTGAGCATAAAGTCACTAATGACTGTGCAGTGCTCAGATGTTGTGGTGATGTGAGGGTTGGTTATAGGAGTACCTAAATGTGAGGGCAGAATCTGCCTGCAGAACCTTTTAGTGGTGATCAACAAAAAGGAAAGAACCCAGCTTGAGATTCAGATCCCAGGGTGAGTTTGCACAGCTCGCAATAATATAAACATTGTTTACTTGTGAACTGAGCAAGGCTGAAACAGGAAGGCACTCCTTCCAACGCCCATTTTAGTGTTACTGTGGAACTGTGCTCTTTAAAAATATCTTGCAATGATGTTGAAAAGCTGAACGTTTGTGTGATATCCTCTATCTTTGCACATGCGTATTAATGTCATCTGAGATGGGTTCACACAGACTTCTTAAAAGATAAGTTGTCAGAGCAGAATCAGGACTCTGGTGGTCTCTTGCTGCTCTGCTACTGACTAATTGTACCCTTCAGCAAGTTACATAATCTCTGCCTCAGTTTACTTATCTGTGGAACTGGTATAAATGCTTTTTAGGGTGGTTAAGTTTGTGTTAATCCAGTTAGTCTCTCTTACAATGTGATGTAAGTTTCAAAAATTTATTTTTCATTTGATTGCGTTTTGCTATGTAGCGTTGGTCAATAGTGAAAAGAGATGAACTGTTGTGTAGTGATACTGTGTGACTTGTGGGTTGGTATCTCCCTCCTAGGTGGATCTCCACGAAATAGCCTTGAGGTTTTAACACCAGAAGTTCCTGGAGAAAGGGACCGTGGTAATTGCATTACATCGCTGCAGCTCCATCCCAAAGGATGGGCTACTCTTCTTCGGTGCTCAAGTAATACAGATGACCAGGAGGTAAAACAAACAAACAAAAAAACCATGGCACATACTTAAAAACTTAGCACTTAGAATTAGAAGTGTCAAATCCTAGAACTGCATATCAAATTCCTTAATTGTAGGTGAACGTGGATTTTGCATCTCCATGATTGAGTGCGGATTAACTTTTTCTGGTTACAATACACTGTTTTGGATTGAATTAGGAACGGGGTGACTAGTTGGTATTCAATTTATGCCATTTTCCTAATCTTTGCATTCCTATATTTAGGAATGATAAGAAGCGAACAGTAATGTGGGGAATCACCTGCTTTTCCTGACCACCATAGCATGCCTCTCTCTGGGAGATTTGCAGTGTGAATGTTTGTCCCATTCCATTTGTCGCATGGCATGCAGGTGAGAGCAGGGATTGGGTAGGCAGCCTGCATTTCAGTCTGAATGTGACCAGTAAGGACACAATCAAGGAAGAGGCGTTTGAGCTGAGAATTTGTCACTCTGACAATCTGGCAGAAGGAGCGTACAGTTTCTCACGGTAACAAGGACTTCAGGCTGCGCTGTCATCCGTCTGACTCGCCTGCCGTGGTGCGCAGTAGGTAAACAGAAGCTGCACCTGAGCGCTCCAGAGGGCTTCAGCGGAGCTCCTTAAAGACAGGCAAACGTGAACTATGGAAACACTTGCAGCCAGGGGAAAATGTGTGGCCCTTGGCAAGAGAGCAAGGGTGCAGATCCAGAATTATCGAGTGTTCTTAGTCAGAGAATAGCATACCACCTCTTTTGCCATTCCTGGTGTTTTGCAGGGAAGAAGCATGTGCTAGCAAGTTGAATCACTGACCCTACATTACCTGTGTGCTTCACGCAGGACCCCAGGAACTCAACACCAAAGACCAGGAGGACCAAGTTGTTGCGTTTTTTGGTTTTTTTTTAAATGCAAGTTTTGCCTTCAGGCTTTTGGTGGAGAAAACCACTCCTGCAAATCCAGAAGCTTGTCTACAGATAATGAGAGGCATCAGATTACACCATTGTTCTGAATAACTGTGCAGACATTAAAGCCTCAAGGAGTGTTCATAATAGCGTGTGGCGTTTATGTATGTGATACAACTTTGTATTCACAATACTTGGCTAAGCCAACAGTCTGCAGCAAATGTGATTCTTTACCAGTAGAGAATTTGTTGGCTGCCCTAAGCGTTTGATAACAGCAGTTCCTAAATATCATAGTATATGCCTGTTGGAGGTTATCAAGATATCTTGTTTAATTATCTGCTTATAAAAGAGAGGCTTGTGTGCGCTGCTCTAAGAAATCTGATGTTACACTGCTGGCTCCTTAGCAGAATATCTGTGGATCAATGAATACCCTTCTGGAGAGACTTTGGTGGTAGAAGTTAGCATCTTGGTTTAAAACCACTGTCATATAGTTTAGGGCCAGAAAGGCAGCATTAGATAATCTTGTCTGATCTCTATTATATCACAGGCCATTAAACTTTTATCCAGTTACCCCTGTGTTGAGCCTGATCACTTGTCTTTAGCTAAAGCAGATCTTCCAGAAATGCATCCAGTGTTTATAATCAGCTGCAGAACATGCCGAGCTATCATTTGTGAGCCACCGATTCCATCCTCTAGCAACCTTCTCCATCTTTGAAATGGTGAAAATAAAATTGTCCCTGAAATCTCATTGCCATTGCGAGTTGTGCTGGAGCTCGCCTGAGTAGTGCGCTAGGAGACCGAGGGCATATATTCAGGTCACTTTCTAAGAGCAAAAAGGCTTATTTTTAATAACACGTGCCAGTGATAAACCACATTGTTTAGCTCCATCTGACACGTTTTGCATTGGAATGGCTTTGTTCCATACCAAAGCAACTTCCACGTTCTGCAAGTGTCTTGCAAAGTAATTACTGGAAGCTTGACAGACTTGCACTGAGATGGATAATGACTAGTCTATGAATTGACAATCAAACCATTGTAAGATGCATTGTGTTACTTCGCACTAAAAAGTACTTTCCGAAAATGCAGATAACTGAGTTTCCTTGGCTAATTCAATGTGAGTGGCCTAAATGTTTCTCTTCTAAGAAACCAGTTTCTAACTAGGACACGTGGCTGCCTCATTCTTTCCGTGCACATTTACATAAAGCATTAGACTCCAGTCCATACATTATGACTTAGATCGAAAAATTGTTACAGGTTGCTTTCCCAGCTTTGCTCCACACATCTCATTACGGTTGGAAATCATGAAAATTCGTCCAAGCTCAAGTCACAGTGGTGTAAACTCCAACTTGTCATAAGCTTAAAACAAAAAACCTCACCACCCTTAGGTGCTTATGCTGCAAATTAAAATTCTCTACTGGTGGCTAGTCAGGACAAGCAGAACACAGAGCTGCCCATAATGGACAAGCATTAGTAACTTCAAGAGTGAGCTCTGTTACAATGCAGTCAGAGGTGCCTAGATACAGGATTGCCTTTCCCTATCTATATAGGGGCAAAGAAACATCCAAAATAAATGGATGATTATTGGATAAGCATAAAGGATGGAAAGGCTTTTATAAAAGGTTTTGATGATGCAGGAGGTAGCTTAGTTACAAAAGAAGCTGGTAATGATACAACTCAAATGAGACTGCATGGACAGATTCATGACTCGGGTCAGTTCAGTATAGTGAATTGTTCCTCTTATCTGTTGGCTACATAACTAAAGGCAGTTTCTACACTCTCTGCAAGGGTACAACCAGCTTCCTTTGTGAATGGTCTTGTGAGTGCTTCAGTAGATTAGTCTTGAGGATAATGAATGGAGTACCCTTCTTGTTGTTTTCAGAGGGATACTGAGTTCTGACCTTCTGTTAAAGCCAAACCTTTTCCTCACAGTTTCATGAGTAGGATACAAAACTTTGCCAGATTAAGACATAATAATGTTGCTATATAGTTGGTTTTTTACAAATATTGGAGTCTCTAAAGCTAGCGTCTTGCATTGTGTTTTCCAGTCATACAGCACTTCAATGAATTGTTGCAAAAAGTGAAATTCACATTTTAGATGTAAAGACTTCTGTGTTGTGTGCTACAAATTTGCATTTGAATAGTGATTTCAGAGCACTGGTAAAATTCAGTGTTTTGCATTAATATCTGATTTACATTCACAATTTAAACCCCAATCCTGCAAAAATGTAAGTACATGCTTCACTTTAACCACAAGTAGTGCCATTGAGTTCAGTGAGATTGCTCATGTGAGTAAAGTCACGTGTGCACCTCTTTTCAGAATCAGTGCCTTAAATGTGAATTGCAGTGACCTGTTTAGTAGGCCAACAAATACAAAAGGTACGACCTTGTCCTCTCCCTAACTTTAACCCCAAAGTGTCAGAGTGGTTTTCTCTCTAGTTATTTGTTCAGCAGTACTTTGAGAAGCACTCAGTATGAATGAGTGCCTTTTCCTAGGATACAGTTTCTAGATTGCCAACATTTGGATTAATGTTGGCTGGGACTAATGTACATATTGACATACTGCCAGTGATCTTCCTACAAAAGGTTTTTCTGTTTTCTTCTAAATGTTTTTTCTAATTTGTGTTGCGGTTCAAAGGGTGCAGAAATTGCAGTGTCTAATCATGAGTCACTGTATCGCAGTTCCAGTTGAGCCTCTTATTTCCTTGAGTGTTTCCTATGCTGCAGTAGGTGCATCTTCTCTTCTGTTGAGCAGCCCTGCATTTTACTTCCTCCAGCTAAATCAGATGTTGTATTTTGAATGATTTATTTTAGCAACGACATACCTGCTTCTGCACTGAGAGAAATCCTGTGTCAGTTTTACCTATTCGGTTTAAAGGGGGGAAATGGCCTAAGGGCTGTTCTGTTTTAAAAAGCTCACAGCCATCAGTGGTATCAAAGGAGAGAGAAGTAAAGTGTTGGCTTTAGTTCCTGTGTCTCATTCCCTTCACCTACAAGGTGGGGTGAATGAATAACTGGGTTGCTCCTCGTGTATGTGGACAAATATAACTTTCCTCTCTCTCCCCTGTCTAGTGGACCTGTGTGTACGAATTCCAAGAAGGAGCCCCAGTGCGCCCCGTCTCACCTCGTTGTTCTCTCCGCTTGACTCACTGCATCGAAGAAGCCAATGTAGGCCGGGGTTACATCAAAGAACTTTGTTTCAGCCCTGATGGTCGAATGATTTCCTCCCCACATGGCTACGGGATCCGCTTGTTGGGATTTGACACGCAGTGCAGTGAACTTGTCGACTGTTTGCCCAAAGAAGCCGGTCCCTTGCAGGAAATTCGCTCTCTGTATTCACACAACGATGTGGTACTGACGACCAAGTTTTCTCCAACACATTGTCAGATTGCCTCAGGGTGCCTTAGTGGACGTGTTTCTTTGTATCAGCCAAAGTTCTAGGCACATCTTGCATCAACAGGAACTTCACAGATGTTTGTTTTTATAATTACTTCAGTTTGGTTGAAGTGTGTTCTTTTAACAAAAATCTTGTAAATGTGGACAAGATCATAATTACTATGGTCTGTGAACATAGCGATGAAATGAGTACTCAGTCCAGCACTGTGTGTGTTCTGACACTACAAGTCAGGCTCTGTGCATTCTGTTTTCAGCCTTCCATGCAAACCTTTGCTTCTGATGATCCAGTGCCACTGATTTCCAGGCTTTCTGGTTTCACAGTAGCACTTGTTGGTCTTTCAGCGTGACTTAGGGTGGACTATCTGCAAGATGTCTGGCTAGGGCTGAGGGAATTGTTACACCAAACAATGCCCACACATTTCCTGCTGGTACGATCTTTCCTTGCCACAAAGGAGCTGGACTTCCTGACATACTCTCACTTGGCCTCCGATTGCTGTAACTTTTCTCTACAACAATTAGGTAATGGAGCTGTTCTCCTGCACACTAGATTAGTTTAGCCACAAAGAAACACTTTCCTTTCACAATATAATGATTGACTAGAAAAATGTTTTCACCTTTCTGTAATGTTTTGCTATAGTTAAATCTCTTAGCTTGTTTTCCTTAATGTGCATATATTGTGTTTTATTATAAGATGGTAGAAGGTCAGGGTGGAGATGCATTTCCTCCGTGAATTCAGTAGGAAGACATTGCCATATTGAGCAGGGAAGCCAGAGTTGATCATTGCAAAGTTGTTGTTTGGAATGTTTTGACATAAAATGACAAGTTAAAAATGCCCCCGGCGGAGTAAGTTGTGCCCCAGACACTAAGGTTTCTAATTGCTGCCCTTGTTGTAGGAAGCTTTCCACATTAATAAAAAATCGTAATCACATTTTGTTTTGAAACGTAAGAAATGCTACACTCTAAGTTTCCCTTTGTGTTACCAAGGCTGAGCTGCATAATAAAATACCCTTTTGTAACATGCCCAGATCTTAGCCACCACCTTTGCAAAAGAATTAGCCTGCAGAGAGCCTGTTGTCATTCTGCCAAACGAAGCAGCCCTTCAGATTCCACAGTCAGTCTGGAACAGAGCACAGTATATACAGGCTAAATATATAATTATCTGGATTCAACTGGATTTTTCAGCAGCAAGAATGCACGGATATAATTACTCAGTTTCACTTATCCTCAGTGCTGTTTACCCTTCTGAACATACAGTTGCTTCACTAGTAATCACAAGAACATAATGTTCTGAATATCATTTTTATCTGCAGAAAAAAATTGTCCTCTAGTGGCTCAAAACCCAACAGTGTGCAAGTGGATGTAGGTATAATTTCATAGTATGGGTAGAAAGCAAATGATTTTAATCATATTTAAAATTTGGAATTCCTATTGCATGAAACTAGGAACTAAACTTCTCCAGACTTGACAAGTGCACAGACTATCGTTAAGGAGGAGATGAACGTGGCTTCCTCCTAGTCCCCTTCTGGAGGCAGCAAACCTTTCTACATGCTCTTAGTAGGGACACTTGCTCAGCTACAGTACTAACTAGGTTAAAAAGCTTTTTTAAAACCCACAGTCAATTTAAATATATAGGAATGAGACTTTATACTAGAAATTGCCAGTAAAAGACTTCCTAACCTAAATTGTACTTAGCTTATCCCTGAGGCTTTAGTAAGCGAAACACTCCTGGGGACTTGACCTGATTTGGACCCAGTGAAATGGGAGAATTTTGCCTGAAAGAATATAGATTTTAGTCCGCAGTGGTATCTGAAGGGATTTTAAACAAAATATACTTTAATGTAGATTGACTCTTGAACAAAAAACAGTCTGCAGAAGGCACTACAGGTCCAGGGTGGAAAATTAAATGCTGATTAGGTCCAGTAGATGAAGATCTGGAATCCTGCCAATGGACTGGATCACTCCATGAGTCATGCCCTGTGTGTGTGTACCAGAATGGATCAGTGGAACTCACTCTGAGTGGCTGGTGCCTCATGGGAAAGCTTTGGAGAAACTGATTTAGGAACCCAGCTGCTTTTTGCTACTGAGGGTATTTGCATGAAGATTGGATTGTTGTTGCTTTTGGAGGAAGGTTAATCTACTCCTGTGTCATCTCCTGTTTGAAATTATATTTAACTCCATAGCAACTAATTGTTTGAGGATTGAGTTCAAGTGACTGAACATGCAGCAACTGAGAAACGAAATTCCCTATTTCCACACAAAATAAGCTGGAGTTGTTGAATCCTTCCCTACCCACCCCCATTTCTCCTGTATTAAATGAACTCTCTGTATAATAGCCTTGCGTTTTGAGGGGGCAGTGGCTCTTAACCTAGTCATACTTTTACGTTTAATGGAGCAAAGTCTAGGGCTATCCCTTCGTCGTCTTACAGCAACTGATGTACACAGGTACTTATGCCCAAAATGAAAGGACATGCCTTAGATTCAGTGTGTTATTGAAGTGAAAACTGGGTACTACATGAGCTCTTTTATCACTGGCGCTACTACCAGGAGCTCAGAACAGCAGTGATGGGAGATGTACAAGTAAGTGATCAAATTATGTATTCTCTTGGCATTAAAAGCTTGTTTTAAAACAAATATACTAGGCTGTGGGAGCAAAATCATTCACTTTGACACCACTCAGAAGAATATGCACTAGAAATAAACCATTTTCAGCATAAAGCAGAATGATCAAGTCAAATAAGTTTACTCGTTTTTTCTCAAAGAAAAATAAAGGGGATTGAGTGGCTGTAGTGGGACACATGGTCCTACATGCCAGTTTTACTCATCCTATAAAATGGCTTGTCCAAAATGCAAATTATTGAAATGAAAAATCCCTTCAGTCTTCACCCGCCTTTGTTATGTATCCATTTTGTACTGTTCAATAGTCTGAAAATTTAATTCTCAGTCAATTTGGATTTGTTGAATGAGGGTAGGTCTGCTTTCAAGGTATTTTCCTTCTTTATGATGTAAGGGACTACAAATTACATTAAATACCCAATGTACTACTCTGCATGACTAGGATGCAAGCTTCTGATCTGCAAAGAAGTTAAACTCCTGTGGAGAATGTCTCTCTAATTTGGAAACAGTTTTTAGATTAGGCTTTATATTTAAAAAAACAGTTTACAGAGGAACAGGAATCTGCTGTTATCTGTGTTTGGGTGGCAGAACTCCTAGATATAAATTGTGCTCTTCAAATGAACCGTAGTGGAAGATTTACAGCTCACAGACCAAAGGATGGCAAACCGGGTTAAGTTTGTGTAGCCTTTTAGTACTAAGTTAATTTTAAAAACCAGAATGAAGAGTATTTTCTCAGCCAGCATGCACATATGCAACTATCATACCCATTAAGAATAATATATCCCTACAGAATTATGTAGGACCCTAATTCTCCAGCTTTTCTTTCTGTGGACCACTTGATAAGGAAAAGTTCTTTCCAGGGACCATCTCGTCTCAGAATACCCCAGTCTGCTTCTCCTTGGCTTGCTAAATAATTTGCTGAAAAGATCAACGGTCAATCCTTTCGAATTGCTCTAAAGTACTGTCTGCCCAGGTGTATTGATTCGAAATGCAGAAAAGCACCCTGACATAATTGCAGCTTTTTGTAATTTCTATTCAGACTATCGGAATTCCTTGAAATGAAATGCTCATTTCGCATTTTTTTTTTTTAAATCTATGCCTGTCGACATGCACTGAGTATTATTTTTAATTCTACCTCATGACATGCTTTTTTTAAAAAGGTTATTGCTCTGAAACATTTGACACGAATTTTTCTGTATAAATAGAAAATTGTTACTGTGTTAAATAGATGACATATAGCGACTATTGAAAATGCACAGCACCGGGAGCGACCATCTAAAACAGCTCATCACTTTGAAGCGAGACCATTGAAAAGTGCAAGGCTGATGATAGAGGTTGCCCTGTTTTTGGGGGGGTTGATTGTGTTTTGTGGTGCTTTGTAGTGTATGTATAGTGTGTTGTAGGAGCAGATACATTTTTATATTAAGACCAATTCCGTCCATGTATGCTGTAAGAATGTTGCCTAACTTTTCTGATTACATTTTGCAATAAGTTGAATTAGAATGAAATAATTTTCGGTTGTGATTATTTAACTACTCCTTTCAATAATAGCTGGAAGTTTTCAGTGAAAGCAAATAGATTTTACTTCAGTATAATTAACGGTACCTTGAAACACTTTGTGCAATGATGCATAACGGACTAGTTAGATGCCTTGCAGTTATAGCTCCAAAAAATTCTCACCATTTTTCATCTTTCTAAATCACATTATCTTGCCTTATGGAATTAACAAAGTGACTTGGGGTGAGCTTTGGCATTTTTTTTCTAGGTAGCAGAAAAGTTATACACTTGCTTTGCATTAAATTCTGAAAGACTAACCCTCTTCCATCCCAATACTATATAAGGAGCAAAATGGGTTAAATAGATAACTCCAGAATTAAGGTAGTAGTTTATACCAATCATTTTTTATCATTGTTTTGTATTGGTATATTTTATACCACTCAACTATTAAACCTATTGCTAAATTTTAAAGTATTTCTCTGCGTTAGTGATCTTAGCTGGACTGTGAAGTGTGCAATATACTTTCTACATGCATGGTTCATATTCATTAGTTACTGTAGTAAAGTGTAATTCTTCTATCTTCAGCATGACTGATAAGCAGACGCAGATCTCCATAGGAATGTTTACTTTTTAGAAGTGTTTATGAAAACCACGCCTAGTGTGTTTGAAGCCAGTAACTCTTGTATTTGTCCAGTGACCATACTGTTGAAGTGAAGTGCATTTTTCACATATTCCTCTAGAGGTCAGATTTAAATCACCAGAGCACTGTCAACTTTTTTGGCAAGGGAAGAGGTAACTGAGTAAAAATGAAAGTTTAAAAAAAAGTTTGTAGCTCAGTGAAAAGATCTAGCTGGCATGTCTCTATTTTGAGGTGGGGAGAATGGGGAAAAGCAAAATATATCTAGACACACACTAAAGGACTGAAGCCCAAAACTTGGCTTGCTTTATTGTTAATCTGAAATCTCCTAGACAAGATTCTAACTGTTTACATGGAAAATGTACTAGTGAAAACTAACATTTTTTCATTGATCCTACAATATTTAGGAGGAGTGCAAACACTGTTCCTTGAGGATGCCACAAATAATGCTAGTACAGAAAAGTTTAGGTATTGCAAAATAAAACTGAAGTCTTAACTAAACAGAAGAGCTCTGAAATTCAGGCTCTTCATAATGCAACAAATACATTTGCTGCATGGAAACTTAAAAAAAATCCCTAGTTTCCAAGATTATGATAAAGAAAAATGCCTGCCTCTTTTCCCCTTATAGCTTGATTGCTCTGTTGGAAGGGGGGGAAAGCATGATCTTAGTCAATGGTGCATTCTCTGCTACAATGATATTAGTATTCAACAGGGTCTCCAACCAACTGTAGAAGTCTTTTTTAATACAAGAGTAAGTTATGCGTGTAGAATATTTTGAAATAATCAAAGTTTCATAGTCAGAGGGGGTAGACTTTTAATACAATACATACCAAGTAGCAGAGCTGTTCTGAATATACTGTACTTGCTCCTATTCAGTAACTTGTACTGTTTGTGAACAGTTTCTCTTGCTTGCAAAATAAATTAAACATTTAATAAAGCAATTCAGTGCATTTTTTGAAAGGTGATAGGGTGCATTTTTCCCAATGTTAAGATATATTCCATACTTCTAACAGAACCACATAGGCTGGAGAGCTATTTACTGCACTATTTGCTTCCAGTCCTAGCCACTCCTTCAACTTGAATCTTTATTTCACTAAATAGTATATCCCTTTCAAGGGGTGAAAAAGAACCAGTCATTGACTGACTGTTTATTTTTGTGAATCTTTTTGTACACTGTCAGTGTTTGCTATTATCACAGCTTTTGCCTTTGCTAGAGAAGGCTCTGGAGATCAGATGTAGCATCTGGTACAAAAGAGCAATCTACATTACTGTATCTCCACTTTTATTAGATTTACTCACCTGGTGCAAGAGACTGGTACATCAAACCACCTATCTACATCTCAGACAATGCTGGCAGTTAGGAAATTATGTATTTGAGTCTTGCCATGGAATATGAAATATGGGAAATGCATGTAACCCCAGGAAAGGCAACCAAAAAAAAACCTGCCCACATTTATTCAGATTAATCTAATAGCAAGAATAGGTACAAACATTTAAGTTGTTCACCAAGATGGGGGTAATAAGTCAAAAGTTAGCTTAATAAAATTTAAGCAGAGATATTTTGTAACAATCTTCCACAATGCCAACTTGTGTCCATCAGTATGTTTTCTAATACCCCATGTGTCTGAATCAGTACCCTAATAGCTTGGTACTCTGCTTTTACTGATTTTCCTACTTCATTTTGATACTGAGCACAGACATGAATAATGTTCCAGCTAGCCTGACTGGAGTCAGATGGACTTCCCTGCTCCAGCACATCTCTGTAAATGCAGCTTACAGTCTAATTCCCATGCTTTCATGTATTTATACCTGCTCCTGTATTTTCCACTCCATGTATCTGATGAAGTGAGTTCTTGCCCATGAAAGCTTATGCCCAAATAAATCTGTTAGTCTCTAAGGTGCCACAAGGATGCCTCGTTGTTTCAGTCTAATAAGGGTTCTCTTCTCCCATTCCCATCAGTGCTCCTTAATCCATGCTTCTGGTTTGGGTCACTTGACACAAACACTTATTCCTAGAACAATCTAGCCTCTGTAGTAACTAGACTGAACTCCTTGGGAGCAGGGACCATACTTGTATTAGCACACTCTCCCACCTCAATCATTCTTTCCCATGCCTGCATCCAATTCGTTTTTGTCCATTTTAACACTGTAGCTCCCTTGGTACTATTTATCTTACTGATAGTGGCTACCCATCCCAGTTTACTAAACTGCACAGTACATGTTCCTCCAGCTCAGATACTAATTTGTTGCATTCTGCCACAACCTACCTGTCTCTAACTTGACACATTGTTTATCATTAACCTTTGCCTACAGACTTAAGGCCATCCAATAATCCTCATATCAAATCACTGGAATATAATTTCTGATACTATCAAATCTTTATTAAACCCAAGAGATCTCATCTTTTGCATTCCCATTAACTTCACTGACAACTCTCCTGTACACAGAATATAACCAAGTTGTATAATTCTGTTAAGAG
This sequence comes from Eretmochelys imbricata, assembly GCF_965152235.1. Taxonomy (NCBI): domain Eukaryota; kingdom Metazoa; phylum Chordata; order Testudines; family Cheloniidae; genus Eretmochelys; species Eretmochelys imbricata. The sequence goes on from NC_135576.1 coordinate 124,705,161, forward strand.
ACATTTAGCCATGCCTGACATCCTCTTTAAACTCCTGATAACCATGACCTAAAAGTTGAAAATGGAGTTGGAAGAGGTTCTTGGCTCTTCCCTTGTGAAGTGGTGTATAGTAACAAACCAGCATGAGGCCAAGCCTCAACAAATGTTCTGTTTTATTGAACTATAATTGCTAACACTCGCTTTGTTTGCTCCAACTTATGTTCTTTTCTCAAGTGCCAGTAACACACTATTAGGAAAAAAATAAAAGTATAAAATATGTGCTACAAAAAACTAAGGCCAGGGAAACAGATTTTCTTTTGTTTTATTCCATCAAGGAAAGGTTACAAAAACAATACACTGGTAAAATCAGATTCCACCAGTAACATCCAACAGACAGTATATTTAAATCCATAGAATCACAACATTCAAAATATCAATGTGCTTTATTTGTGTTTGGCCATCTTTGACTGTGAAGCTTAGTAGTATAGAGCTATATTATAAAGAAATAGGACATACTGTTTGGGAGTAATTATTTAGGGGCAGTTATGTCAAGTGAACAACTGAAATGGGATAAGAAAGTAAAAACCATAAGCATTTGAAAACTTAAGGATACATAAAAAAGTAATGTTCACTCTAAAATTAAAAAAAATCCAAAATTTCTGAAAGCTTTCCTGGTCACCACAAAATATGAAAATACTTTATGAACCATTTTTGCATAAAAATATACAAAAAAATTAGTCATTTTTTTATATGAAGACCACTAGTTTGGTAATCACACCTGTGTTCCTGCCCTCTCTTCTCCAAGGCCTTAAAGCACATCCACCTGAATACCAAGTACATTACTTTTGTTTAATATTTATGAGAGTGTTTATCAACATGATTAAATGATCACAGAGAAACCCCCAAGCCCAGCGCTTATATGGTCCTCCTCGCCATAGTATTGGAGTGCCTTTTCCACTACAGTGATATACCCTGAACAAGGCATAAAATGGAGGGTAGAGCAAGTTTCAGCTAAAAATACTGACTGAACTGATCAGTTATGCTACCACCTCACATGAAGGAAGTAAAAATAGTTGCAAAAGGACATATGTTACCTTAATACAACAAAAGATGTCTACAAAGTACTTTGACTCCCGTCAGTTTTCATACGACTTCTGTACGTGTTAATGTTGCAGAAATCACGTTATCTTTCTGGCGCCATGCCTGTTTGCAACGGAAACTAAGCAGCACAAAAGACAAAATAAAAGACTCTACATTCACAAATAGGTGATACTGTAACTTGAAGGACACTTTAAAGCTTTTTAGATAAAATTTGTTTCATTTCCCCGCCACCGCCCCCCCTCACCCGCTACTCCCTTTTCACATAAGTACACATACCCCTACTTTGCACTAGATCAGCTTATGCTGAAGTTGAAAATGCAGGCTATGTCTACGCTGCATACCTTACAGCAGCACAGCTGTGCCGCTGTAAGGTCCCCGGTGTAGCCACTCTTTGATGGCAGGAGAGAGCTCGCCTGCTGGCAAAATAAAGTCACCTCCAATGAGGGGCAGTTGCTTTGTGGGCAGGAGAGCATCTCCTGCCGATAAAGCACTGTCCACACCAGTGCTTTTTGTCGTAAAAAAATGGTTTAAAAAGTGCATTGTAGACATAGCCTTAGTAGCTACCTTATGTTGCTTGACAAGATGGCATTCATATTAGGAGACTAGCAAAAACCAGCTGGCAAAAATAATTCATGTAGGCTTTGTTGAATCTTAAGGCTTAGTTGAGAAGTAACACCATCCTCATTAAAAGTTGGCAGTCTGGTTTCAAACAGTAAAGATACCTGGGAAACCTGAAACATTATGGGAGTTCAGAGTACTCTTACAACAACTGCATCAGCTACATCATACCTTCCAAGTTTACCAAGTAGGGAAACTAAATAGCTTTTGTCAGCCTCCCTCACTTTCATATTCCACAAAGTGCACAATCAAGCATAGTTTTGATCACCAGGAGTGTTGGGAAAGGTTGAGGGTGACCTGGAGTAAGTTTCTAGGCCAAGGCCAATATTTAAAGAGAAAGTAAGTTTCAATTAGTTTATTCAGGTATGGGTGAATTCACCTTCCAGCATCTAAATACTTTAATAAAGAGCGCACTTTTGAGCAAACTGATTTCTCTTAAATTAAGATCTAGACACAATGCCAACATTCACCCCATAAAGATTGAAGACCATTAATGAAGACGGACTGTAATTACCTTTCAGACTAAGCAGGCATTGGTAAAAATTACTTCTCTCCCTGCTGAAATGTAACCACCGTTTTGCAATTAAGCTCTCCAAATTTCAGTGTTATTCATGAACAGGTCTGATTATGACAAATTTGATCCTAGGAAATAAGTAACCTCAATGTGCCACTACCCAGCTGAGCCAAGGGACTTCATAGAAGGTAACATTTTTCATAATAACTTAAGCAAGAATTCATATGTTGCATTGATTATGCCCCAGGATATAATAGAGCGATGGTAATTCAGATGAGCTCCTCTGAAAAGACGTGTCAGTTTTCTATCACGTTCCAGCCAAATCTTCATGAAAACTTTTGGAAAAGACTGAAATTCCCCACCAATTTGAGATTGCATGCGAGCTTTTACAACATTCATTGGGAAAAACAAGAATCCCAACATGGCACCCAACAGCCCTCCACAGATAAAGTCATTGACCAAATGAGCACTATAAGAAGTTGCTTCGGGCAGACACTGCTTGATGGGTCCTCGCAGACCAAAAAAGAGTACATTACTCGGTCCATTTCGGATCAGAATAGGTACCAAACCCCGATAATATTCTTTAATTCCATAGTCTTTTAGCACCTTGAAAGCCTGGTAAGTGTTTGTAAATCTGTCATGATGTTTGTAGTCCTGAAGCAAAGTCTGGACCCGCTCAAAAGGTGTAAGAAGAGCTTCTGTGGTTCCTGCAAGCACTGCTGCCACACTGCAAGTCACAAGTTCAGGTGCATTTGTGTGCCTCTGGAGCAGGGAGGAGAAATCCTGATACAAGCCAAACATCAGGGCAAGAGTTGTAGTTTTCTGCATTAATGGAGGGAGGAGACCACGGTACAGGTTTCGGATTCCATCGTTCTGTAACTGACACACTGCATCCCTTACTCTCACTCCATACAGTTGTTGTCGAAAGAGGACCTTCTGGATGGGAAAGGTGATTGCTATATTGGTGAAAGCTGCACAATATCCACAAAAATAATGTTTACCCGAGCTAACTTTTACAATGTGATGAGCAATATCTTGCTTTGAACTTGTTAGGACAAGATCTTCTGAATCCATCATACTGCTCTTTCTTTCGTCATACGGGTGTTGTCCTCTCCTACATCGAGAAGGCAAAGGAGAACGTGAACACAGCTGCACAGAACCCCACTTTCTTTTTTTTATTCATGTATATAAATCCTTTGCATGCATAAAGTCTTCAGGCAATTTCATGAAAATTCAGAGGAACAGAATGATAAATGCCACATTTGATTGCTCACACATGTACAAGTGGTTTCAGTGGCTGCATTACAGCTCTCAAAGAACTGAAAGATTTATACATTGTTCAGCTAACTGACACAAGGTAGGGTAAAAAAGCAAGGAACTTTTTTGTTGATTAAATGCAAAAAGTTATACACAGAAATAAATTTTAAAACAAAGTGGCACATTTAGTGCCATGTGAAAGCTGAAAATGTATGTGGAAGTTAGGAAATTCAGAAGTTAAGGTTCCTACACTACACATTAGTAATTTTGACAATTGTTAATACAAAACAAAATCAATGTATGTTTTTGTTTTTTTAAACTTGCTATTACAAGTCATCTTGACTATTCAGACTCATATTTTACATGACCCTGTAACAGACCAAACCTTATCTGTAAAGAACACATTTGCTATGGAGTAGAAATTACAGATCACAAACTACAGAAAATATGGGTATAGTCTCTAAAGAACTGTCTACACTATAACAACTTAGCTCAGGGAAAGTAAGCAGTTGGACAGATGTCAATTAGCAACCTACATGGTTTTATCCAAAGGCAGACCACCACAAAAATATAATGGGGATGGGTCGGAAGGAATCCGAATCGGTGCTGAGTGTACAATTTTGAAAGATCTTTTGGGTAAGTGTGAGATGCATTAAGGCAGGGGTCCCCAGCACGGTGCCCGCAGGCATAATGACGCCTGCCGGGGCAGTTGTGTGCACCTGCAGGATACCGCACCACCAAAATGCAACCGAGAAGCGTTGCCGTTTCTTGGCGGCTTTTCAGAGGCGGGGCTTCTTTCCGCTGCCGCTTCTCGGCGGTGGGGTGTTTGGCGCCCGCCACACTCTGTTGGGAATAAGAATGTGCTATTCCCACAGAAAGGTTGGGGACCACTGCATTAAGGGATGGAAAATAAAAACCCACACAACCTGATTACATAGAGAAACAGCATTCCATAAAATACTGAATGTAACCTGAACATACAGTGGGTTTGGGGATGGGAGGAGAGAAGTTACCCCACTTAAGCAAGCCATAAATTCAAATGTGGCTTGTCAAAATGGTAAGGTAATTTAAATAACTATGTCTGCATACTTGGCTATGCTATAATACCAAGTAAGTATAAAAAGCTGACTCCAGAATTATAATTAATCAATCCTAGGTGCACATATTGTCCTGTTAAAGGTCAGAGAAGAACTGGGACAACAAGTGAGTTCTTAATACAAGTATTATCTACAGAGAGTTCTAAATATTTGCAATTTCAAAGTTTTGTGACCTACCCGAGAAAAGCTAGGGTGTCTTAGACCCAAGTATATTATTTGTGTTTGGTTTTAATATAATTTTTTCCTTTCTTTAACATCTGATTTTAGGCTATATTGTTTGGAAATTTCATTCAGTTCCAGAATAGTTAAATATAGCTCAGACTTCTAAAAGAGATATTTAAAGGTGTCTAAACTCTAAAGCCTACTCTGCTTTGCATTCTCCATCAGAAGGCATGAGCATATGGCAGAGGTGGGCAAACTACGGCCTGCGAGACCCTCCTGTCCGGCTCCTGAGCTCCAGCCGGGAGGCTCGCCCCTGGGCCCTCCCCTGCCATCCACCCGCCCCTGCAGCCTGAGCGCGCCGCATTGCCAGCGCTCTGGCCCGCCGCTCTCGCAGGGCAGCACGGCTGGCCTCAGTATGGTAAGGGAGCAGGGGGTCCCGGGGAGGCAGTTAGGGGACAGGGAGCAGTTGGATGGGTCAGAGGTTCGGAGGGGGCCAGTCAGGGAGCAGGGGGCGGTTCAATGGGTCAGGAGTTCTTGGGGGGGGCAGTCATGGGACAGGGAGCAGGGGGGCTTGGATTGGTCGGGGGTTCTTGGGTGGGCAGTAAGGGGACAGGGAGCAGTTGGACAGGGCAAAGGTTCGGGGGAGGCGGTCAGGGGATGGGGAACGGGGGGGTTGGATAGGGTGTGGAAGTCCCAGGGGGCCTGTCAGGGGTCAGGGGGTGTGGATAGGGGTTGGGACAGTCAGGGACAGGTACGGTTGGATGGGGGTGGAGTCCCAGGGGGGCGGTTAGGGTCTGGGGTTTGGGGGGGGGCAGTCAGGGGACAGGGAGCAGGGGATGGTTGGATGGGTTGGGAGTTCCGGGGAGGGAGGGGGGCAGTCAGGGTACAAGGAGCGGGGGGGGGGGTTGGATGGGTCTGGGGTTTTGAGGGGGGGCAGTCAGGGGGCGGGAAGTGGGAAGGGGCCAGGCTGTTTGGGGAGGCACAGCCTTCCCTACCCGGCCCTCCATATAGTTTTGCAACCCCAATGTGGCCCTCAGGCCAAAAAGTTTACCCACCCCTGGTATATGGGGTCATTTCGACAAGTGCAGTCACTGCCAGCCTGTGGTAGGCAGGATGCATGGGAAACCCTGAATAACCACAGCCAAGAACTGATCTGAACCCGATTTACCTTTAAAAGTTTTACTAGTGTAACTGTTTTGATTAGGGGTGTGATTTTTTACAGTACAATTATACCAGTAAAAGCCCTACTGTGGATGCAGTTATACAGTATAGTTTACTCCCCTTCCTATACAGAAATACTAATATCTAGCTCTTATATAAGCACTTTGCATCAGTAAATCTCAAAGCACTTTACAATGGAGGTAAGTATCATACTACTATGTACGCACTTTAATACCAGTATAACTACATCTATACTAGGGGGCTGAACGGCTTTAACTATCTTGGTATAGTGTCTGTAGGTCAATGTAGTTAAATCCACATAAAGGTGCCTTAGACCAATGTAGCTATTCCCAAAAAGAAAGGGAATAAGCTATAACAGATACAACTGCATCCATACTAGGGTTATACCAATTTAACTATTTTAGTAGAAAAATTATACCCCTTCCTGAAATAATTAAACTGGAATAAAACTGTGTGTAGACAAGGCCTTAGGCAGCTTAACACCAAATGCACCATCAGTATAGCAGTCTGTGGTCCAACAGTCATTTCAACCCCCATTTTCTATTGAAAAAAATCTAAACAAACAGCCAAATTTATATAGGCCACAAATTACTGCCTGCAAAGCAGCTGAATTCATGAAGTAAGGAGCAGTGTAGAACTACTACTTTACCCTCACCCTTGTTAAGTTTAACCAAAAAGCATCCCAGCTGTCTCTCAAGCACTTGTTATTACCAAAGGCAGGCCTCATGGGAAGAGGAGAGTTTCCTTAAGCCTTTATAATAATCTCTGCCTGCAGCAGTACTTATAAGGAACCTGCCACTTTCTCCAATGGTGCTCAGAAGTACCTAGGCTACTTTTCAGTTAAACTTTATTGCCAGCAATATAGTCCTCGAGCATTATGAAGAAATATAAGTCTTGGTTTGCGCCTTTGTTGCCAATGCCTGTAAATCCCTACAGCTGTTCTAACACCACCCAACTCTTATAGAAAGCTTTTCTCACCAATAGATATTAAAGCACTTTAAAAAGGAGCTAAGCATCATTATCATCCCCATTTTACAGATGGGGAAACAAGGTCACCCAGCAGGCCAGACCCCAGAATGTCAGCTCAGTGCTCTACCCACTGGGCTACACAAACAACAGTAGGGTGAGAGAACTGTGCGAAGGGGATACTTTGCATCCCATTGCCTTTTACCTTTTGTACCCATTTAACATGACAATGATGAAAGATTAGGAATCTTCCTGACTTTTGGCAACGAGGTCCCTGCTGTGCACTACGGAAAGTTAGTAAGTGAACATGACATCACCAATTAGAAAGTGGGTTTTGATGACCTGTACCTAAAACATCCAATTAACAACCTGGGTACCAGTACTGCAGACTTCCATGCACACCACCATGCCTCATTTCTAGAGGTGAAAATGTAGTTCAGTCTCCATGTCTTTAGTCTTAGGCTATGTCTACACAGGAAGCACATTACCAGGACTGTACAGGAATACCTGTCAACTGTACATGCAAAGTACTCCTATTGTGAACACATCTTTACTGGCAGAGCGGCAACTTGTACCAGTATAGTAAAAACACCCCTCTGAACAAAACAAGCTGTACCAATAAAAGTGCCGTTTTGATGGTATAACTGCATCCTCACTAGGCGTGTCTGCCAGCACAACTGTGTTGTCAGGGGTCACAGCTCTGACCAATTATAGCTATGCCAGCAGAAGTCTTTACTGGAGATCTGGCCTTGGTCTCTGCTAAAACAAACTAGAAGAGTTCCAATTATAAAGACAAGGGCTTTTTAATGTTTGTTTGTTTAAATTTGGCTACATGTTCATTAGGAATTTGACTGAGACCACCAAATCATTCCATATAGGTCACTCAGAAGCCACCTTTGGTAACTTTAGACTAATACTAGTTTGGGACATATCTGAACTAGTTGGCCTACAAGTAACATGCTCCCTAATTCCCTGCATCACCCACTTCCCCAGGTCTGAGGTCTTCAGGGACTTGTCCATAAAAGCAAAAAGGGTGCCTCCTTCAATTATTTTAGCTCAACGTGACTGAAAAGCCCTAGTAACATACATGTAGATGCAGGCTAAGACCTCTGAATTTGTGTTAGCTGGTCATATTTTAGCCTTTTTTACTCGGGTAGTCGAGACCCTTGTGAGAAAATATATAGTCTATTACGTTTATTATTTTGGTGCAAAGAGGACTAAAACCATGTAAAGGCAGGAAAGGCAGAGGTGGGTAACACTGGGATTTGTTAGTTCAAAGCCATATCAGGAGATAAAAATGCATAAATGTAAACAAGCAATCATACACTGAGGACAGTCTAATGCAGGCCACTCCCGGTAGACAGGATACTGGGCTGGACAGACCTTTGGTCTGACCCAGTATGGCCATTCTTATGATACTGCTGCAAACCGCTGACAAGACAAACTCAACTAGTACATGACAAGCCTTACATGAACGTTTAAGCTTGGTTCTACTCCAAAAACTGACTCTAAAAATGGCATTGTCTCACTGGTTTTTGTATCAAATTGCCCAAATTTGCAAATAACAGAATTTTTTTCTAAATGCCAACTGGATGTTTAATTGGGGGAGAGGGGGTGGAATAAATGGTGATACTCTCTGAAAATCTTCTCATAACCAAAATTCCACCCACTAAAGATGCTAAAATGGGATGCCACTCAGATTGGCTAGATCCTCATAAGAATGTCCCTTTACTTATCACATTCTTTGATTAAAGTTAAATACTTAACTATGATGACATTTAAGTTATTACGCTTCAGAGTTAAATCTCCCTTTAAATGAATAGGGACAATTCAGACTTCCCTTATAACTGTTTCTGATCAGGCAGACTTAACTATACATTGGTTTACATTTGAAGATTACCTTCACAGCTACTAAAGGCTAAAGATTTTATTTTTAAAATAAATTTTACATTCTGGAGCAAGAGGTAGTCACCAAAGAAAATCACTGGCTAACCTAAATCAGGCGTGGGCAAACTTTTTGGCCCGAGGGCCACATCTGGGTGGGGAAATTGCTTGCAGGGCCAGGGCAGGGGGTTGGGGTGCGGGGACGGAGTGTGGGAGGGGGTGCGGTGTGCAGGAAGGGGCTCAGGGCAAGGGGTTGTTGCAGAGGAGGGGTGCAGGCTGAATGGGGGGGCTCATGGAAGGATGTTAAGGTGTAGGAGGGGGCTCAGGGCAGGGAGTTGGGGTGCAGAAGGGGTGCAAGGTGCAGGCAGGGGGCTTAGGGCAAGGAGTTGAGGGGCAGGGTGCAAGAGGGGTTCAGGCTCTGGCCCGGCGCCACTTACCTAGAGCGGCTCTGGGTTGGCAGCGGCGCGCACCAGAGCCAGGGCAGGCTCCCTGCATGCCTGCCCTGGCCCCATGCTGCGCCGCTCCAGGAAGCGGCTGGAACCACGTCCCTACGGGGAGAGGGCCCACAGGGTTCTGCGTCTTTCCCTCGCCTATGGGTTCCTCCCCCGAAGCTCCCATTGGCCGTGGTAACCCGTTTCTGGCCAATGGGAGCTTTGGGGGAAGTACGCACAGGCAAGAGCAGTGTGCGGATCTCTCTGCCGCTCCCCTCCACCCCCCGGGGCTGCCAGGACATGGAGTAGCTGCTTCCCAGAGCAGCGCAGCGCCACTGGGGTGGCAATCCTGCGGGCCGGATCCAAAGCCCTGAGAGGCCGGACCCTGCCCGCAGGCCATAGTTTGCCCACCCCGTCCTAAGTGCCGGTAGAAGGTGGAACACAGAAAGATGTCCTCCAATCCCACAACACCGCAGTGCAATTTCTTGCAGTTACTATCATCCTTTACAGCCTTTCAGTAGGTGTTACAAGAAACAGATGGTTTTAGGGTCCCCATGCAAAAAAAAAAAAAAAAAAAGTTGGAGCACCACTGGAGCCCAGAAGCAGCTTAGAATAGGATCTAAATTTAGAACAGAAGGTCCCTCCCCGGGAAAAAAAGGTTGAGCCAATTTCTAAGCAGGTTTTTCTTGTGCTTATAATTTTCCTTTGCATTCACTCCCAGCTGAGAGCTTTTTAACGTTCTCTACTTTCCCCAAGCTATAAGGACAGTTTCTTTTAATTACCTAGTTTTCTTTATTCTTTATTCTTTAAAGGGGCACAATCAACATAAAACTTGTTTTAAAAGGTTGCATTAACATTGCAGATTAAGTCATCAAAGAACTGTAAAAGTCTAATTTATTTTTCTCCTGGTATGCTGTTTGCTTTGTTACAGTTCAATCAGCTAGAACACTAAAAAGAGACCCATTCAGTTTCAGCTTTGTTCCCAAGGCATTTTCACTTTCTATGGGTATGTCTACACTGCCCATGTTACAGCGCAGCTGTGATGTGGACAGCGTAGACACGCTTTATCACCCGGGCGGGGGGGGGCGGGTTTCTCACGGCAATAAAAAAACCCACCCTGCATGAGCAGTGGTAGCTTTATCTCTGGGATGAAGCGCTGTCTATGCTGGCGCTTTTCAGCACTAAAACTTTTGTCACTCGGGGGTGGGGGGTGTTTTCACCTCTGAATGACTAAAGTTTTAGCGCTGAAAGTGGCAGTGTAGACACAACCTGAGTCTCTTCATACATAGAGTTGAAAAGCAAGAAGAGACCATCAGATCACCTTGTCTGGCCTCCTGTATATCACAGGCCACCCGCACACGATACCTAACAACCAAAATGAGATCAAACCAGGGTAGATAAAAATTTGATTTTAAATTTATATTATGAGGAGTTTTTATTTTTAAAAATAAAGCTGCTTAAAATGAAATATGAAGTTACCATAAGTCACTCAAAACATTTAAATAAAACTGAGCCTCTATCAAAAACGGAGTTAAAAGCTGTTTCTCTATATAAAGGAAGATGTTTTTCCCCATTCTAACTTTTGAGGTCAAGCTTTATAAATATGGCACAATTGGTTAGTAGGAGATGGTCTCATTTTCAAGAGACCAAAGCTATGTCTACACTAGCATTTTGGTGAGTAAAATTTATGTCACTCAGGGGTGTGAAAAAAACACCCCTCGGACTGACCTAAGCTGTGGACTGCACTATGTCCGCAGGAGACACTCTCCCATAGCCTTAGGCTGGAAGGAACTTAAGCTCCTTCACTTAAGCATATTTGAAAGTTTTTGAAGGTTGGCCTGAAATGATCAGTTTAGTTCACTGACTACAGTTAATCCCTCTGTCTAATAAATCATTTAGTTGTAAATGTGAAATATGTTTTGATGAGAAGTGTATGTATCCAAACATTTAAGGGGTTTTTTTTAAATAAAAAATAAGTTTTATATATGCTTTTTGTGTATTTAAATGCCAGTTACCCTTCTGCTTCAGCTTGACACAAATCATGGGGGGAAAGTTAATTGTCCAGAAAATAAGCAATATATCATTCACCATTTTCTACTATACTAAAAACGTACAACAAATAAGACTGAAAATACTAAGCTATATAATAGCTTAAATAAGTGGACCATTATCGTGTGCCCTCCTACGTGCACAGATGTAACAAATCCCGTGTAAAGCCTCTGTTTAGCTGCGTGGACCATTAAAGCAGCTGACCAACCAGTGAGAACATTTTCTTCCCAAAATAAACTTCTCCATTTGTTCTTCAGTTATTTAAAAAAAAACTGAAATAAAAAAAGCGCTTTCAACGGAGCTTTCCCCGGGCTCCGCGCACCCCGAAGCGGAGCCACACAGCCCAGGGGAGAGCGGACTGTGACACGCCGACCCGGAGCGCGGGAGAGGGAGGCGCGCCGCTGCCCCGGCACAGCCACGGGAAGGCGGGAGCTGCAGCCACGCAGCCCGGGCAAGTGACCGGCAGCCGCTCGCTGGGGACGAAGGTGACCCCCCCCCCGCCACAGGGCCACCGGGGAGAAGACCCCTGCCCGCCCCGCACGGCCCCGGGGCGCACGCCGAGCGCGCGAGGAAGACCCCGCCGGAAGCACAGGGCGCGGCCCACACGTCACTGACATTACGGCGGGACCCTCGGATCGGGCTGCTCCCGCTGGGGCCCCGAAGCCCGACCCCGGCCGGCCCGGCGGCGCGGCCCCAAGCGCCCGAGCAGCGGCTTGAGCCAGCGGGAGGGCGGGCCCCGCGCGGCCGCCAACGCTCCGCCCCGCGCCCGTGCCAGGAACGGCGGCCGCGGCGAGCGGGGGCGGGTCGCACCCAGCCCCCACAGGCGCTAACCTGTCCCCTCAGGGCAGGCCCCGCGCGCGCGGGGAGGGGCGGCGACTCACCCGCGCCGGCTCCATGGCCGCTCGCGCGCGCTGACAGGAGCCGGGCCCGGCACCCTCCTCCTCGGCCACCGCCGGCCCAGCCCGACAGCCCCCACTCTGCGCGTGCGCGTGTGCCGACCAGCAGCGGCATGTGACCTGGACGCCCGGACCCGCCCCCCTCCCAGGGCGGTGGCGAGGCAGAAACGCGCCACGTGACCAGCGAATGTGGCATGGCCCCGCCCGCCTCACCGGCTCTCGAGCCCCCAGTTCCGACCCAATCAGCTGCAGAGCCGGCCCCTGCGTCGACACGGTCTCGCGCCGGGCCTGTGTGCGCGCGCGCGGAGCACGGGGTCAAGGGAGGCGAGGCAAGGGCGGCCGGGGGCAAAGGGAACGCGTGAGCGGGGGGCGGGGCTCCGCAGGGGCGGGGGGTGAGAGGCCCTGCGAGGAGCGGGCGGGCCCGGCCTGTGCCAGGCGCTCCCAGCCCGGACCCCTCCCCCCCCGTGATAGTCCAGCAGAGCCCCCAGGCCCCCTCGCCTGCACCGGGGGGACTCCTGCGCCCCCCTCGCCCTGCACAGCGCCCCAGCTCGGCCCCCCTCCTCTGCTGCCTCGCCGATCGCTGGGCGCTCACCTCCCAGGGCCAGGGCTGGACCCCGCTTCCCGCAGGGCTGGTGCAGCTGTGCCCTGTGGCACTTGGCGAAGATGCCACTACAGGCAGGACAGAGCCGCTCCCAGGGGCGTGGGTCCTCCCCTCCCCCCCGGGGGGGCCCTATCCCCCGCCCTCCCCTCCCCTCCCTTCCCTTCCCCCCTGGGGGGGCCGTAGCCCCCGTCCTCCCCTCCCCCGCCGGGGGGGCCCTATCTCCCGTCCTCCCCTCCCCCCTGGGGGCCCGTAGTTTCTGTTGACCGAAGACTTTCTACTCTGGGGGTTAGGTTGGTGTCATAGAATATCAGGGTTGGAAGAGACCGAGTCCAGCCCCCTCCTCAGAGCAGGACCAACCCCAACTAAATCACCCCAGCCAGGCCTTAAAAACCTCTAAGGAAGGAGATTCCACCATCTCCCTAGGGAAACCATTCCAGTGCTTCACCACCCTCCTAGTGAAATAGTGTTTCCTAATATCCAACCTAGACCTCCCCCACGGCAACTTGAGACCATTGCTCACTGTGTCACTCAGAGGTGTGAGGTTTGTAGGATAGAGGAGGGCAAAGTAGATGTGAAGTGTTGCAATTGACAGTGGAATAGAATCATAGAATATCAGGGTTGGAAGGGACCTCAGGAGGTCATCTAGTCCAACCCCCTGCTCAAAGCAGGACCAATCCCCAACTAAACCTAACTTGTGGCTGAGAGAAAGCTTTGCCTTGAGCACAGATTCACTGCCCTATAACTTCCTTTCCGTGGAGTTAAGGTTGACTGGCAGTGCCTTGTGCCCTTCTAGAATATTCAGGGCACCTATACTGAAAAGCACTATGTAAGTGTTGATATTATACTTAAACCTCTGAGTTAAGCAGTGGTGAGCTGGAGCCGGTTCTCGAGAACCGGTTGTTAAATTTAGAAGCCCTTTTAGAACCGGTTGTTCTGCGAGGGACAACCGGTTTTAAAAGGGCTTCTAAATTTAACCGGCCAAAAGTGGTGCCTTAGGCACCGACTCCATGGGTGCTCCAGCCCTGGAGCACCCAAGGGGAAAATTTGGTGGGTGCAGAGCACCCACTGGCAGCTCCCCGCCCCACCCCCAGCCCACCTCCGCTCTGCCTCCTCCCCTGAACGCGCCACCCAGCTCTGCTTCTCCGCCCCTGCCAGGCTTCCTGTGAATCACTTCAGGAACAGAACGCTTGAGCACTGTTGGACAGAATCTAGCACCGTTTTGCTAAAGAAAATTCGGGTTTAGGCAAGGCATAGCAAATAGGAGCTGTCGCACACCTGGCCTACACTTAAACACTGAGCCTACTCCACACAAGCCACCCTTGTCCGAAGGATTCTGTATGAGACGTTGCCTTTGCTTACTCCTTACTAAGCCTCAGCAGAGAGTCATATGCCAGCAGACTGCTGACAATCCCCGTAGCAAGAGGACCTTGTTCATCTCAGCTGACACAACCTGCAGAACTTAGTGCTGGAATGAATCGTACCTGATCCCTGAGGGTACACATGCACCGATCCTCATATCACAGCAACAGGTCTGCCAACCCCTTCCAGCTAATCCCTCCACCATTCAATATACACCGAACTGTGAGTGGCAGTTGCATGCACATGAATGTTGGATTTCAACTCTGTGTAACACTGTACAAACAATGGCATCTTCTTTTAGTCTTTAATCATATCTGCTTATTTTGGCAGCACGTCTACTGCAGATTTCCCACTGGCTCTTGCCAGCTCCAGTGGCACAGTTAGCGCTGTGGGAGTGGCACATACTTTTACTCTTCATAGGCTTGTTTTCAGAGGCTGAAGTGTAGCTGCGCTCGACGTTCTGGAAGAGTATGAGGCAATGCCACACAACTTGAACTTGGCATCAGTGAAGTTTAAGAGCAGTGAATTCTCCCCATCAGGCTGGAGGGGCTACTGGTAGGAAGAAATGTGGTAACCAAAGGACTGTGAGGGGCACATCTGCCACCAGGAGGCGCCGATAGGGAGTGGGGTGGACTCTATACTCCATTTAGGATCTAGTGTAGGGGAAAGGGACTCTGCACAACCCTCTGCAAATTTGCTCTAAGTAGTACACTGCTGCCCCTGTTGGACAGTTTTCAAGACAATATGGCTATGTTTGTGGATTATAGGGCATGCTGATTATTAAAATAATCTCCTTAGTGGAGGATCTGTATCTGGAGAACCCAAACGTCCTCAGCTTGTGCCATTAATCTACCCTAATATGGCACAGCTGTAGTATAAAAAGGGCTAAAAAGTGACAAATATTTCTGTGGTGAATTCAGTGGAAAATGCATCCGATGAAGTGGGCTGTAGCTCACGAAAGCTTACGCTCAAATAAATTTGTTAGCCTCTAAGGTGCCCCAAGTCCTCCTTTTCTTTTTGCGGATACAGACTAACACGGCTGCTACTCTGAAACCTGTCTTTTGCCTGAGGATACCATGCTGGCATCATATTAGTCGGTGTTGCCCTTATGGCAGTCATTAGAATAGGGTTCTCTGTTACTGGTCTTTCACGTTGCTCAGCCACTCCTTTGATCATGCTGACATTGATGAGAGTTGGAGCTACTTGCTTTTCCCATTGTTCAGGAAACAGGTGAGGTGTATGCAGCATGGTTAAATTACCCGAATGCTGCTGCTTACAAGAGTCTTTCCCTTTCCCTCTATTGAATTAATGCTATTTTCTTTGACAATACCTCTCCAATAAAAATCTGAGTTTGCAAGAGGATTGTTGAGCACTCTGAAATATTGCCTCTTAAACCCGAAGCTTTACGCTCACAGCAGAGCTTCCAGAGGCAGACCCTGCAGAACGCAACTAATTTGCACAACACACGAATCTGAGCTGCCAACAGCAGGACTTGACTTGACAGTGCATGGGAGCTGTGGAGGTTCAATGCCTGTAGCATGTCACCTAGATGGAGCCACATTTACTCTGCCATCAACCTGCCTGCAAATGCTCTGATTTGTGACAGAGCCCCAGTCTTGCTTTCAGAGTAGCAGCCGTGTTAGTCTGTATCTGTAAAAGGAAAAGGAGGACTTGTGGCACCTTAGAGACTAACAAATTTATTTGAGCATAAGCTTTCATGAGCTACAGCTCACTTCATCAGATGCATACAGTGGAAAATATAGTGGGGAGGTTTTATATACACAGAGAACATGAAACAATGGGTGTTACCATACCGACTGTAACAAGAGTGATCAAGAAAGGTGAGCTATTACCGGGGGCAAGGGGGTTGGGGGGCCTTTTGTAGTGATAATCAAGGTGGGCCATTTCCAGCACTTTACAAGAACAGTAGGAGGGGAAATAAACATGGGGAAATCGTTTTACTTTGTGTAATGACCCATCCACGCCCAGTCTTTATTCAAGCCTAAGTTAATTGTATCCAGTTTGCAAATTAATTCCAATTCAGCAGTCTCTCGTTGGAGTCTGTTTCTGAAGTTTTTTTGTTGAAGAATTGCCACTTTTAGGTCTGTAATAGAGTGACCAAAGAGACTGAACTGTTCTCCGACTGGTTTTTGAATGTTATAATTCTTGAATGTTAATTATTCAAGCGAAGATAATCCCTGATTGGGTGAGATCAGTTTGGGGAGGACAAGAGCCATAGTTTGAGCCCCAGCTGCACCCATCAAAAGCTGTAAGAACCGTAAAAAGTTGATGTCATTATTTTTGTAAGTGTGTGTAGGTATCTCAGGAGTCTCTAGCTTAAACTAACTCCAGTTTGAACCACTAACCCTCCATCAGAGCTCCATGAGGCACAGCAGTTTTCAAGGAACCTGAAAGTAAGCATATGGATTTTAGAACACTTGGAAAAATCAGCTGTTAAACATTAAGCTTATCTCAACCTTAACTACAGTGGGCGTGACTACCCCACCATCATTTCCTTCATGCTCAGCAGATCTGACGTCCACTGAACTGCACTAACACAAGGCAGGAATTTCATTACCCTTCCCTGTAAGCAGAGTTTCAATATCTCTGAGTTCACCATATATCTGCTGGATCTTGTTGCTTCAGACGTCTTTTTTGATGGATCTCAGAGAGGCCTGTTTCCAAATGAAGGAAAAAAGCCATGTGATCTTAGGACATAAATCTTGATATGCGCCACTGCAGTGTTCTGCCTAGTGGCAATAACAACTAACTTGCTTTTGTGTTTGACTGCTGCTGAACATACCTCAAGCACAGCATTGTGTTCTTGTAATGTCTATCTCATCTTTCCTTAGATAGTGACAAGGTGCTTACAAACTGGATATCAACATACTTCATCTACTGATTTGGGATGGTTATAATGACATTACTATTCTCCCTGACAGAATGAAAGTTCTAGGATTTTCATGATTAAAATGTATGAGTCAGTGGTTTATTTCCCCTCTAAATTCATCGTAACTGGAGATTGGCCATACAAAATTTTAACCAGGCGATTGAACAAAGTTTTTTAATTTTTTTAAATTTCTGCTCCAACCTGTGGCACGGTGAACACCTGTGATCCTTGAGGGCAGCTGTTAAGAAAATGTGTATTTGATTATGAATTGAAGTTGCCCTGTGATCTGAATCAGCCCTCTCACTAAGGAGTGGGTAGGATGTGCCTTCTCCCCAGCGGTCTTGCACCATTTCCCTGCAACCTCAGGGGTAGTTCTCATAGGACAAAGGGTTGTGACCTGAGTAAAAATGTGTTTATTTTGTTTAGTCTTGGACTCTTTATTATACTCTGGAAGGGGACTGATTACTTAGCCAGAGGGCCAAATCAAATCCAATCCCCAGAGCTCTGCCAAGACACTAAATTGCCTAGCCAGCCAAGGGGCACATTTAAGCTTTGATGGGGTAGAGGAACATAGGACTGGAAAGGACCTCCTGGGTCATCGAGTCCAGTTCACTCCAGGCAGTCCTGTCATATTATCCCATTCCTTGGGCAGTGATGCTAGGTTTGAAGGCTTTCCCATACAGGAGCTGGGATGTTGGGGATGGGGATCTCAGCACATACATTTTGGTGCAAACAGGATGTAAAATTTTATTTTGAATTTTTTTTAAAAAGTATTTCTTACTCATCTGAGCTACCATATTTTTGGCTACTGGATCTGGTAGTGCTAGCAACTTCCAGAGTTTCTCTCAGTGATGTCAGTAGCTGGTAGAGATGGCATATTTGGATAAAAGTAGAAACACACAAGGAAGAGATCACTGTCATAAGATGGAATTTACAGAGATTTACAGAATTTACAGAAGAGGACAGGAGAAGGAGTAATGGTCTCAAGTTGCAGTGGGGGAGGTTTAGGTTGGATATTAGGAAAAACTGTTTCACTAGGAGGGTAGTGAAACACTGGAATGCGTTACCTAGGGAGGTGGTAGAATCTCCTTCCTTAGAAGTTTTTAAGGTCAGGCTTGACAAAGCTCTGGTTGGGATGATTTAATTGGGGATTGGTCCTGCTTTGAGCAGGGGGTTGGACTAGATGACCTCCTGCGGTCCCTTCCAACCCTGATATTCTATGATTCTGTGAGATGGGAATCTACGAGGGCAGAACTCACTGGTCAAAGTATTTACAAAGCAGTCACTCCATGCCATTCCAGGTTTAAGTACTTGAAGAAGAAATGACAATTTCAAAGAAGGAAAGAGGGTGCCATTCATAGTGTCTTATCAAAGCGGCAGCAGACCCTACCAGAACAACAGATGCAAAACCTGCAACCATATCTCCACTGCTAAAATGATCAATGCCACCCACAACACACCTTTCGAGATCTATGGGTCCCATGCAAGCCTGTCACAACGTGTGGTGTATGTCATTCAGTGCACTAAATGCCCCAATAACACCTATGTGGGTGAAACCAGACTATCACTATGCTCTCAAATGAACTTACACAGAAAAATTATAAAAGACAAAAGCACCATCTTACCCGTGGGCAAACACTTTTCACAAAACGATCACTCCTTTATCTGGCCACTCAGTCCTCATCGTCCCAGGAAGCCTGCACACCACTTTCAAACCATGAGCCTGGGAGCTTAGATTCATAACTCTGCTAGACACTAAAACAGGGACGGGCAAACTACTTGGCCTGAGGGCCGCATTGGGGTTCGGAAATTGTATGGAGGGCCGATTAGGGGAGGCTGTGCCTCCCCAAGCAGCCAGGTGTGGCCCGGCCCCCGGCCCTAATCCCCCACCCTGCTTTTCGAACCCCCAATGCCCCCCCTGTCCCAGGACCCCTGCCCCTGTCCGCCCGCCCTGTCCCCTGACCGCCCCTGGAGCCCCCACCCCTGAGTGCCCCCTGCTGCCCCATCAACCCCTTCTCTCATTCCTGACTGCCCCCCAGGACCTCTGTCCCATCCAACCATCCCTTCTTCCTGTCCCTTGACTGCCCCCCGCCACCCCATCCAACCCCCCCTCCTTCCTGATTGCCCCCCTGGGACCCCTGCCCCATCCAACCACCCCTTCTCCCTGACTGCCCCTGGAAGCCCTGCCCCTGACTGCCCCCCGCTGCCCCATCCAACCCCCCTGCCCTTCCTGACTGCCCCCCGGGACCCCTGCCCCCATTCAACCCCCCTGTTCTCCGCCCTCTGACTGCCCCGTCCCCTATCCACACCCGTGCCCCCTGATCTCCCCTCATGAATTCCCCTGCCCTCTATCCAACCCCCCGCTCCCTGCCTCTTTACCGCGCTGCCTGGAGCACTGGTGGCTGGCAGTGCTACATCCACGCCGCCCGGCTGGAGCCAGCCACGCCACCATGCAGCACAGAGCACCGGGTCAGGGGATGGGCCGGGGGCTAGCCTCCCCAACCAGGAGCTCAGGGGCCGGGCAGAACAGTCCCATGGGCTGTAGTTTGCCCACTTCTGCACTAAAATCATGGTCTTAATAAAGACACTGGATTTATGGCTTATTACAACAGTCTGTAACCCACTAACCCCTTTTTTCTCCTATGACTGCAGCAGTGTTAATGGGCCACTTCATCATGAGTGGACCCTTACGATATGTGTTAACTCCTTACGCTAAACAATCTGTTGCATTTTGCATTTAGCTGTGACATTCTCCGTACCTTCTGCAGATCTGGAGGGTCCGTCTACAGTGCAATAAAACACCCACGGCTGGCCCTTGCCAGCTGACCTAGGCTTGCGGGGCTCAAGCTGCGGATTTATCAAATTGCAGTGTAGATGTTCAGATCCTCCATCCCAGAGTCTAGACTCCAGCCCGAGCCTGGATGTCTACACTGCAATTTTATAAGCCCGCAGCCCAAGTCCCATGAGCCTGAGTCAGCTGATATGGGCCAGCCACAGGTGTTTTACTGCAGTGTAGACATACCTGAAGAAGAGCTCTGTGTGGCTTGAAAGCTTGTCTCTCTCTCCAACAGAAGTTGGTCCAATAAAAGAGATCACCTCCTGCACCTTGCCTCGGGAACAACTGGTCATTTTCTAAAATTGTGTAGCAGTTATGAGCAAATTGCTGCAAAGCAGCTTTTAGAATAAGCCAGCAGTAAAGAGCCAAGCCTGGAACACAATCTGGGGGATATTTTAGCAGGTCTGTGTGGAACAAAGGAGTGTCAGAGGTATAAACAGAGGCTTAATTCAGAGCTACATTGCATGTTGAAGAGTGTGGGCCTCCTACATAGATTCTTACTCTTAGTTGTGCACAGTATAATTGGCAGGAATAGTGTAAATTGCTATTGTGGGCTAAACCAGATAGTCATGATGTAGGTAATTGTATGCTTCACAGCTAATTACTGTGTTAGGCATTTTCATCACAGGTTTCATGCCATGCTGCACTTTTGTTAGGTGAAAAGAATGCTCCATCAGAGGAAGTGGAGCATTAATTTTGGAGGGTGGAAAATGCCATTCAGTCATATGTGATTTACCTTCTTCCTAGCAAGATTAAAAATCCGTGTCTCAGAAAGCAGCTGCATTATTGTCTGGGTCACTATCAGACTGTGCAGTTCTGGGGGGACAAGACTAGAACCCAGATCTGTGTGATGGCAGAGAGCATCCCACTATACCAGTCATGGTAGGGCTGTGTGCATTACCCACAGACGCTGTGGAGATCAATACTACAGGAAGTGCTACCTGGGGAAGCTGGACTGATAGCTTCCTCGTGGCCCCCAATTGAGCCAGACACCCTGGGCCCAAGAGAAGTTCCAGGAAGCCTCTATGCAATGAGGTGGACTCTGATGGGAGCAGTAGTGATGGACCTGCCTCTTAGCTTGCTCTCTGACTCCCAGCCCTGGCTCAGACCCTCAGCTTCCACCCTTGAACTCTGACCCCTTTGGGACCTGGACTCTGGCTTTGCTCCCTAGCTTCGGTATTGGGACTCCTACTTTTGATATCTGGACTCCGACTTTGACCCTGGACTTCAGCACTTGAACTCCTACTCTGGCTATGGACCCTGGCTTTGCCCCTGGAACCCTGGCTCTGTTCTGGTTCCCAGCATCAGTACTAGGACCCCAACCCAGTCCCACACTCAGGCAACCACTGTTGGGCTCCAACCCTGGTTCTGGCCCCCAACCTAGGCTCCTAGACGTTGGCATTGGCCCTGACCAGTAAGTCTCTCTGTCCAAGATTTGCTTTCCCTCCAAGTGTCTGTACAGTGCCTAGCACAATGGGATCCTGGTCCATGAGTGGTCTCCTTCATGCCACCACAACTGTACAAATAAATAACAAGTATGCTTGTTTGAATTATCTTTTCTCTACAGTTAGACGCCACCATTTGAAGGCCACATCTATGAAGCAGATGCATAACCTCCATGCAGGTGGAAGGAGAGATGTACTAACGATTTGAATTGCTCCATTGTTTGGCTTGACAAGCAAATGTGGTTGTGCAGTTTTTGGCACACAGTTTTGTAGTTTTAGCTACGTCTATCACGGGGTGAGCAAACTACGGCCCGGGGCCCACATCCAGCCCTCCAAATGTTTTAATACAGCCCTCGAGCTCCAGCCAGGGAGCGGGGTTGGGGTCCTGCCCCACTCTGCACGGCTCCCAGAAGCAGCGGCATGTCCCCCTACAGTTCCTATGCGTAGGGGCAGCCAGGGGGCTCCGCATGCTGCCCCCGCCCCAAGCGCCGCCCCCGCAGCTCCCATTGGCTGGGAACCACACTGCAGACAAGGCAGTGCACAGAGCCACCTGGCCATGCCTCCATATAGGGGCCGGAGGCAGGACATGTCACTGTTTCTGGGAGCTGCTTGAGGTAAGTGCTGCCAGGAGCCTGCCCCCCTGACCTCTTCCCACGCCCCAGCCCTGATACCCCTCCCACCCTCCAAACCCCTCAGTCCCAGCCCAGAGCACCCTCCTGAACCCCCCAACCCCACCCCAGAGCCTGCACTCCCAGCCAAAGCCCTCCCGCAACCTAACTCCCAATTTTGTGAGCATTCATGGCCCGCCATACAATTTCTCATATGTGGCCCTCGGGCCAAAAAGTTTGCCCACCCCTGCTCTATCACCATGCACATCACCACGTGCGAGAGGGCAGCCCTTCATCTCTTTGGGCAAGAGATTTATGCTAATCAAGACATTGTCAAAGAAATCACCAAGTGCTGGAAGGAGGACCCATTGGGAGTGAGGTATAGGAGGCAGCTGAGAGTGTCGACTCATTTTAGGAAATGTGTTGGAAGGGAGTTTTTGAATTTGAAGTAAGAGCATCACCAGTGAAGAGCATTAAAGTGCTATCAGGATCTCCAGCCAATTACAGAGAAGCAGCCTCATAATCCTGATTTATTAAAGTCTAATTTTGCTGTTACTTGTTATTCCTCAGTGAAGTTTGCAGTTTGGAAGCCTGGTGTTTGTGGGAGTTGGCTCAGTGGTTTGATAATCAAGCAGAAGCTAGTGATGCTGAACAGAATTCTGAAGACTTTGTGCGGTGCTGTTCTGGGTAGGCGGTTTTGGGACCCATGTGGATCCTTACACTCAAGTGCTCAGGTACTACAGTGATGAGCAGTGTAAGAACCTATATAGAACACAATGACCTATCCAGAGAAGTACAAAATTAGTATCAATGCACCACTGTACAATAAGACTTTGTTATTTGAGTGACATTATTTCTTGAAAAATGTTAATATCCTATGTTACATTTCTTCATTTAATATCATATTATTTAACATTACATATATGTGCTGTAATTTCTTCATCTTTACATTCAGTTTCGCTTAGTACAATTTACAAGTGTATGCGAATTGTTGAGTTTTTACTGTAGTTAATTAACAATCCCTAGCTCTTCTATAGCATTGTTCACAGTAGATCTCAAAGCACTTTACAAAGGAGGGCAATATCATTATTCCCATTTTACAGAAAGGGGAAGTGACTTGCCCAAGTACACCCAGGAACACAGTAGCAGAGCTGGGAATAAACCCCAGGTCTCCTGAGTCCCAGTCCAGAGCCTGGGCACAATGCGGCTCCATTTTCATTGTGCATCCCATGAGTTCTCTTCTGAGGAAGCAGCAAACAGCACACCGAATCTAGAAAATCCGGATCCCAGTTACACTGAACTTTCTTCCATCTTTATTGTATCACTTGTCCATTCACTAATAAAAATATAAGCGAGTGCACTATCCACTAGGCCAGAGAGTCATCAGTTGTCACAGGTTACCTGCTCCGTATCTATTTAATGAAGGCGGTCTGACCATGCTGGGTAATGACTGGTAGAACTTTCTCTCGTTTCTTTACAAATATTTTTGGCAATATCTTACCCCTTGTATCAACTGAGGATACAGGGTGGTAACTGGGACACTGCTCTGAGCTGGAGCCTGACTGGGATAACAGCAGCTCGTAGCATGGGAGGCAGAACACCCCATCATCTGGCCTTGTTAAGCCTGCAGAAGTGGGGCACAATTGTTTCTGAAAAGTGTTGAAATCTGTGGGAAAAATCATATTGGACATAAGTCTGAGCGCTGGCTAGATGAGTAAAAGGGTCAGATTGTGTGAGAAGAGTCACCTTAACTCAGCCCTTCCGGATGCTCGGATATTCGCTATTTTTTATTCTATCAGTCTGGGTATTTAGCTGGCCCCCATCACCATTGCATAAGAGCACCTCACAATCCTTAGTTCTTTTTATTTGGTATCCTCACACACACACATCCTCATTTTACTGATCCACAGAGAAATGAAACAGAGCAATGAATCAATCCTGTTTCTTGAGTCACAGACCAGATGTTTTTTAACCATAAGCCCATCCTTCCTTACAACTCTAACATTCTTGCAAGGGTGCCAGGCAGAGAGGCTAACTCCGCATTTCCTGGTTCTCCCGTAGTTGGGTATTTAAACTCCTTTTTAGGAAGTGTACAATAACTACAAGGCAGTGTTATGCAGCCACACCATAAACCCCACTCTGTGTGTGTGTGTGTGTGTGTGTGTGTGTGTCCGTCTGTCCGTCCGGTGAAGTTCTCTTATGTTTCTGTCAGGGGAGTTGCTATAACATGTTAAGTAGGACTATTCTTATATAGACACCATCATTGTGCCCTCAGGCTTGATAGGGATCTCTGGGGATTATCACATATGCAATGCTGTATGAAGTCCACAAGTCCTTAAAAGCAGCGATATCTTGCAATTATTATTTGCATTGCAGTAATGTCTCCTGGCCCTAATCAAGGATCGAAGCCCCCCTGGGCAGTGAATCACCACAGAACAAAAAAAATTCCCTGCCCCAAAGGAGTTTACAATCATGGATCTTACAGAACACAGTCCCCAGGCTCGATGGATACACCAAACCACAGCTTTTCTCAATACCATGTAAACGATTCGCACAAGTGTAAATGTCGCTTTGCAGAAGGGCTTGTTACTTTGTATCGCTCTAGCGCCACCCCGTGGCCAGATCTACATTACTCCTAGGCCTTCCAACATAGAAGGCACAGCTTAACTGAGGCATATTCTGCAATACGTAAGTGGTACCAATCTTAGTACTGCTAATTTACTAATGCAACATAAACAGAGACCACAGCATACAGTAAAAATCTGAATGCCAGCAAACTCCAGCGAGCAGCCTGCAGATTGGGACAAATGATCCAAAAGGCCAAAGGATCTGGAGGTTGCCTACACCCTTATAAACAGAGCTTAGTGGTCTGCTGCGGGGTTCTGGATCCAGAATCAGACCCTCGCAGCAGGAATGATTCCATATGCTCATTCTAAAGAACCATCCACGTGTTCGGCTTTTTGCTCAGCACTATGGGAAAGACGACATGCTCCCAGGCCTGCCTGCTCCGTACATGACTCATCTTAGAAAACGTATTTGTAGCTGTGACTTAAAGAGCCCAAGTCAGCCCCATGTAGTGCTAGCCACATGCTTCTTCATTCCCTAACACTGTGGCCCTGACACTCTGGTCCGGCCAAGCTATGCTCAGTGCAAACCTGTGGAGGTTGGGGAAAGGGCTTTACACCACAACTGTATTCCCCACATCGGACACTACAGTGGGCCAGTTTTGTAAGTGGAATATTACAAGCCAGATTGATGGCTACTGTAGCTTATGGCCACCTCCAACATACCAGTTCTTGGCCCTGTGCTGTTTAACATTTTGATCAATGATCTGGAAGAAAATAGAAAATCATCACTGAGAAAGTTTACAGATGACACAAACGTTGGGAGAGCAGTAAATAAGGAAGAGGACAGGTCACTGATTCAGAGTGATCTGGATCCCTCGGTAAGCTGGGTTCAAGCAAACAATACGCATTTCAATACGGATAAATGTCCATGCATACGTCTAGGAACAAGAAATATAAGCCATCCTTACAGGAGGGGGGAAGCAGTGACTCCCAAAAAGATTTGGAGGGTCTTGGCAGATAATCAGCTGAACATGAGCCCCCTGTGTGACCTTGTGGCCAAAAAGACTAATGCAATCCTGGGATGCATAACCAGGAATCTCGAGTAGGAGCAGAGAGGTTATTTTACCTCTGTATTTAGCACTGATGCAACTGCTGCTGGAATCCGGTGTCCAGTTTTGGTGCCCACAATTCAAGGGGGATGTTGATAAATTGGGGAAGGTTCAGAGAAGAGCCACGAGAATGATTCATAGACTATCAGGGTTGGAAGGGACCTCAGGACCAATCCCCAACTAAATCATCCGAGCCAGGGCTTTGTTAAGCCTGACCTTAAAAACCTCAAAGGAAGGAGATTCCAGCACCTTCCTAGGTAATGCATTCCAGTGCTTCACCACCCTCCTGGTGAAAAAGTTTTCCCTAATATCCAACCTAAACCTCCCCCACTGAAACTTAAGACCATTACTCCTTGTTCTGTCATCAGCTACCACTGAGAACAGTCTAAATCCATCCACTTTGGAACCCTCTTTCAGGTAGTTGAAAGCAGCTATCAAATCCCCCCTCATTCTTCTCTTCTGCAGACTAAACAATCCCAATTCCCTCAGCCTCTCCTCATAAGTCATGTGTTCCAGTCCCCTAATCATTTTTGTTGCCCTCCGCTGGACGCTTTCCAATTTTTCCACATCCTTCTTGTAGCGTGGGGCCCAAAACTGGACACAGTACTCCAGATGAGGCCTCACCAATGTTGAATAGAGGGGAACGATCACGTCCCTCGATCTGCTGGCAATGCCCCTACTTATACATCCCAAAATGCCATTAGCCTTCTTGGCAACAAGGGCACACTGTTGACTCATACCCAGCTTCTCATCCACTGTAACCCCTAAGTCCTTTTCTGCAGAACTGCTGCCGAGCCATTCGGGCCTTAGTCTGTAGCAATGCATGGGAGTCTTCCATCCTAAGGGCAGGACTCTGCACTTGTCCTTGTTGAACCTCATCAGATTTCTTTTGGCCCAATCCTCTAATTTGTCTAGGCCCCTCTGTATCTTATCCCTACCCTCCAGCGTATCTACCACTCCTCCTAGTTTAGTGTCATCTGCAAACTTGCTGAGGGTGCAGTACATGCCATCCTCCAGATCATTAATGAAGATATTGAACAAAACCGGCCCCAGGACCGACCCTTGGGGCACTCCGCTTGATACCGGCTGCCAACTAGACATGGAGCCATCGATCACTACCCGTTGAGCCCAATGATCTAGCCAGCTTTCTATCCACCTTATAGTCCATTCATCCAGCCCATACTTCTTTAACTTGCTGGCAAGAATACTGTGGGAGACTGTATCAAAAGCTTTGCTAAAGTCAAGGAATAACACGTCCACTGCTTTCCCCTCATCCACTGAGCCAGTTATCTCGTCACAGAGGCAATTAGATTAGTCAGGCATGACTTGCCCTTGGTGAATCCATGCTGACTGTTCCTGATCCTCCTTCTTCTCTTTTTTAAAGATGGACACTACATTAGCCTTTTTCCAGTCATCCGGGACCTCCCCCCATCGCCATGAGTCTTCAAAGATAACGGCTAATGGCTCTGCAATCACATCCACCAACTCTTTTAGCACCCTTGGGTGCAGCGCATCTGGCCACATGGACTTGTGTTCATCCAGATTTTCTAAATAGTCCCAAACCACTTCTTTCTCCACAGAGGGCTGGTCACCTCCTTCCCATGCTGTGCTGCCCAGTGCAGTAGTCTGGGAGCTGACCTAGTTCGTGAAGACAGAGGCAAAAAAAGCATTGAGTACATTAGCTTTTTCCACATCCTCTGTCACTAGGTTACCTCCCTCATTCAGTAAGGGGCCCACACTTTCCTTGACTTTCTTCTTGTTGCTAACATACCTGAAGAAACCCTTCTTGTTACTCTTAACATCTCTTGCTAGCTGCAACTCCAAGTGTTATTTGGCCTTCCTGATTTCACGCCGGCATGCCTGGGCAATATTTTTATACTCCTCCCTGGTCATTTGTCCAATTTTCCACTTCTTGTAAGCTTCTTTTTTGTGTTTAAGATCAGCAAGAATTTCACTGTTAAGCCAAGCTGATCGCCTGCCATATTTACTATTCTTTCTACACATTGGGATGGTTTGTCCCTGTAACCACAATAAGGATCCTTTAAAATACAGCCAGCTCTCCTGGATTCCTTTCCCCCTCATGTTATTCTGCCAGGGGATCCTGCCAATCAGTTCCCTGAGGGAGTCAAAGTCTGCTTTTCTGAAGCCCAGGGTCCGTATTCTGCTGCTCTCCTTTCTTCCTTGTGTCAGGATCCTGAACTCGACCATCTCATGGTCACTGCCTCCCAGGTTCTCATCCACTTTTGCTTCCCCTACTAATTCTTCCTGGTTTGTGAGCAGCAGGTCAAGAAGAGCTCTGCCCCAGTTGGTTCCTCCAGCATTTGCACCAGGAAATTGTCCCCTACTCTTTCCAAAAACTTCCTGGATTGTCTGTGCACCGCTGTATTGCTCTCCCAGCAGATATCAGGGTGATTGAAGTCTCCCAAGAGAATCAGGGCCTGCCATCTAGTAACTTCCGTTAGTTGCCGGAAGAAAGCCTCGTCCACCTCATCCCCCTGGTCCGGTGATCTATAGCAGACTCCCACCACGACATCACCCTGGTTGTTCACGCTTCTAAACTTAATTCAGAGACTCTCAGGTTTTTCTGCAGTTTCATACAGTCATACTGCTCTCTTACGTACAATGCAACTCCCCCCCCCTTTTCTGCCCTGCCTGTCCTTCCTGAACAGTTTATATCCATCCATGACAGTACTCCAGTCATGTGAGTTATCCCACCAAGTCTCTGTTATTCCAATCACATCATAATTCCTTGATTGTGCCAGGACTTCCAGTTCTCCCTGCTTGTTTCCCAGGCTTCTTGCATTTGTGTATAGGCACTTAGGATAACTCACTGATCGTCCCACTTTCTCAGTATGAGGCAGGAGCCCTTCCCCGTCGCGCTCGCCTGCTTGTGTTTCCTCCCGGTATCCCACTTCCCCACTTACCTCAGGCCTTTGGTCTCCTTCCCCTGGTGAACCTAGTTTAAAGCCCTCCTCACTAGGTTAGCCAGCCTGCTTCCAAAGATGTTCTTGCCTCTCTTTGTTAGGTGGAGCCAGTCTCTGCCTAGCACTCCTCCTTCTTGGAACACCATCCCATGGTCAAAGGATCCAAAGCCTTCTCTCCGACACCACCTGTGTAGCCATTCGTTGACTTCCACGATTCAATGGTCTCTACCCGGACATTTTCCTTCCACAGAGAGGATGGACGAGAACACCACTTGTGCCTCAAACTCCTTTATCCTTCTTCCCAGAGCCACGTAGTCCGCAGTGATCTGCTCAAGGTCATTCTTGGCAGTATCATTGGTGCCCATGTGGAGAAGTAGGAAGGGGTAGCGATCCGAGGGCTTGATGAGTCTCGGCAGTCTCTCCGTCACATCATGAATCCTAGCTCCTGGCAAGCAGCAGACTTCTCGGTTTTCCCGGTCGGGGCGGCAGATAGATGACTCAGTCCCCCTGAGGAAGGAGTCCCCGACCACCACCACCCGCCTCCTTCTCTTGGAAGTGGTGGTCATGGAAATCCCTTCCCTAAGACAGCGCATCTCATGCCTTCCAATCGGCGGAGTCTCCTTCTGCTCCCTTCCCTCAGATGTATCATCTAGTCCATTCTCCGCATTAGTACCTGTGGAGAGAACATGAAAACGGATGCTTACCTGTATCTGCATTGCTGGTACATGGACGGTCCCCTTTCTTCTTCTGGAGGTCACATGCTGCCAAATTTCTTTACCGTCCTTCTGTACCGCTGCACAGCCTGCTCTGAATCTTCAGAACGTTGTGCTCGTAGAAGCATATCCTGACATCTGTCCAGGAAATCTTCAGTTTCTTTTATGCAACGCAGGGTCGATACTTGTTTCTCCAGACCTTGAACCTTCTCTTCCAATATGGAGACCAGCTTGCACTTTGTACAGACAAAGTCGCTTCTGTCCTGTGGAAGAAAGACAAACATGGCACATCCTGTGCAGGTAACAACAGCTGAACACTCACCACCATATTACCTTCCTTCTAAGAGCTTCCTCGGGTGTTGTAGTAACTACTCAGAGAAGCCTCCAAGATGAAAGCCTCAGTGGGCTCTCCCCAGGCAAACTCCCTCTGTTAGCCTCTCCACTGTTCGCTGCTCAGCTAGTTAGCAGCTGACTGCCTTTTTATAACAGTCAGGCCCACTGAAGGCTCACCTAGAACAAAGCATTATGGGATTAGAAAACCTGCTTTTATAGTGATAAATTCAAGGAGCTCAATCTATTTCATCTAACAAAGAGACGGTGAAGGGGTGACTTGATCACAGTCTATAAGTATCTACATGGGAAACAAATATTTAATAATGGGCCCTTCAGTCTAGCTGAGAAAGACATTAACACAATACAATGGCTGGAAACTGAAGTGAGACAAACTGAGACTGGAAATAAGGCATACATTTGTAACAATGAGGGTCATTAAACCATTGGAACATTTTACCAAGGGTCATGGTGGATTCTTCATCACTGGCAATTTTAAAATCAAGGTGGGCTGTTCTTCTAAAAGCTCTGCTCTAGTAATTATTTTGGGGCAGTTCCCTGGCCTGTGCTATGCAGGAGGTCAGACCAAATGATCACAATGGTCCCTTCTGGCCTTGGAATCTATGTATCAAAGAATCACTGTGGGGTGCAGCATGTTCTAGCTACGTGTCTTCCTCTGCAACACCCCACTACGCTTGGGGCAGTGAGGTGGGGCACAGAGCTGGCAGAGCCCCATTGACTCACCCCCATCCAAGGATCCCTTTGCTCCCGGAGAATTCGCAGGTAGGTCCCTTAAGGTGGCTCTACGCTTAAAAATTAGATCCATGTAGCTAATGCCACTCATCTGAAGAAGTAGTTTTTTACCCACGAAACCTTATGCCCAAATAAATCTGTTAGTTTTTAAGGTGCCACCGGACTCCTTGTTGCTGAAGCTGTGAATAACGTCGTGCCCTGAGCGCCGTAGTTAGGTTGACCTAAGCCCCGGTGCAGGCACAGCTAGGTCGACTAAATAATTCTTCCATCGACCTAGCTACCACCTGTCAGAGACATGGGGCTTAGCAACACAGAAAACCCCCTTCAGTGGAGGTAGGAAGTGTCTATGCTACAGCGGCACAGCTGCATCAGCTGGAGCATATACATGAGCTCCGGACAGGGCTGCACAGCAAGCTGGAGTGAGCCTGGGCCGACAGCCTGGGGCTAGCCGAGCTCACGGAGCGCAAGAAACATAGCTGCGCACGCAGTGCTTGGAAGTTGTGGCACGACCCACAGGCCCTAGGGTGGCCGGATGTCCCAATTTTATAGGGACAGTCCCGATATTTGGGGCTTTTTCCTTTCTAGAGGCCCACCTCCACCTCCCGTCCCGATTTTTCACATTTGCTATCTGGCCACCCTAGTGCAAGCCCCCCTCCCGTGGCTTCAGAACTTGGGTTCCAGCCCGTCCACACCGCTGTTTCTAAAGCCCCAGCTGTGGGCCCGGGCTGGGCGCTTGGCTGCGCGATGCTGGCTAGACATCCCCTTCGCCGGCAGCCACGCGAACAGCCTTAGGGGCAAAGGGCCGCCAGGGCCCTTGAAAAGCGCTGGAGGAGAGCTGGGCGTTATGATGATGATGAATAGGCCCGAGCTGCCGGGTGGGGGGGCGAGGTCAGTAGCTCCCCCAGCGCCCCGCTCTCAGCTTGCACAGCCCTGCGCGGGGCGCCAGGGAACCTGCCGCAGGACCCGGCGCGCGCCGAGCTCCCACCGCCCGGGAGATGCACGCGCCGCCCTGTTCCCGCCCGGCTCCCAGCGTTCCCCGCCCACGCGCCGGGTGCCGCAGCGCCGCGACCCCGGGAGAGGCTCTCTCTCCTCCCGGCTCTCTATGGTCTGGGCGGGGGGGGGAGGGGCTCCCGCTTGTTCCTCCCGGCTCTGCTGGGCGAGCGTCGCCCACCGCAGCTTCTGCGCGGCCGCAGCCGGGATGTGGCGGCTCCCCGGCAGGATCTAAGGTGCCGGGGGGGGGGCGAACTCTGCAAACTTGCCCGGTGCGTTTCCCGGGGCGGGGGGGCGCCTGGCGGGCGGGAACAGGCGCGGGGTTGATTGTGCAGTGATGGGGGGCGATGGGCAGCCCTGCCCTGGCTCGGAGCCTGGCTCTTCTCCCCGTGCTCAGCCAGGGCTGCAGGCGATCCGCTGCCCGTGCCCCCGTGGGGCACACTCGGCGTTGCGGTGTGCCGCTGGGTCACTAGCAGCGGGGTGGCTGGTGAAGGCTGCGGTGAGGCCAGTTTCAATGACCCTCGCCCTCGGCTGGGAAGGCAGCTGGGAGCAAAAACTTGCCATTTCTGTGTCGGAAGGGGAATAATGTGTGTGTGAACGCAGCCTCGAGGGGAGGCTGCTTTAAGGAGGGGGAAACCACCTGTAACTTGTACTTACGGTCAAGTTAAGGTAACTTGTGCTAATGGTCCTTAAGGAAACCGAATTCTGTTGAAACTTGTGTTCCGAAAACCAGGGGATTTACACACACTTGTGAGAGGACCGGAGGTATGTAATATTAGTGCTGTGTGGCTTGTGAGGCTGCCAGTGCTCTTCTACTACCGCGAGGCACCCATCAGTGAGTGTCTTCACAACCATTTTAAGGCACAGCACGGAAAAGAAAACCGGTTTCTTTTAATGCTCACTTACAAGTTGTGTTTTGAAATAGTTGTGTTGTGTTTTGAAATAGTTTTATAGTAGACATAGTAAATGTATCCCCTTTGTTCTTTTGTTAGTTGTATTTTCTATCACATTTTACTCTTCACTGCATTCTGCAGTTTTTCTACCATTCATTCAGATATTTGGCCACCAGAGCTCTACTGTTGCTTTAAATATTGTTTTGATTTAATATATAGAACATCTGTTGAAATCAATTACTTACCGTAGGGGAATCAGTTGTCGAACATGTGGTTTTTAAAGTGATTTCAGTGCTTTCTCTAGTTACTGGGGTAATATTTTTTAATAAGGGAATTGTGTGTTAGTGGAGGTAGGATCGGTCTCTAGAATTACTTGCAAGTATGCAGAGCTACATCTCTAACCTATTTTGTGATTGGAAGGGTGGCTTAAAATGAGTGGTGGGACTTTTGGTTTTCTTTCCTCGCGTGCAGTAGGGTTTTGACATGAGGTGACCTCAGAGTAGGGTGTTGTTTCAAAACAGAATGATCCATGGCCGAATGGAGAGGAGAGGGAATCATTCAATAGTCAGAACCTGGAACAATGCAGGATCTCGGAGATCTGCCAGTCTTTTGATCAAAACTGCATGAAACCCCATAAGAATACAAGCAAAAGGGAAAGGCGGTGGTACCTTTCTAACATGGGCATCCAACGTGGCTTTCTGTACTGCTGGATTACTTGTTATAATTGGCTGCATTGTGTACACCAGATTAATATATTTCCTTACGCTAAACCCGGAGTAGGTACTTTTTTGGAATGTTACCGCAGGGGAATACAAAGATCTACCTTCATGACTTTATTTCAGGTGGGTCAGGAGGGAGGGTATGCTGCCTGCCCACCAAGGCATTGTGCTTCGGAAACAGGATTCCTCTGGTCCCACCCTGGGGCAGTAATGGCACATTTAGTCCTGGGTACAGTGCGATTTTGAGGCACTGTCCCTAAGGCAGGTCTGTAGGGAGAAGTTGCTGAGGGAGGCTGGAGGCGGATCCGTGGGGAGAAGCGGCTGAGGGGGGTCAGTTGGGAGAAGCAGCCCAGGGAGGTTGGAGGCGGGTCCGTGGGGAGAAGTCACCGAGGAAGGTTGGTGGAGAGAAGAGGCCGAGAGAGGTTGGAGGCCGGTTGGTGGGGAGAAATGGCCGAAGGAGGTTGGTGGGGAGAAGTGGCTGAGGGAGGTTGGAGGCGGGTCGGTGGGGAGAAGTGGCCGAGGGGGGTCAGTGGGGAGAAGCGGCCGCGGGAGGTTGGAGGTGGGTCGGTGGGGAGAAGCGGCCGCGGGAGGTTGGAGGCCGGTTGGGGGGGAGAAGTGGCCGAGGGAGGTTGCGGGGGAGAAGTGGCTGAGGGAGGTTGGAGGCGGATCCGTGGGGAAAAGTTGCTGAGGGAGCTTGGAGGTGGGTTGGTGGGGAGAAGTCGCTGAGGGAGGTCTGTGGGGAGAAGCGGCCCAGGGCGGTTGGAGGCGGGTCTGTGGGGAGAAGCGACCGAGGGAGGTTGGAGGCCGGTTGGTGGGGAGAAGTGGCTGAGGGAGGTTGGTGGGGAGAAGTGGCTGAGGGAGGTTGGAGGCGGGTCCGTGGGGAAAAGTTGCTGAGGGAGCTTGGAGGTGGGTTGGTGGGGAGAAGTCGCTGAGGGAGGTCTGTGGGGAGAAGCGGCCCAGGGCGGTTGGAGGCGGGTCGGTGGGGAGAAGCGGCTGAGGGAGGTTGGAGGCCGGTTGGGGGGAGAAGTGGCCGAGGGAGGTTGGTGGGGAGAAGTGGCTGAGGGAGGTTGGAGGCGGGTCCGTGGGGAAAAGTTGCTGAGGGAGCTTGGAGGTGGGTTGGTGGGGAGAAGTCGCTGAGGGAGGTCTGTGGGGAGAAGCGGCCCAGGGCGGTTGGAGGCGGGTCTGTGGCGAGAAGCGACCGAGGGAGGTTGGAGGCTGGTTGGTGGGGAGAAGTGGCTGAGGGAGGTTGGAGGTGGGTCGGTGGGCAGAAGTCGCTGAGGGGGGTCAGTGTGGAGAAGCAGTCCAGGGAGGTTGGAGGCGGGTCCATGGGGAGAAGTGGCCCAGGGAGGTTGGTGGGGAGAAGCAGTCCAGGGAGGTTGGAGGCGGGTCTGTGGGGAGAAGCAGCCAAGGGAGGTCTGTGAGGAGCAGCGGCTGAGGGAGGTTGGAGGCGGGTCTGTGAGGAGCAGCGGCTGAGGGAGGTTGGAGGCGGGTCTGTGGGGAGAAGTGGCTGAGGGAGGTTGGAGGTGGGTCTGTGGGGAGAAGTTGCTGAGGGAGGTTGGAGGCTGGTTGGTGGGGAGAAGTGGCTGAGGGAGGTTGGAGGTGGGTCGGTGGGCAGAAGTCGCTGAGGGGGGTCAGTGTGGAAAAGCAGTCCAGGGAGGTTGGAGGCGGGTCCATGGGGAGAAGTGGCCCAGGGAGGTTGGTGGGGAGAAGTAGTCCAGGGAGGTTGGAGGCGGGTCTGTGGGGAGAAGCAGCCAAGGGAGGTCTGTGAGGAGCAGCGGCTGAGGGAGGTTGGAGGCGGGTCTGTGAGGAGAAGTGGCTGAGGGAGGTTGGAGGTGGGTCTGTGGGGAGAAGTTGCTGAGGGAGGTTGGAGGTGGGTCTGTGGGGAGAAGTTTCGAGGGAGGTTGGAGGCTGGTTGGTGGGGAGAAGTGGCCAAGGGAGGTTGGTGGGGAGAAGTGGCTGAGGGAGGTTGGAGGTGGGTCTGTGGGGAGAAGCGGCCGAGGGAGGTTGGAGATTTCAGACAGCTTCGTGGATCTAGTTGTGTTGTGAGCTGTTCCTGACCCCTTGAGGAAATGCTGCTGTTCAGAAAGATCTCTCTGCTGCCATGGGGAGCCTTTGTGTTGGTCTCCCTTCCTGTTCCCACCATTTTCAATGGTTTCTTGCCATTCAGCTGCCCTATTGAACAGCCCTCAGTGCTGCAGCCTGTATATAATCACCCCACCTGTGAAACTCCAGACACCAACTGGCTGCTTTGTCCTCCTCTGCAAAGCCACCTGGTACAGTGCACCAGGGGTGGGGTCAAGGGAGCTGTCTTCTTCCCCAGACCAGTTAATAAAGCATGTCTGATCTCAGGTACTTATCTGGGCCCATCACCCTGGTATCTGAGCAGCTCACAGACTTTAATGCATTTATCCTTGCAATAACCTTGTGAGGCTGGGCAGTGTCATTGCTTCCCTTGTACAGATAGGGAACTGAGGCACAAGGAAGCCTATGGTGGATCAGGAATTGAACCCAGATCTCTCACCCAGCAAAAATGAGCCATTTTTCCTCTGCCCTCATCTGTCTCAGCTCCCCCTGGAGATGTACATTTGTAAACGGGTGGGTTGGCAGGCTCCTAAAAGACTTGTACCTATTGTTTTTGCCCTTCTCCTGTCTCTGCACTCCTCATTCAAGCTGTTTTTTTCCAGTGCCCCCTTCCACATTGAGACGCCACTGTCTGATCTCTCCTGTTAGGGGAAGGCAGTTCCTGCTGTCAGGATGAATCCATTGTGAGGCGTGTTGTCGTTCCAGCCCCAGGTGTATGTGGTTCTATGTAATCCCTGCGCCTGGTGTCATAGATGGGGCTGGTTATACAGTGTTTGCTACTTTGGAAAACATGAAATGTTTCCTGCGGGGTGACTGTACTTATTTGAGGGATTCCTGCCTACTTGCTGCTGGCTGAGGTCCCTGGTACGAATGTGGGGACCCCAGGATAGTGAGATGGGAATCGGGACAGCAAGGGACCAGCAGGAGACAGAACCTGCATCTGCACTGTCAGAGTCTATCCCCCGTCACCTTATGTGGCCTGTTGCTGTCCAGGGAGCAGCCCTCCCTACCCCCCCGAGAAACCCTCTGCTGTGACCCCATCACTGTGCCTGGACAGGGGAGAGTCCTGGAGGCTGAGGGCTCCCTCCCTGCAGCGGAAACAGAGGCAGGTTCTAGAGATGGGGGTGAAGAACAGATTGATGGGACAGGTTTCCGTGGGACTGTTTCTGACAGGGCGAAGGTTCTGGAGGCCCCTGAGCTGCTGGCAACAGCTGAGAATGGAGCTGTGTGCCCTGAGGAGGAGGATAGTGTTGTGCTGGGTGGCAGGTCTGTTGTCTGGAGCTCCCAATGGCTCTGCCTTCCC
Organism: Eretmochelys imbricata; assembly: GCF_965152235.1. NCBI lineage: Eukaryota > Metazoa > Chordata > Testudines > Cheloniidae > Eretmochelys > Eretmochelys imbricata. Next base: position 124,741,419 of record NC_135576.1, read on the forward strand.
CTGGCACGGGGAGTCCTTGAGCCCCTGATCCTGCATGATGTGGTGATGATGCTGGATCCCGGCTTGGGGCTGCACTGACTGTCCCTCTTGGGACAATCAGTATGTGAGCTTCTCCCACTGAATCTCCCTCCTTTGGGAATGAGGAGACTGTTCCAGTGGCTGCTCAATGTCCTCCTGGGCTGGTGGAGTCTGCGGGAGAAGCAGAGGACAATGAAGATCTCTGGGACTCCTCCCTGGTTCCGGACGTCCCTGCCAGTCAGCAGATAGGAAGGGTGAAGGAGATCGGTGGCAGAGATCGGATAGGGTACAGGGTGAAGGAGATCTGTGGCTTTTTGGCTAGCACTAAAGGGAGGTGTGCACAGTCCCACTGACCTCTGGAAGAATTGCTCCTGTGCATGTGGGGGCAGATTGTGACCCCAGAAGCTTGGGACTGTGTCTGATCGTGATTAGGAGAAGCCAGGCTAGTGCTGTTGTCAAAAGCATTTCTCTGGTGAGAGCTGGGAGGCTCCCATTGTGTAGTGGGAAGAGACTGAATGCATGTGTGGTGTCTAATGCCTTTTACCCCAAAGTCCAGATCCTCTAAAAGTCACTCATGTCCCCTGATGATGGTGTATGCTGCCCAGTGCTGCTCCTGTTTATTCAAGCCATATTTTCTGCTGCTGATGGATGTCTATGACCGATGTCTGTGAAATCTTTTAGAAACCTGGGCTGGTATTATCTTCTGTCTCATTTCGGTGGATTCATCCCATGAATACCTCTAATTAACAGAGCTGTGAAAAGTAAATTTGACCTTTACAAACCCCTTACACCTGCATCCACTGAAAAAAATGAGTTGTCTAATTGAAGATTTCACAGGCAAAAGAGGATTTGTTATAATGAAACAGAGCTTTAAAGCTGCCAGACAGACCCTTCCCCCGGTACCATTCATCTCATAGACCTTAAGGCCAGAAGGGACCGTCCAGCAGCGGTGAGATGCACAAGGTGGTCCTTTTTACTGCATTTAGCCCTGCGGTGTATCTGTGGTGATTTGATTAATTTAGCTACAAGGACACCATCAATTTAAAAATCACATTCTGTCTGACTGTTATTTTTATTTATGTATTTATTTATTTGCCTACAAGCAGCAGCTCAGCTGACTGTAGCTTAAAGAGAGCAAAGCGGGGGAAAGTCTGCTGTTGGTTTGTTTTTTAATTTGTTTACCCTGTGGCTTCCACAGTGCTTTGTGTACAATAAGCATCATTGTTTTCCCCTCTGTAGTAAGTGTCCCCTGTTGATGTGAGTCTTTCACAAAAGCAATCAGGGAAATAGAAAACATTGACCAATTACTGTAAACCCCCATAAATGGACCAGGGACTCAGGGCAGGGTGAATATGACTTTTAACTTCATTTTTGAAACTGAGTTGATTATAAATTGGTGGTGCCCTCTTTAGTTCAAAAAACATGGCCCCGATTCAGGAAAGTATCTCTTTTCAAGAAAGCGTGTAAGTACCTGTTTTAACACCACGCACTTAAATGGAAATGGACTTATGCCCAGGTGTACGTGCTTTCCTGAATCAGCAGTAGCTGCATATTATGGGCTTCAGATTGGCATATGCAGTGATCTCCATGTACTCTTTGATCACTCTAAAACATTTTGGGGACTGCGTGGGCTGGTAAGGAAATTCTGGGTTCAAATACTGATTCTGCCACTCACTGACCAGGGCTCCCTGCCTCACTTCCCCAATCTGTTGGAGGTGGAAGATCATTTTTAGCACACTTCACAGGTCTGGGTGTGAGGATCAACTCGTGCTTGTACAATAACTGGGACATATAAAGTGCTATACAAGTGCTTATAGGTGATCTTTGTTGTTATTGTTATGTAAATAATAATACTTATTATTAATTTATCCTTACTGGACTCCATCCATAATCCCCCAGTCTAAACAGACAAGGTGGACAATACAAAGAAGTAGGGTATCTGATTTTGCCACTATTACTTTATTCTCTGAGATATGGGAAACTACTCTGTAACTATAATGGATAGTAGCTGAATAACAGGGAGCCCAGGACTAATAAATTTCCCATATAAAGCCCTGGGTAGAACGCTACTCCCTTAACTATTGTACTTCTGATAGCTATTTGATTGTGACGGCCATGATTACGACTATGGAAGACAAAAGACTGTAAGACTTCCAGGGTCACATAGCCTTCAGTCGTAAGCGAGGGCCCCAAAGACTTCTTCCTGAATGACCCCAGGGAATAGATTTCAGAACCTCCTGCTGCATATAAAGAAGTAATCATTAGTTTTGGTAATGTTAAAGCTTATTAGATGACTTAGACCCAGAATTTCAATTTTGTGTAAGAAATAGAAAATAAAACATGATTCTAAGCATTTTTTAATACAAATTGTAAGCGGTTTCAATGCAAATTTGTGTTTGTTTTGCAATATGCCCTAGTACAGAGGTGGGCAAACTATGGCCTGGGGGCCACATCCGACCCTCCAGTCTGTTGAATCCGGCCCCTGAGTTCCCGCTGGGGAGCGGGGTCTGGGGCTTGCTCTGCTCCCACGCTCCAGCCGGGGAGAAGGGTCAGAGGCCTCTCCGCTCGCATATGTCGAGATTCCTGGAAACAGCAGCATGCCCCCTCTCTGCTGGCTCCTATGTTTAGGGATAATCAGGGGGCGCCGTACACAGCCCCCATCCCAATCACCACCCCTGCAGCTCTCATTGGCCAGGAACTGTGGCTAATGGGAACTCCAGGGGCGGTGCCTGCAGATGGGGTAGCGCGACGAGCCGCCTGGCCGCACCTCCACATAGGAGCCGGAGTGGAGACATGACACTGCTTCCAAGAGCTGCTTGTGGTAAGCGCCACCCGGAGCCTGCACCCCTGACCCCCTCCCATGCCCCAAACCCCTGTCCCAGCACAGAACCCCCTTCCACACCCTGAACTCCTCATTTCTGGCCTAACCCCAGAGCCCACACCCCCAGCCAGAGCCCTCACCCCTCCTGCACTCCAACTTCAATTTTGTGAGCATTCATGGCCCACCATACGATTTCCATACTCAGATGTGGCCCTCGGGCCAAAAAGTTTGCCCATACCTGCCCTAGTAGAATTTGTGACCTTATCCTAGCACCAGGAAACGAAACGGACTAGAAAGAAAAGTGAAATTTATTCAGCTTGAACAAAGACAATAATCAAATTTAGGATAGGAAATAACTAGGGCTGTCGATTAATCACAGTTAACTCATGTGATTAAAAAAAATCAATATTAATTGCAGTTTTAATTGCACTGTTAAGCAATAGAATACCACGTCAAATTTATTAAATATTTTTGGATGTTTTTCTACATTTTCAAATATATTGATTTCAATTACAACACAGAATAGAAAGTGTACAGTGCTCTCTTTATATTATTATTTTTATTACAAATATTTGCACTTCAAAAAAGATAAAAGAAATAGTATTTTTCAGTTCATCTCATACAAGTCCTGCAGTGCAATCTCTGTATTGTGAAAGTGCAACTTACAAATGTAGATTTTTTTTTGTTACATAACTGCACTCAAAACCAAAACAATGTAAAACTTTAAAGCCTACAAGTCCACTCAGTCCTACTTCTTGTTCAGCCAATTGCAAAGACAAACAAGTTTGTTTACATTTACAGGACATAATGCTGCCTGCCTATTATTTACAATGTCGTCTGAAAGTGAGAGCAGCTGTTCACATGGGACTTTTGTAGCCGGCATTGCAAGTCATTTCTGTGCTAGATATGCTAAACATTCATATGCCCCTTCATGCTTCGGCCACCATTCCAGAGGACATGCTTCCATGCTGATCACACTTATTAAAAAATAATGCATTCTTTAAATTTGTGACTGAACTCTTTGGGGGAGATTCTGCCATATATTTCATGTTATAGCAGTCTCGGATGATGACCCAGCACATTTGTTTTAAGAACACTTTCACTGCAGATCTGACAAAATGCAAAGAAGGAACCAATGTGAGATTTCTAAAGATAGCTACGACACTTGTCCCAAGGTTTAAGAATCTGAAGTGCCTTCCAAAGTCTGAGAGGGACGAGGTGTGGAGCTTGCTTTCAGAAGTCTTAAAAGAGCAAAAAGAAAAGGAGTACTTGTGGCACCTTAGTGACTAACCAATTTATTTGAGCATGAGCTTTCGTGAGCTACAGCTCACTTCATCGGATGCATCATTCAGAGTAACACGGCTATTACTCTGAAACCTCTTAAAAGAGCAACACTCTGATGTGGAAACTACAGAACCCGAACCACCAAAAAAGAAAATCAACCTTCTGCTGGTGGCATCTGACTCAGATGATGAAAATTAACATGCGTTGGTCCGTACTGCTTTGGATTGTTAATTGAACAGAACCTGTCATCAGCATGGAGGCATGTCCTCTGAAATGGCTGTTGAATCATGAAGGGACATATGAATCTTTAGGGCATTTGGCTTGTAAATATCTTGTGATGCCAGCTACAACAGTGCCATGAGAACGCCTGTTCTCACTTTCAGGAGACATTGTAAACAAGAAGTGGGCAGCATTATCTCCTGCAAATGTAAACAAACTTGTTTGAGTGATTGGTTGAAGTAGGTCTGAGTGGACTTGTAGGCTCTAAAGTTTTACATTGTTTTATTTTTGAATGCAGGGTTTTTTTACATAATTCTACATCTGTAAATTCAACTTTCATGATAAAGAGATTGCACTAAATGACTAGCAATGGGGGAATTGAAAACAAGTATTTGTAATAAAAAATAAATATAAACTGAGCACAGTACACTTTGTATTTTGTGTTCTAAGTGAAATCAATATATTTTAAAAAATTAATCACAATCGCACTGTTAAACAATAATAGAATACCATTTATTTAAATATTTTTGGATGTTTTCTACATTTTCAATTTCTTGACAGCCGTATAAATAACCAGTATAAATGGTAAAAAGTAAATTAGATTTCCCAAATGTTATTTTGAATAATCTAGATTCCTAGTAATAGGGAAGTAACTTGAGTTTACTTTTTTTCTGATTCATATATCATCACAAGTCATAAAAATTCTGTGGCCAATTACTTTAGTCTAACTAAAGTCACTGGGCTCAACATAGGGGTACCTGGATGCAATATGATATCTTGTGATCCACAGAAAAATGAGCTAGTGGTTCTTTCTGACTTTAAACTTTATGAAACATAGCTTGATTTTTCAAGTAACAAGTTGAGCTCATGACTCAGCTGGTAAGGGGTGATAAAGTCAAATGAGTAGGTCATTGGGAAAGAGTAAATATGAAACCATATGATGTTGTGTTTAAAGCCACTGACCAGAACCACCACACTGTGTTTGAGGCGTGTGGTCTGGTAGACTGAGCACTGGACTGGGCCTCAGGACATCTGGGTTCTGTGCCCGCTCAGTCAGTGACCTTCCCCTGGACGTTGTGCAAACCACTTCTGCTTTCTTCCCTTGCCTACCCTTTGCTTGTCTTGTCTGCTTACGTGGTAAGTTCTCTGGGGGGCAAGTGCTGTCTTTTACTGTGTTTGTGCAGCTCCTAGTACACTGGGGGCTTGATCTCAGCTGGGGTTTCTAGACACTTCTGTAATATACATCATTAATTCAACACGGTTGCTCTGCAATAAGGAGAGCCTGGGTGGAAGATTCAGGACCCTATTTTTCATTATAGATTTATTTCCTGGTCACCAGAAATGACATTTCCAGCCACAGAGCTCATATTAACAGGACACTTTATTTTTAGCCATTTTCATGCTTGCCGAGAATAAATATTTGTGTATGTTGAGAGCTATGGATAGCATGGCATTATGAAAATATTGTTGTGAGGATTGTACTTGCAAGTCTCCAGTAGGAGAGAGATGTATTGTGGCTTGCAATTAAGGTAGAAATCCAGGGTGAAATCCTGGTCCTGTTGAAATCAAAGGGAGTTTTGCCACTGACTTGAGTGGAGTTAAGATTTCAGCCAGCCAGCTAGGTCTTACGTTCCTTTTGCACCCAGCCCTCCCATTGGAGGAATGCAGGGTTGGGCCCATGGGAGAAGGAGCACAATATTTAACAAATATAACAATGAGCTAAAACAGAGAGAAATTATCTTAAATCTGTCTCCACAAGAGATTTGACATAATGTCTGGACCCACTAATCCTTGAACGCTGATCTAAGTTTTCAACAGTTAACTACTGTCTCTGTTTCTTTGTGACATTTGTGGGCAGTAAAGAGAAACTTCTGTATGTGTTATGGGCATGATCCAAACCCCAGTGAAATCACTGGAAAGGTGAATATGGGATGGTGCAAGATGTACTGGGCACATCATTATGGAAGAAATGTAATCCTCTGGGTTTGCTTCACATAGCTGCCTCTTTATCATAACAGAGAACCGGTGAGCATAGCTCAGCTGAGAATGCATCCCAAATCACGTTCCCCAGGGTTCTTCATGGCTAATCCCTCATCTATTGATCTGAATACAAATGTTCCATCATTTAGAAGTGCCTCTTTTACAGGCTTCTTATGTTAATTAAAGTCTGTTTCAGCTCAGAAGCTGGATTTCCCTTTCTCAGATCATGGAATCCAAACCAATGAAAGAAGAACTCATTTTTTGAAATATGAAGCACAGTTTTCAATTGTTTGAAGGACTGACTCCCTCCCCGGCCCCTCCCCTGAAAAAAATACTGAGCCGATGAAATCAGGCTGCAGAGAATCTCCAAGCGCTCCTAGTTAGACCTGTGTCCCAAATGAAGAATGAGAAGCGGAGGCAAGAGCTCCAGAACTTCATCAGCCATTGCTGGCCCCACTTCTCCTGAGCTTGGCATAGGGGTATCCAGCTGTACAGAGTCAAGAAGCTCGCTATGACTGTCCTGGCTCGGGTGGATTCCAAGTAAATCCAAAAGGTCATGATGGGTTCCCCAAAGGTAAGGCCTGAAGCTGTAGTTTGAGTGGCTAGGGGATCAGGCCCCCAAAAGGGAACATCCGTCTCATAAACCATAGTTCCTCATTTAATACAGTTGCCTGTTGGGAAGCCTACCTCTGGCATACGCCTTGGAAAGTTCACCTTAATGCACAGTTCTGCTGTGTCACGTGATTGGGGTTTGTTTGTGAGGTTCCCAGTTTATTTTGTGTCCATGATGTTAGCATCTTGCAAGCATATTATATTCTGAGGTCAGGCTAGGTCCTTTTCTCTTTGCACTTCATCTCTAGTAATAAAGGCACTGGATAAAGGCCAGATGCTACCCTTGGTCAGGCCTGTACCCACTCTTATTTTAAAAGGGAGCCCTTACTGTAGTGGTTCTCAACTGTGACCCGTGGGCCACTTGCAGCCCAATGAGCACACACCTGTGGCCCATGTGACCTCCTCAGGGCTATAAAGATAGTATACGTGTTGTTTGGATGCAGCCCACATAACACTTAGAGAGCTGCATATGCGGCCCACAGTGGTAAATAGTTTGAGAACCACTGCCTTACTGGTACCAGCGCAGCCCCACTGCATCTGCACCCGATTCACTGATTAGAACTGAGTGATCCGTTTTGTGGATGATGCACAAGCTGGACTAGAATCTGGCTCACAGACCCATAGCTGCGTTAGGACCGTCAGAACTCAAAAAGCAGCAAAAGCTTATTTATGTCACTGGAGCCAGTAGGTCTGACTCTCAGTGCACACCAGAAGCTCTGTTCAGCCAGATAGTGTCATTTTACGTCATCACTTTGCAGAGTGCCACAGCACTTCATGCAAACGGTTCAGTGTTCTCCTGGTAAATACACTCTCGTCAAGCCCTGGATTTCACTCCTTCCTTCAGTTGTCTGCTGTGACCTTCTGCAGACAGCGCCTTCCACACAGAGATTTTCCTGCTTCCCTAAACCCAAATGCCTTTCATTTCTGAGTGTGAGGTACAATGCTACCTCTTCCTCTGTTTGATTTATTTTACAGCACAGGGGATTATTGTGCTGGCAGGATCTATAGAGCCAGGTAGTCCTTTTTATCCCCCACTCCCCTTTCCTGGGAGTCCTGAAGCAGCAGGATAGAAATGAAAAGCAATGCTTACCACCCTGGGCATCCTAGAGTGACCAAGGTGCATCTGAAGAATTTAATGAGTGTTACAGACTACAAGCCTAAAATTCAGCCCTGTTTGTGCTGAGATTCTAAGAGCTGCCTGGATGTGACAGGACAGAGTCACTCATCTCACACAACATCTCAAGAGATGTCAAGCCACAGGGCTGAATAGCAGAGCCTTTAACCAGCCAGGTTTCAGAGTGACAGCCGTGTTAGTCTGTATTCGCAAAAAGAAAAGGAGTACTTGTGGCACCTTAGAGACTAACCAATTTATTTGAGCATAAGCTTTCGTGAGCTACAGCTCACTTCATCGGATGCATACTGTGGAAAGTGTAGAAGATCTTTTTATACACACAAAGCATGAAAAAATACCTCCCCCCACCCCACTCTCCTGCTAGTAATAGCCCATCCAAAGTGATCACTCTCCTTATAATGTGTATGATAATTAAGTTGGGCCATTTCCAGCACAAATCCAGGTTTTCTCACCCCCCCCCCACAAACCCACTCTCCTGCTGGTAATAGCTTATCTAAAGTGACCACTCTCCTTACAATGTGTATGATAATCAAGGTGGGCCATTTCCAGCACAAATCCAGGGTTTAACAAGAACGTCTGGGGGGGGAGGGGGTGTAGGAAAAAACAAGGGGAAATAGGTTACCTTGCATAATGACTTAGCCACTCCCAGTCTCTATTCAAGCCTAATGGCCCAACTTAATTATCATACACATTGTAAGGAGAGTGATCACTTTGGATGGGCTATTACCAGCAGGAGAGTGGGGTGGGGGGAGGTATTTTTTCATGCTTTGTGTGTATAGAAAGATCTTCTACACTTTTCACAGTATGCTTCCGATGAAGTGAGCTGTAGCTCACGAAAGCTTATGCACAAATAAATTGGTTAGTCTCTAAAGTGCCACAAGTACTCCTTTTCTTTTAACCAGCCAGTAAGTCAGCTTGCTACAGAGGGATAACGGAAGCGTGTTTCATGCTTCCAGAATCCCTATGGGTCTCGGAGTAGCAGGGATTTATTTTTTAAATCTTGGGAGGGCTAAATATCCAGCTCTGTAAGGATCTTGCTGCTCACGAAGAGGCAGCTATATTCTGTAGGGGAAGATCTACTGTCTTCCCATGCCTGACAGCTGAGTACCCAAACTATGCCCTAGAGGAGCAGTCTTCAAAGCCCCACAGTTCTAAACACCCAGTCAACTTAAAAAATTCAACCTTGTCCTTTGGCTAGCTGAGCAGCCGGCAGCATGGGTAGAACGTGAGGATCAGGAGGATGCAACCCATGACCACCCTGATCCTCCTTTAGACCTATAAGGGCAGGTTCAGCCTCTGAAATAGCCTGTCCTAATTTGTGCCTCCTCCTGCCCACAGCCTGTAGGGGATTTGCAGCAGCCCCCGGTCTGTCTCCCGAAACACCCATCTGCTGAAGACACCCTGTGCCCGTGCTGTTTGGGTTGTTATACCTGTCCCTTTGCACTGGTGTAGATGGTCACAGGGCAACACGGAGTCTGGCCCAGAGAACAGGCGTACCTGATTGGTTCTTGGTCTCCAGGTCACCCGCTCCAGGGGCCCATCGGCTGCTAGGTATGGTTGTTGTTTTTTACATCAGTGCCCAGTGGCTATGAAAGGCCATCATTCTGGTCGGGTGGCACCGGGCTCTGCCTTGGCACTGGTGTAGTTGCCCACATGAGGCGCCGGGCCGTGCTGAATGAGGCCCCTGATGTGCATTGAAGCCTTGACTTGGATTCTGCAGGGAGTGAGTTGTTGGTGCTCTGCACAGCCATCCAGGCAGGTTGGGTTCACTTTTCAGTCCTGGCCCCTCTCTCTGGGTCAGCAGGGGCCAGGAGAAGGGCAAAGGCAGCACAGCCAGCCCTTGAGGGGGGGTGGAGCTAGTGGTTGCAGAACAAACCCAGTGGACATCTACAGGGAATGAAGTGAGACTGAGGCCACAGGAAGGAACTGTCACAGGTCTAACCAATGCCTGCCTTTGATGGTCTAACGCCTGTCTGTGTCCCACTGTTGCTAGGTGACGATGGAGGTCAGTGGTCTCCCGGTGGAGTTGTGGCGCCTGATTTTATCCTACTTGCGTCTGCCCGACCTTGGCCGCTGCAGTCTCGTTTGCCGAGCTTGGTGCGAGCTGATCCTCAGTTTGGATAACACCCGATGGCGCCAGCTGTGCCTTGGCTGCATTGAATGCAGACACCCGAACTGGCCCAACCAGCCTGATGTGGAGCCCCAGTCCTGGCGGGAAGCCTTCAAACAGCACTACGTTGCCTCAAAAACCTGGACCAAAAACGCCCAGGACTTTGAGTCCTCCAACTGCTTCTACTTGTTCCGAAGGAAGAAGGACCGCCATGTCCTCCGCGTTGGGCAGGGCTGCGAGTTCGATACCCTCCGAGCCGCCTTGGCCTCGGCCGACGTCTACGACCGGATCGTGCTGCTGCCGGGGGTATACGAAGAGCAGAGCGAGATCATCCTCAAGGTGCCAGTGGAGATCGTGGGGCAGGGGAAGCTAGGAGATGTGGCCCTGCTGGTCAGCATTGATCAGCACTGCCCAACCACTCGCCTGTGCAACGTGGTCTTTATGCCAGCCTGGTTCACCCCCATTGTATACAAGGTGGGTCTGAAACTCTCACAATGGGTGTCGTTAGGGCGTTCGAGGTGGCCCTGGCTGGAGATGGGACATGGGGGGGTGTGGGGGTGGGACGATGCTCTGAGGCGGCACTGAGCATTCTCTTCTTTGGCCGGCTGGTTCTTGCTCTCATGCTCAGGGTCTAACTGGTCGCCATATGTGGGGTTGGGAAGGAATTTCCCGCCGGGTCAGGACCTGGAAGGGTTTTTGCCTTCCTTTGCAGCTTGGAGTGTGGGGCATCTGGGTGAATCTCAGTAAATCAGTTCCCTGCCATTGCAGGACTTTGAGCGCCGGTGCACCTCAGTCCCTCCTGTTCTCTGCCTATGGCTCACAGTAGTTTAGTCTCCTGATGGCTGTAATACTTTGATCTAATTCTGGTTGTTGGATTTAGTGTGCGGGTGCTGGGTGGTATTTGTGGTCTGTGAGATGCAGGTCAGACTGGTCCCTATGACATGTCTTCCTGGAGGATGCACACACATGATATCATTCATGCTCTTTTTTAGTAGTGTTACCAAGGCTTGGAGAAGTCAGGACTCCTGAATTCTCTTTTTGGCATGGTAGCTGTTTGACCTTGCCCATGTCACCTTGAGGCCTGGTCCAGATATTTGTACTCCCTGAAGCCAATCGGGCTACTCGAGGCGCAGCTATGGGAGTAAAAGTTTGAAAATCTGACCTCTTGCCTCTAGAGCTTTGCCTCAGTTGAGCTGTGTGTAAAATGGAAACCTACCTTACAGGAGTAGTGGAACTCTGTTGTTTTTACAAATAATTTAATTATCTACTTCATTTAACTTAATTGTTTTTAAAATGCTCAGAGGAAAAGTGCTATACAAGTATTAAAAGGAAAAACTGTCAGGGTAAAAAAAAATCGTATTTAATAAACAATAGATTTCCTGCTCTGTGTTTGTTTAGATTATTGAAACACAGATTAATTTACTCTTCACTGTTGCATGCTGTTTAGTGACGTTGTACATTTCTCTCAGCCTCCACAATGAAAGTAGATACATTTCCCTTTCATTGATCGTCAGTTTTGCTTTCTGGATCATAATCAGCTCAACGCTTCAGCATTTGGATTGCAGACAGTGAATGGAGAATGTTTCCTTCCAAATAAGCCCATTTCCCATTGGTGTTTTTATTTTAAAAAGAAGATGGAGCCATGAATTGAGCTTAGATTTTGCAAAAGCTTTTACAAAATAATTTGTTTAGCCTGAAATTGACTTGACAGTGTCCCTTTTAAGTAGCTTTAAAAAAAGAGGAGGGGTAAAGATGTAGGTGTTAAATGCACGATCTAGCTGATCTCTCACTAAAATACTGCAATGTTCTTCATTTGTTTATCTTAGCGCTTTGATTTGAAAGTCTGCTCCTTTACCCTGGGAATGTGCAATGTGTGGCTGACGAAGAAAAGGTCAGGTATAAAAATTGGAGAGTTGTGCAAAATGATTCCTGTGGCCTGGGAGCTCCTGTTCCCAGTCACTGATTGTATCTTCTTATCGAAATCTCTCCCACTATTTGGGGACCACTGTACCAGACCCCTGTGGGTCATGGCTCATGTATGTTGTCAGTGCAAGGTGGGGACACTGACACTGCGTGTCTCATACTTGTTGTGGGGATAAGCAGAGAGCTTTATAGCACCTCCTGTAGGAGAGTCCTGTCTTTTCTCACCACAAGGTATATAAAGATTACTGAGGCTGATCTCCAAGGCTTTCTGCACACAGGCTATGCTGGTTTGTGTCACAAAGCCTCCCGAGCCATGGAAGGGACAGCTGACGACATGACAGATGTCAGCAATCCAGCGCCACGTTCACATGGACAACAGTGAAGAGTGAATGAAGTTTCCAGTGCTAAGGCAAATCTCCCTGCCTAACGGTGACCCATAGATGTGTGAGAGAAACATTTAACTTCCTTGCAGAATGCTTGGGACCTGGCATACAACAGATGGAGCATGTGTGATAGTATGTAGAGCAGATGCTGTATGTGCTCCTGGTACATTCATAAATATTAAGGCAAGAAGAGGCCATTAGGATGTCTAGTCCAACCTCCTCTATATCACTGGCTATTACATTTCACCCGCTTACGCCTGTACTGAGCCCAGCAACTTGTGTAAAAAAGGCTGACAACAACTAAAACTGCCAAGGGTAGGGACCAGCTCATAGTAGATGGATGTTGCTCAGTTCAATGGTCACAACAGGTCATGTTGAGCCACCTAGTTGATGGGATGTGGCAGCTGGAGCATGCCATGCTATCTAGCATCATAAAGGTAACTGATTGAGATTGGGGCAGTTAAATGCATGGACTCTTGGTGCAGAAGCCAATGGGTGTCAGTTACCCATGACACATGCCAGTTCCTTGTGCCACTAGATGTGTGTGTTTTGGAGGGGGAATGGTTTGAGAAGTGGAATGGGACATAATGGTATCCCCAGGAATGTGAGTTATTTTTGTATTTATTTTGTCTCATGATCATTCTTCTCCAGACAACCTCTGGCCACGTCCAGTTCGACAACTGCAACTTTGAGAATGGGCAGCTGCAGATCCACGCCCCGGGGACATGCCAGGTGAAGTTCTGCACCTTCAATCAGTCCAACATCCATTTCCACAGCGTGGCCCTGGGGGTCCTGGAAAACTGTGAGTTCACTGGCAGCGAAAACGCCTCTGTCACCATAGAGGGCATCCCTTCCTCTGAGAGGAACTGGGCCTGCAAACACCTAACCACACTGGCCAAGTCCCACTGCGTGTTGTTACAGGCATCAGACCCTGCGCTTTGCAACGCGTCGAAGCAGGGCGGCTGGGGCGGTCCGCCAGCGAGGAACTTAAGGACCTGTGAGATCGTGGTGGGTGGGGACCAAAATAATTTACTTCCTGCTTCCAAGACTCAGCTGGTGCTTGAAAAAGCAGGTGAGAGAGAGGCTGAAGTTAATGGCAAACTTTATACAGCAAAGGAGGGGGAAGCCATGACCCTGGAGACAGACTCTAGTGATGGTGAGCTGAGCACGAGCAGTGAGAATGAGGAAGATGACCGGTCGATGTACAAACTGTCCTATCGGGCCCACGGTCTGAGCCACATGCTGGCCCACGTGATCCACAGCAGGCCGCAAACCAATGGGCTCACCGCCCTGCAGAGGGACCTGGAGCTCAAAACTCTGCAGCAGGAGCTGCAGAGGGACAAGGAGGCCCAGTCTCTTGCCAGCTCTCTGCAAGGATGCCTCATTCGGAAGTGCCTGTTCAGGGACGGGAAAGGTGGGGTCTTTGTCTGCTCGCAAGGGCGAGCCAAGCTGGAAGGGAGCGTCTTCAGGGAGCTGACCTATGCCGTGCGGTGCATACAGAACAGCAAGGTGCTGTACAGGCTGGTAATGAAACCCTCCCACCCGCCTGGGGTTTCAGTTGGCAGAGCCTACAGGCCACATTGTTAACCAGCCTCATTCTTTGCACCTGCACTTAAAGTGTGGGTGCAAATGAAAGCACTTAGATGTCTGCTTGATTGTACCTTCAGATCAAGTCGTTAGACATCCAAGTGCTGTCAGGTCTGGAGGCATCTGACTCTCCCTGCAAAGTTAGAGGCTCGATGGAGACCCCTTTAAAAATGTGGTGCTATCAGTCAGCATTTCCAAGTACATCTGTGAACATGCTGAACGTGCCAAGGGGCCACCCAGTTAGCAACGTAGGAACACAGGAATTGCCAGACTGGATCAGAGTGTGGTCCGTCTAGCCCAGTGTCCCACCGCTGACAACAGCCAGTACCACCTGCTTCAGAGGAACGTGCAAGAAACTCTACAGTAGGTAGCGAGGAAGTAACCTGCTCAAAGAGACAGTTCCTTCCTAACCTCCGATAGCGGGAGGCTGAAGCATAAAGGTGTATACCCCTTTATCAGCATAGATTTGTAAAGTGGCCCTGTGCTCTATGCATGCTAAAGAGTTCAGAATGTCGAAAAATTAATATCCCTTCAGAAAGGATGTAGGAAATGAAATTCACCAAAACCCCCCCACAAACCAATTCAGACTATCAGAAAATACTTCCCGACAGTGAGCTCTCGTGGAGGGATACTGGTGTAAAGGAGTGAAGGATCAGGTCTTGGTTTAGTATACGGGGAGTATAAGATTTCTGATGCGCTTAACTATTCATGTCCTTGCTCTCAAGTGCTTGGTTCTGTCCCTGTTCGCACTTAGCAACCGTAACTGGTTTTCTCAAATGAAATGCGTTTGCCATGGTACCTGTGATTAGTTTTGGGTCCTAACTGTTCCACCGAAAGCTGACCTGAAGCTAAATGGTCAAGATGATTGTAGCGCTGTAGACACCATGTGGAACAGGTGCTTATCCCTACAGCAGCATGCAGGAGAGGTGAATGTCTGAGAGGTAGCCCTCAGCTCTTGGCAGTTCGCAATTTTGGGCAGGAACAAGAAGTCTCCCACACAGTGGGGTGGTGACACGCATGTTGTCTAGGCCACAGGCTTGGAAACGTTTGTTTCTTAGCAATAAGGACGTGGAAAGGGCACATGAACTGAACTGAACCATAGCATTAAACACTCAGAGGAGGGCTACTGCAAGCTGATTGGCTGCACTAGTGAGCGAGGCACTAGGGGGGAGATTACATTCATTATATAACGATGCTTCCCAGATGAAATGCTTTGCAATGGCACCTGGCAGTGTCCTCATCTTCCCTTCCAAGTCATTAATTCCACCCATCTGCTTATAGGGAAAGAGATTTTAATTAGTTTTTAAGGCAACAGCTAGCTCTAACACCTACCCCCTTCACCACAAACATATCGTAATTCTGGTAGATCCTAAACAAGTGATCTTACAAATTAGGAATGGGAAGGATCATTTATGTCACTTAGAGCATTCTCCAGCCAGGACAGCAGCATATGCTCTAGTGCTGTGCTCAGCCGTGTGTTAAAACGTCTTTCACGTTATCGCTTCCATTACTTGAAATCTGATAGATTAGTATCAAAACATGGGAGATTTGCACGAGAAACAAATCTCTGCATGCAAATGGCGAATGTGTATCAGGGCCTTATCCAAAGGCAATTACAGCCTGTGAAGACTTTCCACAGGCTTGAGAGGGCTTTGGTTCGGGTCCTGGTGTAGTAACTTGGGCTCTAGTGAAGCAAACACTTACACAGCGCATAACTGTGCTAATGCAAGTAGCCCCATTGGGGCAGGGAATGGAAACAGGAAGGATGGAAATACCTAGGCTGGAGGTGGAACTGTTGTGGTGAAAACTGGTCAGAATTTAGCATTTGGGTTATCACCCCTTGTGACACTTTCTCGCAGTGCCCAGGACTGAGGGGCAGGTTTGCTGAGTTGGAAAATGAAGGGGAGAGGCAGGCAGTAACAGAAGGGAAGAGTGGCTAGTTCTGCAAGACAAGGGGAAGAGTCAATGGATTTCAGAGCCTCTGGAGGACAGAGGATGACTCTCAGAAGTTTGCAAGTGAGAACAGAAGACAAGAGGACTTGCAGTCAGAAAAAACAGAAGGTGGAAGGCTGGAGAATCGCACCATCACCAGGAAGAGGCAGGTCCATGTGATTGTGGATTCCCTGCGAAGAAGAACAGACAGGCCTGTCACCAGAGCTGATGCGGAGAACAGAAGGGTGCGCTTGTAACCCACACACCTTCTGGGCATGGTGCTCTGTCCCATCTAGTGGCACTGGGACCACTTAAAGAGAGAGATAGCTAAGGCTGTAGAGCAGACTCATTTTAACAGCCAGTTGGCTTTTCACTCATGCAGTAGAAGCCCATGCACTAAGCTCCGGAGGCCCCGGGTTCAATCCCACCTGCCGACGACCGGGAAGCTAAGATATGGGATGTGGACCTGAGGCTGAAGAGGATCCTAATGGGAGCTGGAAAGAATCCACTGATTGTCCTTCATGCAGGAACAAATGATGCTGCGATGCTTCAAGGGAGACTCTGCCAGGCTGGGGAAGATGCTTAAAGAAATGGAGGCTGAGATGATCTTCAGTGGGATTCTACCTGTCCCTGGGGGAGGAGAACGAAGGCGAGACAAGATGATGAAGATCAACAGATGGCTCAGGCAGTGGTGCCATAGGGAGGGCTTTGGGATGTTTGACTACTGGGAGGCATTCATGGGCAGGGGACTGTTCTCATGGGATGGACTCCCCCTGAGTAGGGAGGGAAATAGACTTCGAGGAAGGTGGCACAACTGATTAAACTAGGAGTTCAGGGGAGATTGTTGGGAGATGCTCCTCTCATCTCCATGCCTGAATCTAATATTGAGCAGGAAGCAAATCAAGTGAAAGGGGACACGGCAATGGAGAAAGGAACAGAGGGTAGGAGAATGGAGATCAAGAGGAAAGGCAGTGCCAGTAGCACTGACAGTAACAGTCAGATAGGCGATACGGGCAGCAGGATTACTCTGTTTAATCGGGTGAGGAATCTGGGCAAAGCCAAGCACAAATAGCTAAGATGTGTGTACACCCATGTGAGGGGTGTGGGTAACAAAATGCAGGAACTAGAACTACTGGTGCAAGAAGTGAGAGCAGATGATATAGGGATAACATAAATATGGTGGAATAGTTGTCATGACTGGAGTACGGGTATTGAAGGGCATGTGCTGTTCAGGAAAGACAGAAATAAAGGTAAAGGTGGTGGAGTAGCATTGTATATCAATGATGAGGCAGTTAGAAGTGATGGAATGGATAAAACTGAATCTGTTTGGGTCAGAATCACTTTGGGGAGGAAAGGTAACAGAGGCTCCTCTGGGAGAGTGCTTGGGGTCTGCTATAGACTCCCAGGATCTGATCTGGATATGGATAGAGACCTCTTTAAAATATTTGTAATGAAATAAGCACTACTGGGAATTGTGTGATTATGGGGGACTTTAATTTCCCAGATATAGATGGGAGGACAAGTGCTACTAAGTATGGTAGGGCCCAGACTTTTTCAGTTATGATCGCTGAGAGATTTCTTCACCAAATAGTTGCCAAACCGACAAGAGGTGATGCCATTTTAGAGTTTGTGTTGATAAGTAGTGAGGACCTCATAGAAGAATTGGTTGTAGGGGACAACATTGGTTCGAGTGATTGAGTTAATTCAGTTTAAACTCAATGGAAGGATCAACAAAAATAGGTCTGCAACTTGATTTCAAAGGGAAAACTTTATAAAATTAGGGGAATTAGGGAAGTGGACTGGACTGATGAACTCAAGGATCTGAATGTGGAGGAGGCTTAGAATTAGTTTCTGCAACTTTAACTTAAAGTATCTAAAGTCTGCATCCCAAGCAAGGGGAAAAAAATCAGAGGGAAGGGTTGCAGACCAAACTGGATGAACGAGCATCAAAGATAGGTGATTAAGAGAAAGCAGAATGCCTACAAGGAATGGAAGATGGGTTGGATCAGCAAGGGAAGCCACCTCTGGGAGGTGAGACTGCGTAGGGAAAAAGTGAAAACTGCCAAAAGCCAAGTGGAATTGGACCTTGCGAAGGGAATTAAAACCAATAGTAAAAGGTTTTATAGCCATATGAATAAAAAGAAAATAAGGAAAGAGGAACTGGGACTATTAAACCCGAGGATCGGGTGGAGATTAAAGATAATCTAGGCATAGCCCAACACCTAACCAAATATTTTTCCTCAGTTTTTAATAAGGATAATGAGGTGCTTGGACAGTGGCTAATGGGAACAAGGATGTGGAAATAGAAATTATTACATTTGAGGTGGAAGCCAAACTCAAGCAGTTTAATGGAACCAAATCAGGGACTCCAGAAAATCTCTATCCAAGACTATTAAAGGAATGGGCATATGAAATTGCAAGCCCAATAGCAAGGATTTTTAATGAATCTGTACTCTCAGATGACTGGCAAATTGTTAATATAGTACCTATATTTAAGAAATGGGGAGGGGGGAAGTGATCTGGAAAAGTTTGACTTCAATTGTATGCAAGGTCTTAGAACAAATTTTGAAAGAGAGAGTAGTTAAGGACATAGAGGTGAATGGTAATTGGGATAAAATACAACATGGTTTTACAAAAGGTAGGTCGTGTCGGACCAACCTGATCTCGGTCTTTGAGACTATCCCAGTTTTTTAGACAAAGGAAATGCAGTAGCTTTAATCTACTGGGATGTCAGGAAAACATCTGATACAATTCCACATGGGAAATTATTTAGTTGGAGAAGATGGGGGTTAATATGCAAATTGAAAGGTAGATAAGGAATTGGTTGAAGGGGAGACAACAGTGGGTCACACTGAAAGGTGAACTTCCAGGCTAGAGGGAGGTTACTAGTGGAGATCCTCAAGGATTGGTCTAGGGACCAATTTTAATTCTCATTTTCATTCATAACCTTGGCACAAAAAGTGGGAGTGTGCTAATAAAATCTGCAGGTGATACGAAGTTGGGACATATTGCCAATATGGATGTCAGCTCCCTAATGCCTCCAGCCTTTCAGACGCTCAAGCTCTCTTCTGAGGGCTGGGCCAGCCTCAGCTCTGCTTTGCCGGCCGTACCCCAGTCCCCCAAACTCCTTCAGAGCAGCCTCCAGTAGTGTCCAGCCCCTGTCTCGGGACACTCACGGCAATTACCAGGGAAGGTGTCCCCAGAGAGACAACACCCCCACGAGCTTATTTGATTCAGCTGAGGATCAGCCCCAGTGTAACACCACAGCACTGCAATCTATTGATTGTGAAAACACATCTGGCCCTTTGTTACTAAGTATGTGTTTTTAAGAGACAGTGAGCGAGGATAAGAACAGGTTACAAAGAAAACAGAAGGTATCACATGCTTCTTACAGTCTGAACTTAACTTTAACAGGCTAAAATCCTTGTCTCACCTAAAGCACTAGTGTCCATGACTAGGATCCTGCTTTGAAGAATGAAAACAGCGCTGTCCTTTGTGCTGCCTCAGTGAAGGATGACAGAATGTCATTTTGCTTCTCCGTACATTTCCAAACTCTGTGTCCACTCCCTCCACCTCTCCCCCAAAAGGCAGGATGACCCTTGTGGTTCCCTTCCTGGGGTGCTGGCTCCAAGGTGTCTTCCTCTCCTCCTGCACTAATTTGCTCTTGTGGATTTCTTCTCGGCCTGGCATCTGAGACCATTCGCTTCCAGTTCATTTTCTGAGCTTGATTTGAATTGATTGCCTAATCCCCATTCAGTTTGCTGTGTCCTGTCATTGCTCTTGGAGAGAACGTGCAAGGCTAGAAATTAGCCTGTCTGGCTCCACAGGACTGGCTATTTGAAGTGGATGAAATCTTTTAGCTTTAGAACTCGGAAGCTGTACAATAAAATCCCTGCCCCGTTTCCTCTTATTACAGAGCTACAGTGACATGATTCTTATCTAAAACAGCTTCCCTCTTATCCCCATTGGAACAGCTGGGCCATGTTATTTGCAGCTGAGAGCGTTATATCACAGCTCCAGCAGGCCCCAGCCATACACATACAAAGAGGTATTAGTAACAATAAGGGCCTGATTTAAGGCAGGGAAACTCAGAGTTCAGACTGAAGATGCTTCTTTACAGTTTGTGCTTCATTCATGCCTCTGTGAAGGTTGCGGGAAGGAAACTGGCTGTGTATAGGGAGGGGACAATGGGCCTCGCCCTTGCTCTCGGTTTGATGGTGTTTGCAAACCAGGGAGCATGCCCTGTGGTACTGGGGGAATCTGGCCAGATTCGCTGCTGGAGTAAGTGGGTGCAGCTCCATTGTGCTCAGTGGAGTCTTCTCCCATTTCCAGTGGCAGAGAATTTACCCAGTGGATTGAGGCCTGGGAGAGTCACCCTAGTGCAAAGGGAGATCCTGTGGTGGGACAGTCGCTCCTGTGCCACTCCCCTCTCTGTCGTAACGGGCGTGGCTGGAGGAAAGGGGCAGGCCAGCAACACTCCCCACTATCCAACCTGCAGTTTTGCCACTGCAGACTGTTAGCGGCTGATGTAAATTAGAGCATCCTCTGAGTGAGAACCAGCGGTGCGTCCAGCGGCCCCGAATCAGGGGAGTGCGGCGCTGAGCCGGAGGAAAGCTATGGCAGGCGAGCCTCCTGACACAGGTGCAGGCCCAGGCCAGCTGAGCTCTTCTGTGGCACCTGGCACTAGACAGGGCCCTTTCTGATGCCAGAATGGAAACTGGATTAGCAGTTCTTACTGTGGGCTCTGCTTAGCATAAATTCCCCACTTGAAAGCAAAGACTTTCCAAGCTAAGGCTGCCCACTCTGTTATCAGTGCACTTTACAGTACCTAGTTATTATTCCGTGCTGCATTGTAGGCAATACCGAAGTGCTAGGGTGGGGTGAGGAGCGAAGTATCATCCGTACCTTGTCCTTTGTTGGATTAATGATGATTTCTCTGCTGTCCATCACTATAGCATGGATGAACCAAGGGCCTGATCCAGTGGCCACTGGTGTCCGTGGGATCAGCTCCGCTGACTCTAATGGGCATCGGATCAGAGCCCAGCCCAGCAAAGCCCTTGAACAAGATGCGCAACTTTCAGCAGTGCCCATGCTTAGCTCACAGGATAAGTCTCCCTGTTACCACTGCTCTGCTGAGCAGGGCTTGGCATTCCACGGTGAACTCGCCCTCCCCACCAGGACAGTGGGAAGTGACTAGTCTTGCCAGTCTAGCTCCACGTTTAATTAACAGATTGAATTAAGCACCTTTTTGGAACAAGCAAATAAAGGAAGTGTAATTTAATTACCTTCTGATCCATGTTGTTTATTGAAGTGGGAATATGTGAAAGCAATTTGTAGATTATTTCTCTCTCGTGAACAGACATGGGGCTAGGGGTTCATTTGACTGGAAAGAATTAAATACCATAACTGCAGGAGTACTTAACTACTTGTTTGCTTAAATAAAACAATGCAGCGATTAAAAGGTAATCCGCCTTAATTTTGCTGGGCTGATTCCGCATCTAGATACCAGGTGTTCTGCCTTCTGTGTCGTCTTGTTTAGCAGGTGTACTTTCGCAGCATGCAAATAGTGCATTTGCTGGGCCAAATTCAGGACGGGTGTAAGCAGGCACTGCTCTATTAGTGGAGGGGTGCCCGCTTTTACCAAGTCTGGATTTGGGTCTCTAACTTCAGGGTAGCTCTAATAGCAGGGAAGTGTGCAAGCACGTTGTAAGTTCTGCTTTGTAACTTGACTTCAGAATCACCTCACTCTGGGTGAGAAGCAGCTGATGAAAGCTCGGTGAATGACTCCCTGGTTTGCTGAGCTGTGTTTGTCTGCGTCTCATGAGATCGGTTACCATAGTGTGGCTCTGCTGTAGCTAACAATATCCAACATGTGGTTAAAGTCCATGAAATGTAATCTGGAGCATTAAGCACACACTAGAGGAAGGGCACGGATGAGAAATATTAGTGAAAACGTAGAGCACGTTGTATTCAAGGCTAGTCACCCCTGCTCTGATTTGGCACGATGGAGGACTCTGACCCTAGTGCTTCTCCTGCTCCATCAGCACCTCTCAACCTTGAAGACTGGAGCCCCCAAGAAGCCTCCAGATGAATAGAGTCACGAAGCTGGTACAGGAGAGCCAAGGTTCCAACATCATGACCTTTGTGCAGGTCACCTCGCCTTGATGCACCATCTCCAGGGAGACCTTGGTCAGGATTGCTTTGTGGCTCCACGGTCCAGTTCAGCACTCTGTCTCTCTACTCCGGGTGCGGGCAGAGGGCATTTCTCCTCTCCACCCCTTCCCTGGCTGGGTGCTGCTTCCGTTTGCTCGGCATTCTCCTCACAGCCTCGCTTCTAGGGTCATAGCTGTGCTGGTCTGGGGCCAGTGGCCTCCATCAGAGATACACATGGGGCACCCCCATCACGTTGCCAGATTTTGGGGGGGAGGGGGAGGATTCCATTCCCCCACCCCGAGCCTGATGCACACCCCTTGAGAATGATCCATTTACACGAGCATTGCAAGAGGTGGGTGGGGAGGGGCACAGGCCCATAGGAAGAGACTCCATTTGGCGAGAGACTCAATAATTGTACCCACAGGGACTTAGCCCCTTTTATCCACTGCTCTGGATACAGTCTCCCAGCACCCTAGGTAGGCAGGGACGTGCTCCTACCCTGTCGTATGGGGGAACAGACTGAGGGGCAGAGAGAATGGGGTGACCTCGCCCGGGGTGACACAGCAAGGTCCTATCACAAGAACAGGGGGATGTTCCGCCATGTTAACAGGTGGCAAATTCAACACTGATAAAAAGCACTGTTTTTCGACACAATGCTTCACCTCTAGGGGAACTGGCTGAAGCCAAGAACTTAGCTTGGGGATTGGACTTTTGTGTGGATAACAAGAATATCCAGAGTTATAATTAACACTAAACATTTTGGAAAGGCTGTAAAACCTCCTGCTTCACTCTCCCCAATCTCTAACTATTAGCACTCCGGCTGAGAGCTAATGTGGGGCAGATTATCTCACATTTGCTACTTTGTCCGAAGCTTCTGGCACTGGCCGAGACGGATACTGAACCAGATGGACCTTGGCAATTCCTGTGTTCCTGTGCCTTGCCAAAGGCGGGAATAGCTTTCAGAGTTCCTGAATGGGCACTCTAACCACTAAACCACACATCCTGCCTTTAAAATAAAGGGAGATCATGGACAATGTAAAAAAAATCCCTCCAAATGAGATCTGACTTGACTGTTTTGCAGACAACCCAAAATCTAGTTCTGGGTTTCTGCATGTGGCAGAATGCTCTCGGCAATGTTTGTCATTCACGCCCATCATACTTTATTTTAAACACTGTTATTGTTCCTGTGATGACTGTTTTGTGGGTGTTCGTTTGTTAACTCATCTCCAGAATTGTGCATTGCATCTTGAGTAGAGAGGACCAGGTTTGCTGCTAATTTGCTCTGATGGCATAAAAAGGCCTTAAAGTGTGTGGAAAAATCCCCCCATGGATGCAGCCTGTGCAGGGGTTTCCCTGGTTGGCTTAAGGGCTCTATCTCTGCCCCACCCCAGGCCCTGGCATAGAGAAATGACCTGGGGCATGACCAGAGGGCCCTGCAGTATGGCTTTTCTGTGCCTCCTGGGCTGATAGAGAGCCTTGGGGAGCAGTGCACAAGTTAGAGCAGCCCTGAGGCTTTGTGTCCTGCATGGCCACAGAATGTGGGAAGCACCAAGGTGGCTTGAAACCACCAGCCAAGTGCAGGAGTGGAATAACTGGGGATCAGGCCCAGGATTTTCCAAAAAGAGTCCATTAAAATATTATTTGTGTGTGTGTGGATATTAATAACATCCAGCTCTTCTCACCAATACTTCTCAAAGTGCTTTGCAAAGGAGGTCAGTATCATCCCCATTTTACAGGTGGGGAAACAGGCAGAGGGCAGGAAAGTGACTTGCCCAAGGTCACCAGCAGAGCTGGGAATAGAACGCAGATTTGCTAGGTCCCACACTAGTGCTCTACCCACTGGGCCGCATTGACCATCTGTAGCCATCATGGAGTGTCTCAGTCCTGCAGGAAACTGACTGGCAAGGACACTTAGTCAAACCCTAATCCTGCAGCTGTGGGACTTGTCTCAATGATATTGCGGTAGCTGCTGCAGTGAAATAGGGAGCAGCTGACAGAAACAAGAGAGACAGAGAGAGAGAGAAATTCATGGTAAGGATCTTAAAGTCCTGGGATGACAGGAAATGTTTAGCTCAGGAATGATAACCCATGGTAGTAAACTGGTCTCTCTGCCATCAGAGCAGATATTGAGAGCTGCCCGAAGGAATCAGGTGCCCAAAGCATAGTGAAAATGTAGGCAGTGTTGCTACCTCTTGTGATTTTATTGAGTCTCACACTTCAGTGTTTTTTTCCTTAAAGCCTCACCTCCTGGAGTCCCGTGATTATGGGAGACTTGCTTTCATTTTAAAAAATAAGTGTCTAATCCACGTAGTGATGGAGGGCTTGAAAATGTGACCTCCTAAAGGCTCTAAACACAGCAGGAAAAGCAAAAGGATCCAAAACGGATCATTTTAAATAGCGTGTGATTTTTAAGTCAATCTCATGATTTCTGAGGACCTCATGCTTTTTGAACTCAGGGTCGGCAGTGCTCTTTGTGGGCAGGAGGCTCCCAGTCCGAATAGTCCCCTGTGCAAATCCCAGCTCGCTTCTAGGCTAGGTGATTTCTTTCAAGGGGCATCTTGCTTTGCTAATGTATTTAGATACTAAAGGGGAAGTCCTTTGTTCTCGGAAAGCAATTAATTTGAAGATGTTCTGTTGGGTCTTGAGTGTGCTTGGAAGAAAAATAACGATAAACAATGTCTTCCAAATTCCTTGATGTCGCAGCCTGTTTAGGGCAATGTTTTAAACCTTCCCCACTCTCTGAATGGGGAATTGGCTCTGCTTTCACATAGTGAAACAGGGCCTGCTCCAAAGAGATTACAGATCTAGTGGCCCTCTTCTGCGCAGGCTGCCAAGCCACGTGCTATCTCTTGTGGCGTTGGGCAGACGTCACTGGGGAAAGTGCTGCGACCCATACATTCAGTTTGCAGAAACCTGAGCCAGGGATCCAGCAGTGAAACTGGAAGGGATTCAAGACAAAACTCGCCCCATGCAGAAGCCAGCCCCAGCCCCAGCCCCATGCATCAGCTGATCCTACTTATCTCCTGTTGGAGGGAGTAAGTACCATTTAGCTTTGCATACAGCTTGCACTGGCCGTCTGCTGGGGGAATGACCCCCGAATGAACGTGATACCTTCCTCCCCTCACACACAGCTGCACTTCTTGTATCAGAATGTAAAGTATCTGCAGCCAAGTCCTTCTAATATCAGGGCTTGTAAGTAAGGTATGGGAAAAGATGGCTGTGTTTTATCATACTGAATGGATGAAGACTGTAGGTCTGGTCCAGAAGCCTTCTCTGGATTTAGGCCCTGATCTTGCAAAGGGGTTCTTGCAGGTTCTGCCTCTTGCACCACAGAGGGGGTGTGTCACTTTGGGAACACTAACTGCCATTGGTGAGCAGTCTCTCACAAGTGTGCGCTCACTGATGTCAGTGGGGCTAGGGGTGCGATTTACTGCTCACCAGTGTGAACAAGGGGCTTGCAGTTGGCCCTGCCTCCTGTGAAACATCAAGGAAAGAAGAAGTCAGACCACTAAACCCGGAGGATGGGGTGGAGATTAAAGATAATCCAGGCATGGATAATCCAGGTTTAGGTTGGATATTAGGAAAAACTTTTTCACTAGGAGGGTGGTGAAACACTGGAATGCATTGCCTAGGGAGGTGGTGGAATCTCCTTCCTTAGAAGTTTTTAAGGTCAGGCTTGACAAAGCCTTGGCTGGGATGATTTAATTGGGGATGGGTCCTGCTTTTGAGCAGGGGGTTGGACTAGATGACCTCCTGAGGTCCCTTCCAACCCTGATATTCTATGATTCTATGATTCATGGCCCAACACCTAAACAGATGCTTTGCCTCAGTTTTTAATCAGGGTAATGAGGAGCTCAGGGGTAGTGGCAGGGCGGCTAATGGAAATGAGGATTTGGAAGTAGAACTTACCACATCCAAGGTGGAAGTCAAACTCAAGCAGCTTAGTGGGACCAAATCAGGGGGTCTGGATATCTCCATCCAAAAATATTAAAGGAACTGGCACATGAAATGGCAAGCCCAATAGCAAGGATTTTCAATGAATCCAAAACACGGGGGTTGTACCCTATGACTGGAGAATTGCTAATATAGTTCCTATTTTTACGAAAGTGGGAAAAAAGTGCTTGAGGAAACTACAGGCCTGTTAGTTTGACCTCAGCTGTATGCAAGGTCTTGGAACAAATGTTGAAAGAGAGAGTAGTTAAGGACATAGAGGTAAACGGTAATTGGGATAAAATACAACATGATTTTACAAAAGGTAGATTGTGCCAGCTCAATCTGATCTCCTTCTTTGAAAAAATAACTTTTTAGACAAAGGAAATGCAGTGGATCTAATCTCCCTGGATTTCAGGAAGGCATTTGATACAGTTCCACATGGGAAATTATTAGTTACATTGGAGAAGATGGGGATGAATATGAGAATCAGAAGGTGGATAAGGAACTGGTTAAAGGGGAGACTACAATGAGTCATCTTGAAAGGGAACTGTCTGGCTGGAGGGGGAGGTTACCGGTGGAGTTCCTATGGGGTCGGACTTGGGACCAGTCTTATTTAATGTTTTCATTCATGTACAAAAAGTGGGAATGTGCTAATGAAATTTGCAGATAGAATCAGAATATCAGGGTTGGAAGGGACCTCAGGAGGTCACTCAAAGCAGGACCGATCCCCAATGTTTTTTGCCCCAGATCCCTAAATGGCTCCCTCAAGGATTGAACTCACAACCCTGGGTTTATCAGGCCAGTGCTCAAACCACTGAGTTATCCCTCCCCCCAGTGACCATGAAAACTGGAGTAATGGAAATGGATGAAATTTAGCAGTGCAAAGTGCAGGGTCATGCGCTTAGGGGCTAACGACAAGAATTTTTGCTATAAGCTGGGGACATATCAGTTGGAAGCAACTGAGGAGGAGAAAGACCTGAGAATATTGGATGACGGTGAGCTGCCAATATGATGTGGCTGTGAAAAAGGCTAATGCAATCCTAGGATGCCTCAGGCAAGGTATTTCCAGTAGAGACAGGGAAGTGTTAGTACCATTGTGCAAGGCACTGGTGAGACTTCATCTGGAATAGTGTGTGCAGTTCTGGTCTCCCATGTTTAAGAAAGATGAATGCAATTGGAACAGATGCAGAGAAAGGCTACTAGGATGATCCGAGGAATGGAGAACCTACCTCATGAGAGGAGACTCAAAGAGCTTGGCTTATTTAGCCTAACCAAAAGAAGGCTGAGGGGAGGTACAATTGTTCCCTATAAATACATCAGAGGGATAAACAACAATGGGTGTGGGGAGTTATTTAAGTTAAGTGCCTTGTTGACAAGAATTTATGGATATAAACTGGCCATCAACAAGTTTAGGCTTGAAATTAGATGAATGTTTCTAACCGTCAGAGGAGTGCAGTTCTGGAGCAGCCTTCTAAGGGGAGCAAAGGGTGGGGGGAGAACTGGCTTCAAGACTCAGCTTGAGAAGTTTCTGGAGGGGATGGTATGGTGAGACTGCCCACGATGGCATGTGGCCCATTGATGACTGCTAGCAACAAATATCCCCAACAGCCAGTGATGGACACTAGGTGGGGAGGACTCTGAGTTACTACCGAGAATTCTTTCCCAGGTGTCTGCCTGATGGGTCTCACCAACACGTTCAGGGTTCAACTGATCACCACATTTGGGGTCAGGAAGGATTTTTCCCCTGGGTCAGACTGGCAGAAACCCTGGGGGATTTTCACCTTCCTCTGCAGCATGGGACAGGGGTCACTTGCTGGTTTGAACTAGAGTAAATGGTCGATTCTTTGTAACTTGAAGTCTTTAAATGATGATTTGAGGAGTTCAATAACTCAGCCAGAGGTCAGGGGTCTGTTACAGGAGGGGGTGGGTGAGGTTCTGTGGCCTGCGATGGAGGTCAGGAGGTCAGACTAGATAATCACGGTAGTCCCTTCTGGCCTTAAAGTCTGAATCTAATGAACTTTTTGGCATCATAACACAGCACATGATACTGCTAGTAGTTGAAGGCAATGGGAGTTTTCCATGCACCAGGGACTCCTGAGGTGGCAGAAGGTTAAAGCTATGCTTTTCCTATGAGGTTCCTTCTTCAGACACACACTGACTAAAATTGCTTTTCCTCTGCCCTGTAGATCATCATGCTGAAGAATGACATTCACCACTGCAAAGCATCAGGGATATTTCTGCGCTTGGCAGCTGGAGGTCTGATTGCAGACAATAACATCCATTCAAACTGCGAGGCAGGGGTGGATATCCGGAAGGGAGCCAACCCTTTGATACTGGTAGGTACATTCTCTCAGCCTGGATCTGTCTGAAGCTCCTCCTTTTTGGGGGCCAGACAGGCACCAAACATTCCTGTCTGAACTGCCCTGGAGAGTCACCTTGGGCTTTAAGAACTAAAGGATTTTGGCTTCTTGCCCCAAGTCTAACCCTTTTCAGTTCTTCATTAGTGAATTCTGCCTCAGAATAATCTGCTTGATTCAGAGGGCCTCCTGTTGGACAAGTGTATTTCATTTGACATTGAAATGATGGCTCAAGGCAAACAGGCTATAGGGCTATTTAAATAACCCCCAAATGTCACCTACCTTGCAATTGCTCTGCTTAGGGAAAGAACAGTTACCTAGATGGCATCAGGGCATTCTCCTCATTCTAAATATCCTATCAAATGGACATTGAAATATAGCAATGAAGTCACCTGTGCAATCATGTGATAAATCATGCAGTCATGTGATAAATTACACCTTCCACTTTGGATCAGCTCACCTGCCTTCTGCCCACTGTTCCATCTGCCCTGGGGTTTAATCTCAAACTTCAAATCTCTGAGCAGCAGCCACTAATGGGGGAAAAACCCCAACCAGCCCCAGTAATGCGTCCTCTTGCCCTTCCGATGTGGAATTTCCTCCCTACGTTGCTGTGAGCCGACTTCCACAGTGTTGTTATTTATTAAACATTGTTATTACAGTCGCACCCAAAGGTCTAAATCATGACTGGACCCCAGTGTGCTGGGTGCTGTACAAACACTGCTTCCAATCTGAATTACCTCCCCAAGGCTGCGCTGGCCCAAGCCCCAGGATGGGTAATATTCAGCCCTGTGCCAAGGTCAGGTTTAAAGTCCAATATTTTGCAACTCTGCAGCACTTGAAACAGGAGCTTCCCATTGGGAAGAGCTGAGCAGCCAACAGCTCCCATTGCTCTCAGCTGGGGAGAGGGGAATCCCCATTGTTCTCAGCGGGAGCTGTGGGGCACAGAGCATTTTTGAAAATCTGTCCCATAGCTCTTCTGTCCTTCCTTCCCTCACCCTGTCTGCCCCGGGATCAGCTTAGATTGGGCCCTTATCCTGTCTGTCAGCACGCTGTAACTACTCCTTTGGTTACAGGGAGCACTCAGATGAAGTAATGAGCTGAGTTGATGCAGGACCAAAGCTGGCTGACCTGGGCTGTGTTCCAGGGCTGCCAAGAAGTATAACATTCTTGCGTAGAGCCGGAGAGATCTTTATATGGAGGAAACGGGAAGACTGAGCCTGACACACTCGCCGTCCTTGCTCTAAGCGTGCTCATCAAGCTCTGTTTATCCCTCTGTTTTTGTCCCCTGAAAGAGCCGGTTGCGGTAAAGACAGCATGTTGCCATTTGAGTGCACCTAGCAGGACATCTGCCTGTGTCGTGATTAGGTGGTGGCCCCATGTATGTGCGTGAGAAGCATGCAGGTGTATTGCTCCACTCAAAGATCGTGCCCTCTATGGACCAAACAAAATCCTTTGCATTTCAACTGTACAGGACTGCTCTCTCCAGCAGCGGAGAGGGCTCCTGATTGGTTCAGGAGATGTAGAGCTTTCACTTCCATGGTGCTGCCAACAATTCATATTAGGGCTGACCAATGTTTTTTCCCCTCCTCCGCTGGCTGTTTGGTGATGGTCGACCTGGTAGGCACATCACAGAGAGGCACTGCCCAGCATGGTACCCTAGTTGGGTGTCCGCAGGCCTGCTGGGGATAGAATGGGCATGAAGACCCTCTGGCCCCAGGCCTATCCAGGGTCAGGACCCATTGGCAGGGCAGGGTGGAGATGGCTGCAGTGCTGCTGTGACTGCTGGGTAGACTCCAGCTGGGTAGAGGGGGGACTCCAGTCGTGCCAGAGTTATAGATCCAGCATCTGTTTAATAGGCAACAGGTTTAATACAAACAAGAGGAAGTGCTTTTTCACAAAATGCACAATTAACCTGTGGAACTCATTGCCAGGGGAAGTTATGAAGGCCAAAAGTATAACTGGGCTCAAAAAAGAATTAGATACGTTCCTGGAGGATAGGTCCATCGAGGGGTATTAGCCAAGATGGTCAGGGATGTAACCCCATGCTCTGGATGTCTGTAACCTCTGATTGCCAGAAGCAGGGAGTGGGAGATGGGGTGCATCACTCAATGATTGCCTGTTCATTCCCTCTGGGGCACCTGGCATTGGCCACTGTGAGAGGCAGGATGCTGGGCTAGATGGACCATTGGTCTGATCCAGTGTGGCAGCTTTAAAGTTATTTCAGTGAGCACTAAATTCATGCAGGAAAATTAAAAGTGGAACAGGACTTTGGTCTACTAAAGGGGTTTCTGTTTTTCTGACCGCTCCTGGCAACTGGGTCCATTGTCCACATCCCTCTCCATACAAGCTGCCCATCTCTCTCCTGCAAGCTCCTGTCGTGTACTTGTCTGAGTGATCTCTTCCTGTTTTGCCTTTATTCTCTCCGCATGTGCATAAATGAAACCGCAGTGTAATAAGATACACAGTGGCCTTCGCTCAGGCATTGTTGTCCTTGGCAACGGAAAAGGCATCATCCGTAGCAATCAGATCTACGGGAATAAAGAAGCTGGCATTTATATTCTGTATAATGGGAACCCCATTGTGAGGTATGTTATTAAGCAATGACCTCTCTTGCTCCCTCCTTTCATGTTTGTCTCCCTCACTGTATGTTTTTCATGTACTAACCTCCTTCCTCAGGTAAGGAGCAGAAATATCACTGTCATGTGGCTTTTCTCTGGCTGCCTCTGTCCCCCAGCAGCTCCCATGTGCAGTTCTCTAATGCTGACCTTTGATTTCAAAGGGAACCGGGCTTGCCGGTGCTGCATTGTTCAGAGAAGGTGGCAGCTGGACTCAGAGTCGCGGGGAGTGAAGCAATCGATCTTCAGACAAGTAATTGCCATTCTGGTTTGTCTTCCTGCTGAAAATCCTCCTAGCACCTTATTTCTTTTGGAGTTTGCTGATTACATCCGATCCGTTTGAACAGGAGTGTCAGAGCCTGGCAGGTTTCCTTCAGACTAGCAGAATTCAGCTGACTTCATTCTTTGGCTGTGGTTCTTCATGAACTCTTCCTACATGCAGTACTTAGCTCCTGGTGAGGAGGGGGACAGCGTGTGCTGTTTTCCAGGGTGTCTCCTGGCTCCATAGAGCAGAGATTGGATCATGTGCTAATCTATGCTGGGACTGATCCAGACTCAGTGCAAAATCCCCCCAAACATGTCATAGACTCCCCAAGGCCAGAAGGAACTGCTGTGATCATCTTGTCTGACACTGATCATGTTCTGAAGCCTCTATGTGTCCATCCCCCTCTGCCCCCTCATGCACCCCCACCGGGCAACCCTGCTGTCAAAGCACAGCAGATGGGTAGTTTGATTAGTCATTGATGCTGGAATTGAAAAGTGAGCTCTGGCCTCCTCCCCCCAGGAGAGTAATCTTTTTAGCCTTGATCAAATGAATGGGCCATATCCTTTGGGTCATATCCTGCCTTCGAATTGTGCGTGCAATTCTGCTAGCATGGGAAGCAGAACGTTCCCCCTGAGGGCAGGGCATGGAGCCTGCAGGGCATTGCCGCCTGGACAGGTGGTTTCCTGGCATGGGAGTGAGAGGGTGCACTCCCCTGGTGCACGGCTCCTGGTGAAGGTGACACACATTAACCAGAGTGGCCTCCCCCTTAAATTTGACCTTGCTGCTCTCCCTGGTAAGAAGCATTTCAATGTCTGGTGCATTCCAAGGTAGGGCAGGGGATGGATCTATACTCTGCGCCTGCCAGAGTCAGTGGGCACCAGGCAGAAAAAGGGCACAGCCTAATGGTACATCTCTCCTGAGGGGAAATGGAAAGCCATGCAGCTCGTCAAGTCCTCTTCTCTTCAGAGGTTTGCCCTGGTCGTTTTGGTCAGAATGGCCCTGTCCCTTGCTGTTGGGATGGTTGGTTGCTGCCCTCCCACCCCAGACATGGCTGCATTTAGTATTATTATTTATATTGCAGTAGAGCCTAGAGATCATAGAATCATAGAATATCAGGGTTGGAAGGGACCTCAGGAGGTCATCTAGTCCAACCCCCTGCTCAAATCAGGACCAATCCCCAACTAAATCATCCCAGCCAGGGCTTTGTCAAGCCTGACCTTAAAAACCTCAAAGGAAGGCGATTCCACCACCTCCCTAGGTAATGCATTCCAGTGCTTCACTACTCTCCTAGTGAAACAGTTTTTCCTAATATCCAACCTAAACCTCCCCCACTGCAACTTTAGACCATTACTCCTTGTTCTGTCATTTGCTACCACTGAGAACAGTCTAGATCCATCCTCTTTGGAACCCCCTTTCAGGTAGTGGAAAGCAGCTATCAAATCCCCCCTCACTCTTCTCTTCTGCAGACTAAACAATCCCAGTTCCCTCAGCCTCTCCTCATAAGTCATGTGTTCCAGTCCCCTAATCATTTTTGTTGCCCTCTGCTGGACGCTTTCCAATTTTTCCACATCCTTCTCGTAGTGTGGGGCCCAAAACTGGACGCAGTACTCCAGATGAGGCCTCACCAATGTCGAATAGAGAGGAATGATCATGTCCCTCAATCTGCTGGCAATACCCCTACTTTTACAGCCCCAAATGCCATTAGCCTTCCGGGCAACAAGGGCACATTGTTGACTCATATCCAGCTTCTCGTCCACTGTAACCCCTAGGTCCTTTTCTGCAGAACTGCTGCCGAGCCATTCGGTCCCTAGTCTGTAGTAGTGCATGGGATTCTTCCATCCTAAGTGTCTTTGTTGAACCTCATCAGATTTCTTTTGGCCCAGTCCTCCAATTTGTCTAGGTCCCTCTGTATCCTATCCCTACCCTCCAGCATATCTACCACTCCTCCCAGTTTAGTGTCATCTGCAAACTTGCTGAGGGTGCAGTACATGCCATCCTCCAGATCATTAATAAAGATATTGAACAAAACCAGCCCCAGGACTGACCCTTGGGGCACTCCGCTTGATACCGACTGCCAACTAGACATGGAGCCATCGATCACTACCTGTTGAGCCCAATAATCTAGCCAGCTTTCTGTCCACCTTATAGTCCATTCATCCAGCCCATACTTCTTTAACTTGCTGGCAAGAA
Source organism: Eretmochelys imbricata (assembly GCF_965152235.1). Taxonomy (NCBI): domain Eukaryota; kingdom Metazoa; phylum Chordata; order Testudines; family Cheloniidae; genus Eretmochelys; species Eretmochelys imbricata. The sequence goes on from NC_135576.1 coordinate 124,774,933, forward strand.
TACTGTGGGAGACTGTATCAAAAGCTTTGCTAAAGTCAAGGAATAACACGTCCACTGCTTTCCCCTCATCGACTGAGCCACTTATCTCATCATAGAAGGCAATTAGATTAGTCAGGCATGACTTGCCCTTGGTGAATCCATGCTGACTGTTCCTGATCACTTTCCTCTCTAAGTGCTTCAGAATTGATTTCTTGAGGACCTGCTTCATGATTTTTCCAGGGACTGAGGTGAGGCTGACTGGCCTGTAGTTCCCCAGATCCTCCTCCTTCCCTTTTTTAAAGATGGGCACTACATTAGCCTTTTCCCAGTCATCCAGGACCTCCCCCGGTCGCCGGAGTTTTCAAAGATAATGGCCAATGGCTCTGCAACCACATTCGCCAACTCCTTTAGCACTCTCGGATCCAGCGCATCCGGCACCTTGGACTTGTGCTTATCCAGCTTTTCTAAATAGTCCCGAATCACTTCTTTCTCCACAGAGGGCTGGTCACCTCCTCCCCATGCTGTGCTGCCCAGTGCAGTAGTCTGGGAGCTGACTTTGTTTGTGAAGACAGAGGCAAAAAAAGCATTGAGTACATTAGCTTTTTCCACCTCCTTTGTCACACAAAAGCTGTAGCTCACGAAAGCTTATGCTCAAATAAATTGGTTAGTCTCTAAGGTGCTACTCTGAAACCTGTCACTAGGTTGCCTCCCTCATCCTAACTGAGATCAGGGCCCCATTGTGTTAGACACCACACACACCGAATGGGAGACAGTCCCTGCCCTGCGGCACTTAGTCCACGTAAATGAGGGAAGAGTGATCTTCCCAGGTGTAGAAGTCAGGAACAGAGGCACAGAGAAACAAGTAACTTGTCCAGCCTCTCACACACACACACGCACACAGTCTGTAGCAGGATCAGGAAGTGAATGCAGCTCACTTGCGTCTGAATCTATTACCCTCATCTTCGGGAGCCCTTCCTCTTATTCGGTTCATACATAGGGACCAGAGCTTGTAAAGCATGTTGGGTTGAAAATTGCTGTCTCAATATACAATATTAGAACACTTAACATTGTGAAATAAGCTGCCATATTTCCTTCATTTGCCTTCTCTCCCCCACCCCCACCCCTTAATGATGCTCCTTTGTTCGACTTTTAAGTAATTTGGTTTTTGTATTTTAAATTCTAATAACCATACTGTGAACTTAGATAAAGTGACTTTCTCCTGAATGAGCCCAAATTGAATTACAAAGTCTATTTAAACCACTTCAGCCACTGTTGAAATGCAGCCCCCTCTGGGGTGGAATCTAGGATGGAATCCAGCCAGCATGTAACAGCTCATAGCAACACTACACAACAGTGTAGGCAAGGAGGGAAGAAAAATATTATACGGAATTGTAACTGCAAGGGATGTATAGTAGGCAAAATGTGATTATTCATGCTAACAATATGTATAATTAAGCCCAAATCTTGCAGTCCTTATTTAAGTAAAACTCCCACTAACTTCTCATTAGTCCACATTCTGTGCTGAGTGCAGAGCTGAAAGTATTATTTTGAGCTACTTGTAAAAATGCTTAAGTCTCGATTGCAGAACCACTTGTTCCAGGATGGGAGCTAGGGTTGGCAAGTGCAAGACCGATTTACTGTGCTGTAAAACACCAGGGTCAAGAGGGGGTCTCTTTTATAAAGGATTATGGAAGTGCTCCATCAGACAAGTAGCAATTTATAAAATGGACTGGTCTTTGTGATGATGTGGCTAATAAGTCTGTAGAAAGACAGGCTGGAGAGCAAGTGATTCATTATGTGGCTTTCATTTTCTCCCTTGTCACAGTGTCACTGGCAGGTTGCCAAAGCAGGTTATAATCAAGAGCAATCAAGATCAGTTGTTGATGCAAGAGAGGAGGAAAGGGAACGAAGAGGCAGGGATAATTTACTCTCGGGTTCCAGTAGGGGAAGAAATTTTATTCTGCACAAGACAGTATTGCTAGCCCAATCATTGCTGAGTAGGCCGTGGGAATTTAAAAGAACCCTTGCCTTCGCTCCCCTACCAGTCACCATGCTTGATTCCCCCCGCATTTGGAAGCACTCTTGTTCCTACCAACCACGTCATTCTGTGCTGCTCGCACAACGCCGTGGGACAATGAGCCTTCCTTGGCTACTGCTGAAACCGAACCTGCTGCCCTGGCTCTATCCCTGTTGTGACTCTAAATATGCAGAGAATAGGGATTGCCATGCCAATAATTGACTGAGTTAGCCTGTCTTCCAAACCCTTTAGCTGTCCTGACTGGCTGCCTGTAATTCAGACAGATGACTTCCAGACGTTAGGGTTGTAGCCAAAGCTCCTAGGCACTGAACTGCCATTGATTTTGATGCCCTTAGGCCCCTTAGCACTTTTTAAAGTCCCACTAGGTACCTGTGTGCATCTTTGGTGCCTAAATACCTTTAAAAATCTGGCCCTTAGTGACTTCGGAGCCTATGTTCCATTTTCCAAAGCACTTAAGTCAGGACTTAGGCTCCAAAAGGCCCAATCCTCAAAGGTATCTAGGTGCTGACCCGTTGATTTCAGTGGGAGTTAGGCACCGAAATGCCTCTGAGGATTAGGGTCTGAAATAATCAAGGGGCTTTTGAAAATAGGGCTGATGCTCCTAAATCACATAGGTGCTTTTGAAGTTCTTACTGCAGTGGAATAGCTCTGTTTCCCTTCTCAGGCACTGAATCGCATGTGGGCAATAGGACATGAATGTCGCGGTCCCAGGCTGCACCTTTAAAAATACCCTTGTGTATGAGCTTTGGATTTCGGCATAGCAGGGAAATGTGACTGTTAGACAACCAGAGGGTTACCCCTTTGGACATCTGAACGTCATTTGGATGCATCTCCTGGGCAAGATTTTGAAAATTCTTCTCAACAGTAACAGTGACTCCCATGAAACGTCAAATGCACAGCAAATGCGGGTACCATATCTTCAGCTTTTCAGTTCTTGCGTTGCTCACTGTGTTTCTGTTGTAGTCATGGAACAAGGTTGGCTTCCTCCGGCTGTCAAAACTGAGCTGGGCTGACTAGGCATTAAGTGTAATTGAGCCTGGAGCAACTGCTTTGAATTCAAGCTGTGCAGTCGTGAGCACAGGAACTTCCCTGTGCACATACAGAAAACGGGAGGGCAGTGCCCCAGGCAATGCTGCTGTCAGGTGCCCAAGGGCAGGGAAAGCCCTTGTTTCCGGCTGTCCTCAGTGCTTTATCTGCACTTGGAGAAATACTGTTCTGTGAGTGCAATCTGATGCCCACTTTTAGAGAAAATAGCCCTGGCCCCCTTGAGCCCCTGCATTCTGCCTCTAGGCAGGGATTCCAGTCGCTAGCCTGCTCAGTGATGCAGCCCAGATGGAACAAAGCACGTTAAACATCTCCCTAGAGCCCCCAGTGGGTCATTCTCTGGTGAGTTTGTGTTTGTGGCTTGGATTTCTGTACCTGGGTCCAGTGCTGATTCTCATCACTCTTTCTGGGTGGGCACTGAGGCAGGTCCTGGGTGAGGTTCTCTAGTCGGTAGATAGATTTTCCTTTTTGTAAACTCTAGGCTAAATTGTACGGGTTGAGCACAGCCCCTTGTAAGGGGTGCTGCACCAGCACGGTGCCCCTGAGAGTAACGGAGGGCTCTGTGCTTCCCAAAGTATCCCTTCTCTGCTAAGGAGGAGAACAGGTTTACTACAGCCCCTTCAATGGTGCAACCTACACCTCACACAACCCGCTCTGCTGGACATGGGGGTATGCAGAGTCCTGGCTATGCCTGCCCACTCTAACCTTCCCCTCTCCCTTCCCCAAGAGCTCCCACCAAGGGAAGGCCCCACTGACTGCAGAAACCATGATTCTGGGCAGCCCTTGCTCATACTGCCCAAAGGAGGGAGTGGGGGTTTAAAAGAGTTCTAAAAGAGCTGGCTGAGGAGCTCACTGACCATGAGGTCCCAGTGCAACACTGTGGCCAAAGAAACTTATGCATCCCAGGATTGCGTTAGCTGGGGAATCTCGAGCAGGAGCAGAGAGATTTTTACCTCTGTTTTTGGCACTGGTACAACCACTGCTGGAATGCTGTGTCCGGTTCTGGTGCCCACAATTTAAGAAGGCTGTTGCTAAAGTGGAGAGAAAAGCCATGAGAATGATTAAAAGATTAGAAAACCTGCCTTGTAGTGATAGACATAAGGAACTCAGTCTATTTAGTTTGACAGAAATAACGCTAAAGGGTGACTTGATGTAAGTACCTACATGGGGAACAAATATTTAATAATGGGCTCTCCAGTCTAGCAGAGAAAGGTGTAACGTGATCCAGTGGCTGGAAGTTGAAACTAGACAAATTCAGGTTGGAAATCGGGCATAATTTATTTTTATCAGTGAGAGCGATTAACCATTGGAACAACTTACCAAGGGCCGTGGTGGATTCTCCATCCCTGACAATTTTTAACTTCGGTTTGGGTGTTTTTCTAGGATTCCTGCTCTAGGAATTATTGTGGGGCAGTTCTCTGGCCTGTGCTATGATGAGCATGATGGTCCCTTTTGGCCTCTGAATCTGTGAGGTGCTCTCTGCTGCCTCCCGGGTGGCTGCAGAGGGGCTAGCTACAATCTCAGGGCTTGTCTTCCCTGCACAGTTAACCTGAGTTATAACTCAAGTGTTGCCCCTAACCTGAGTCCCATCCACCCCCACCCCCCTGCCCCACTTCACTCGAGTGTGGTGGTGCTTTTCCCTCGAGTTGGCTGGTCCATCGGCTACAGTTCGAGTTAGCACAACTCATCAGCTGCTAACACGGCCACCCTGCAGCGTGGACGCAGGCTAGCTCCACTTGAGAGTTACAAATCTTCCAGTGCCTTCCCATAATTCCTCCGGTATGCCCAGACACAACAGACAAATTCTCCCACAGTTCACTGGGAAAGAGTGCCTAGAGCGGCTCAGCAGAGTGCAGCGCAAAAAACCATGGGGTGGGCTCCCAGAAATCTCAGCAGCACCCCCGAGGGAGGAGCCAGCAGCCCCCAGTGTTCTCTCGCGGCCAGGCCATTCTCAGGCGAGCGAGGTTGACCAGAGAGGAGTCACTCAAGTGAGTCTAACTTGCGCTAACTACGGTGAAGACGGACCCTAAGGCGCTGGAGGGGTGACTATTAATACATGACTGTAAAGCTTGTAGCTTCTCACAGTAGATCATGTCATGCTGGAGATGAAGTAACCCTTTCCCATTCCACAGCATTGCCAAAGGCCTCACGTATCTTCTCTGCGGGCAGGCGGAGGCTCTTTTCATCCTGGATGATGACCCATCACTGCTAGGAGGCTATGGGATTTTGGCCCTGATGGGGGACCCTTAATCACACTGATGTGCAGGTGCTCCAGGATGTCATGCCGCTGACATCAATGAAACTGCTCCTTTGAGAATGCGGGTTCTCTATGTCACAGGGCAGGGTTCCCTCCCCCAGGACGCCTCGCGGCAAACAGGCCTCACGCACTCCTGCGTAGGTCCAACGCCGTGTGCGTCATTCCCAATGTGCTACACAAGTGCTTGTTCTCCGGAGCATAAGGCTTTTACCTTCTCCCTCAGCGCAGGGGGAAGAGATCTCATCACTTGGCAATCCGGGGCATCTCTGGTGCTTCCTCCCAGCCTCCCTTGCTCCCCTGTCTTGCGTTTAACAAGCTGAACCTCCTGGGCAGCTGTTTAATCATCCGGTCTGTAACTGATCGTCTCCTCAGTTTGGCCCATGTGGGGGTGCTTGGGAAGTGCAGTGACAAGTCAGCCTTAGGTGACTCACAACCTACCAGCCCCTTGTTGGGACTTACTGGTACAGCACCCAGGGGCCTTGGGTTTCCCGGAACGTTTCCCCTGGCTAGAGTGAAATGATCCCCAGGGGAACAATTCTTTTTGCATCTCCTGCATTCAATCTCCCTTCCTGAGCTGAGTTTGCTCTGCAGACTCGGAGGAGAAGGGGATATTGTATGCGCACTCTCAGTGTGGTACCAAAGCAGCGGTGGTGCACGCCGATGTGTTTGCTGATCAATGATGCGATACGGCACCGGTATATTTCAAAGCGTGATCCAGTAAGTTCATAACAACCCGGTGAGGGCAGCCCAGGTGGATGAAAGCAGCCTGTTGGCGGTGCAGTGCAGTTTGACAGGTACTGAGTTCTTGGCAAATGCTGCATGCACATCACAAGCTCCGATTGCTGCTAATGATGTTCTACCTCCAGCTGTCCCACCACGAAGCCCACGTGCTGATCCTGTGTGCAAACGAGAATGGAAGGGCTCTGCTTTTGTCTCTGCCTCCCGGCTCCACTCACCATCCTACTCCAACAGGGCTGAACCACCATCCCTGCAAACAGCCAGCCAGAAGCTCTTGCCTCCCCCCGGATGGGGAACCTTATGCTCAGTTTAAACCCTGTTGCCATTCAATAACACCAATCATTAGTACCTCCTTGCAGCCGAGAGTTCTGTAGATGTCCTCTCCCTCCCCTTCTCCTTGCTTGCCTATCCATGTGCTCTCCCTACCAGAGAGGGCGTTGTCTTGAGCTTTCTGGCAAGACACAGAGCTTTCCAGCCAATGACCACGCTGTGCCTCAGTTTCCCCATCTGTAAAATAGGAGTAATAGTCACCTCTGAAAATTTCATTGCCATCCTCTCAGAGTAGGCACTGTCAGTGCAAAGGGTAAGTAGTCACACATGAACCACCCATCTGTTTTTATACAAACTCCCATTAACCCCAATGACTGTTATTGTTTTTTATATCTGTATTGTGGTAGCAACTAGAGGATTGCCCTCCCCTCCCCCTTGTGCTAGACACTGTACAGACATTTACCAAAGAGACAATCTTTGCCCGACAGAGTTTGTAATCTAAGTGTAAGGCCAGAGACAACAGACAGCTGTGTACATGGAACAATGGCAGGCCATGGCCCGTTAGTATAAAGACACAAGGTGGCATTGACGAGAGATTCCGCTGCCTGATCTTTGTCCATGGAGCCTGCACAGAGAACTCGTCAATGAGCAGCAGCAATGGTTTTAAACGATACTATCCCGCTGCAGAACAAAACATTCGGGCGGCGTTCGTTTTCCCCAGTGCATTTTGAAGTGAGTTATACCCGCAAATGAGCTGCTATCGTTCTAAATGTTTGCATCGCCTCACAGAAGATGCATTTTTGGAAAGACAGCCGAATTAAATCGTTGGGTGGATGTATGTGTGCGTATTTGTTTGTGGGTGGAGGTGTGGTACTTTCTCCTTTTGTTGTGTGGCAGCAGCTCTCTATATAAATAGCTCTCTAAATATTGCGTCTTCTGTGAGCACTGCATTGTATTTCAGGGACAGAGAGATCCTAACGCATAATGCTGTAATGTTATTACTGCAGTTTTCTCAACACACGCTAGTGATAGAGAAAATGTGGATGCTTCTCTGTATAGTACAAATACAATTGCAAATAGGAGTAAATGAACGCATGCTCTGAGCGTACTGAGCAAACTGAGACATTCAATATATAATGGCCAGATGCCCATATGATCATTCAGCGCCTCCTGTGGTCTTAGACTGTCCGTTATAAAACCCTGCTCATTTAGGGTGTAGAGCAGTGGTGGGCAAACTACGGCCCGGGGGCCACAACTGGCCCTCCAGTCGTTTTAATCTGGTCCTCGAGCTCCCGCCAGGGAGCGGGGTCAGGGTCTTGCTACATTCTGCACAGCTCCCGGAAGGAGGGGCATATCCCCACTCCAGCTCCTATGCGTAGGGGGAGCCAGGGGGCTCTGCACACTGCCCCTGCCCCAAGCGCTGCCCTGCAGCTCCCATTGGCTGGAAACTACAGCCAATGGGAGCTGCAGGGGTGGCACCTGCAGACAGGGCAGCGCGCAGAGCTGCCTGGCTGCGTGTCTGCATAGGAACTGGAGGGGGGGGGCATGCTGCTGTTTCTGGGAGCTGCTTGAGGTAAGCGCCACCTGGAGGCTGCCCCTTGGTCCCAGCCCGGAGCACCCTCCTGCACCCTGAACCCCTCATCCCCAGCCTCACTCCAGAGCCCGCACCCCAGCCTGAGCCCTCCCGCCCTCCAACTCCCAGTTTCATGAGCATTCATGGCCCACCATACATTTCCATAACCAGATGTGGCCCTGCAAACCTCTGAGGATCTGGGCCTTTGCACTCCCCATGGTACCTGTTGCTGGAGCACAGTACACGAACGGAGATGGTGCAATGCTCAGAGACGTATCCCAAATGTCAACAACTCATTTATTTACAGTGAGAATAGGGGGGCTATTCAGCACGTTGCCTTTTATGCCCAACGTTGCTAAGATGTGAGACGTAGGGCCCTTTATTCTCGTGAGTAATCCTCGCTCGTGCAAGGGGTCCTGTTGAAATTATTGGGACAGCGTGGGTAAGTGTCTGCGGGATCAGACTGTAATTGCCTTTCCAACAAACAGCTCCGTGGTTTTTACCCTTTTGCTTGCCTCACTCCTCTTTATGACACAGCAAACTGAAAACAATTAAAGTGCAACTTACTGAGCCAAAATCCATCCTTACTTATACTCACGCAACATCACGGGAGTGTAAATGACCATAAGATTTGTCCCATGGTGCTTCTGAGCCAAAATATGTGACTTTTATTTTTGCTTTGAAATAAAATGTGCACGTTATGCTTTGATGGATCAGGCCAGCTTCTTTGCCAGCTGGGACTAACCCATGTGACTTCACTTGAATTGTGGATTTGCATTGGAAAGCAGAATCTGGACTATTTTTTTCCAGTTTACTTTGCCTTCCATTGACGCGTTGATGTACGTTATGGGGGTTCTCTCTGTATTCCGCTAATGGAGGATCATCCCATTTGATGCCCTTTACTGCAGTTTGCGGGGTTACATTTATGAAGATCTGTGAATTGAGAGCATTTTCAAACCTGCTGTTTCCTAATTTTGTGGCTTCTTTATGTTTTATAACAAGTATATTAGCGGGTCTTGCAATATGATGTACACTTCCAACAATAGCTGTCTCTAATGATAGGGTTGCTTCTGATGCTTTGCATTTTAGTGTGTTTTCCCCCATTTGATTGGCATTACAATTCATATTTTGAACTACATGAAAGTTATCCAAACACCTGCAGCTCGGTTGTCTTATAAGTTCTGCATGTATCTTCTCCTCCGTCTATTTTTCCCTCGTTACACATGACCATTTTATTGTCACAACACAGCTTGATGCAGTCTCATTAAAGAAGAAAAGGAAATGAACTACGGCCTAGAGCCAGTCAACCAGGTAGCACTTTGAACAGAAGCGCTCTCTGCTGGATAATGTGTAAAGGATATAAGGGCTACTGCATCAGTTCCTTTAACCCAGAAAGTCTAGTTAGGGCAAATCTGTGTGTGATTAACATATAATACAAAGAGCAACAACGTTGGCAGCTAACTTTGTTTTCCTTTCTTTCTACTCTAGTGGGAACCATATATTCCAGGGGCTTGCAGCTGGTATAGCAGTGAATGAGAATGGAAGAGGCCAAATAATAGGTATATAATTTAAAACCAGCTTTGTTATGCATGATGGACAGTGTTTCCTGATGGGCGTCAGGCTTCTAAGTCATACTTAGATGCATCTTTCTTGCAAAGTTATTTTTGTTTTAGACTCAGTGGCTGGGTGCAAACTCTATTGGAATCAGCCTTAGACTTAGATCATCAGTCCATACGCCAATAAGGGAGGGTGTAGGCATGTCTTTTCTGTATTGTTTCACTGGAATCATTGGTCTCTCCTTGGCACTGTTTGTTCGTAGAGCTGTGCTATGGAAGCATCATTCCAGATTAACTGTATTTTTACTCGTCCCATATTTGGTTTTCACGGCGAGCTTGAATCGTCAACGTTATTCTACTTCAGCGGCATCTTGAAGTTGTTTCCCCTAGCAATTGTTCTGCTTAACATATACGTGTGAAGGAGAGAGGCTAATTATGTAGAACTGGTGATACTCCTAAGATGCTGAATACACTGCTGCTCTCCGTTTGCAGTTATGGACAGTAATTGTACTTAATTAAATCTTTTATGTTGTTCCATAGGGCAAGATTATTTTTGTTGCCCTATTTTCCATCAGAAAAAAGTAAATACAAATCCACCACTATGGACTTATTTAAGAAGTTAATATGTTTCTAAAAAAGCCTGAATTGCTCCCAAGAGACAGTGCAGGATAAATACTCACTAGAACGTAGAAGATAGTAATAGTGTGGCTCACGCTAAAATTAAATCTTTTCTTTTGTTTCAAAAGACAGAAGCAGTAATCTGCTTCTGCTGTAACCATTGGTCCTGTCTCCAGCCATTGTTGCTCTTGCATCTCCTTTTCCTGTGTTGTTGCTCTACTGAGCTGGGTCAGGCCCCTCTGTGATTGGGTAGAGAACGGTGCTTATCCAGGCCCAATCCTGTGAATCCGGTTAACTTCGCCAAGAGCAAATTCAGGCCAGTTATATGGGATGATTTGCAAACAAAAAGAGGTGAAATTTGCTAAATAAATGGTGGGTGAAATCCTGGCTTCATTCTAGTCATTTTGCTTTTGACTTCACTGGGGTCAGGATATAATTCGATGTGTTTTGTGAATTTACTCAGTTCAGCTGTATGTGCGTCATTTCCGCACTTCCCCAGCTGGGTTCTTCTGCCCCTGTTACAAACACGCACTTTGCTTTTCAGCTTCTTTGCTTTTCAGGACTTCCCAGCAGTGTGTGTGACTGTCAGATGTATAATTGTTTAGCAGCTACGCCCCGAGGATGGACTGTGCATAGGAACACAGCACGGCCTCCGTTCTTTCAGTGGGGCTCTCTGGTGATTTTTCTCTCTCCTGCTCTGTGTTAGAAAACGTCATTCGTGAGAACCAGTGGGGAGGGGTGGACATCCGGCGCGGGGGTGACCCTGTCCTTAGGAGCAACCTGATCTGCTGTGGCTACTCGGATGGAGTGGTCGTGGGAGAGAGAGGCAAGGGGCTCATCGAAGGAAACACCATTTACGGTAAGAAGCCAAAAATATGGAAAATGCCTTGGGCTCCTGCGCTCAGCTCTCCACGTCCTACTTGTGCTGTCCCCCACCTTTTGCTTAATCAAGGGTCCTGTGCAGCTTTAGAGTTGGATTCCATGCTGAGCAAGGGCAGGGGAGGTGGGAAGGAAGTCAGTTATGGCTCCCTGATTCTCTGCCCCAGCACAACTAAGAGCAGCCTAGATGCTACTCTAACTTGTGCCAGCAGGCTGTGGTCCTCAAGGGACAATACCCTAGCTGGGGATAGCCACTCCTCCTTCCCTCTCCCTGTCCCTAACACAACCCTTGTGCCAAGGGAAGGGTCCCTGGTGATGAGGGGAGCTGGCTGTGTGTCCACTGGACTCCTTTAAACTGGGGGAATCCATGATGGGGGACTTGCAGCCAATCTCCACTCCCTTTGTCCTGCCTTGGTCTGACATTCTGGGGACTACCCAGACCGGTAAGAGGTTCTCTCACCACCTTCCCTGTACCTTCAGGGGCCTTGGTGCTCTGAAAATTCCCTTTAGAGTAGCAGCCATGTTAGTCTGTATCTGCAAAAAGTCCACAATCACAAGGTCTCAGCCCGACTCTCACCAGCCTAGCTACTCCTGGCAGGTTGTTGCCAACAGCCCTTCCAGTCCCATCTCCTCAAACCCAGCCTCCCCAAGTTCTTAATTACCAGACGCTCAGCCCGTTCCCCTCTTGTTCATCGTCCGTGCAGCCCTCCTGTTATCAGCTTGCTTCGGCACAGACACTCCATGCACAAGTACTCCTGTTTTCTTTCCATGCAGTTTGTGCAACAGAGACCTGCTTGGGGAGAAAAACAGCAACCGGAGGGGTTCTGCCATCGCTGTAAGTTAATCCACCTCCCTGAGAGATGGAGACTAGGTTGACGGAAGAATTCTTCTGTCCATCTAGTGCTGTCTACACCAGGGGTTAGGTTGGCGTAGCTACATTTCTCGGGGGGGGGTGGGTTTTTAACATCCCTGAGAGACGCAGCTAGGCCAATGTACGTTTCCAGTATAGACCAGCCCTTCGTTCCCGAACGCTGGGGTTTTCTTTGCAGCTTTGAGCTGTTTCTGTTTGCTTGCATAGTTCCTCATTGCTTTTTTTCCTGGGCTGGACAATGGCTAAGTGCTTGGCGCCGCCCTGGTCTGGCTGTGAGATGCTGCCGAAGTTGTACCACGTTTAAAACTACAATTTTCCACATGCATTCATAACCGTAACGACTGTTCAGTTCAGTGTATTCCAAGCTTTCGTAAAGATCTTACTTGCTATACGTTCATTGTACGATAACACAGCGTGCAATCTGTTGGTTTAACTGCTTATTTGGGGGGGGGGGGTTAAACCTTTTGTTCTGCCCTTGGGGTGTCGAGACCCTGATTGTCATGCTTGGAGCCTGCCCTCAGGGAGTGGATTGGACAGGGAATCTGTCCCTTTGTGTAGAATGATGTATCCCTAGGGATAGGTGTGTACTGCAGGGGCTGCAGAACAGCCGCTAATGGCCAGCTCTCACCTCACACCAGTGCTGCTGTCTTTATGTCTCAAGCCTTGGGAAGACTTCTCTAGGAAAAGTCCCTGGCCACCCAAAGCTGAGAGCTGTGGTCCAGTTGGGCAACAATTAGCCTGTTTTGGGCTATAGGAGGTCCAGAAACGAGTGTTATCTGGGATCAGTGGGGGGAGTGATAGGAGAACATACAGATTAATAGGAGAATAGGGGAATTCAAATGAGAACAGCAGGTCCCTTTAGGTGAAAGAAAAGGGGAGAGAGTAAATATGCTCTGGCTTGTTAGTTGCGTTTTTAAAATTAAATGCTCAGGTTGGAGCAATAAATAAATCCCAGTTTCACAGGATCAAAATGAAACGGCGGCACATGTGAAAAGCTGTTGGAACCCCAGGTATGAGCTCCTGTGCCTTGCACCGAGTATGTACAGCCTGACCCAAAGCCCTTTGAAGTCCGTGGGAGTCATTGTGTTGACTGCCGTGTGCTTTGGATTGGTCCCTTAACGAGGAGGGAGGCAAGAGGTGAAGCAGGAATTAGGGCTAAAGGGACAGGAAAGGAGGAGCAAAGACAACAAGCCTCTAACTGGGGAGTGCAGGGTGACAGTTTCCTATTTTTAGTAGGTTTATTATTTCAGTAATGCCCCTTGTGATGTATGTGCATTATTAATAACAAGCTCTTATCTAGCACTTTTCATTAGCAGGTCTCAAAGTGCTTTACAAAGAAGGTGAGTATCATTATCCCCATTTTACAGCTAGGGAAACTGAGGCACCGCGAGGGGAAGCGACTTCCCCCAGGTCACCCAGCAGGCCACGGGCAGAGCTGGGGATAGAACCCAAGACTCCTGAGTCCTAGTCCAGTGCCAAGATCATGCTGCCTCACTGACTATGTAAACCCATAGTGAGATTATTTAGCGAGCTATGTGGTAGAGGTGACTACAGTAGAAGTAAAGGGATGTGATTAGGAAAGAGAAAAACGAGGTTGACTCCTTGGGAAAACTCACCTCTGGAGGCTGTAGTATGATCTTGCAGGGGCAGTGGTAGAAGATGCATTCCCTGAGACTTTCAAAACCTTACTAGAAAAGGAAATAACCATTCACCAGCAGGGGAAAGGCATGAAACTTAATAGGTCTTTCCCTATTCTGGCTTCTCGGCTGCAAGATGATGAACGGTAAAGCAGCTGTTCCAATAGGCATACTTGGTGCTGATGCCATGAGCTGGAATTAGAAGCCTCTATATGCTGCGGTGGGGGCAGAAAAGGAATAAGGAGACAGGGAGGCTAGTTATCTGGTGTAGAAGGTCCGCTGCAAGCAGAACTTGGACCCATAGGCGCTGACTTTTATTTTTCCCGGGGGGTGCTCCATCCTCTCTCCACCCCAAAACCCTGCCCCACTCCACCCCTTCCTCGAGGCCCTGCCCTTGCTCTACCTCTTCCTGCCCCTGCTCTGCCCTCTCTCCGAGGCCCCATACCAGCTGCCAAACAGCTGAACGACAGCCCAGCTGAACAGCTGTGGCTGGTGGGTGTTGACCACCACACTATTTTTTCCCATGGGTGCTTGAGCGCTGGAGCACCCACCGAGTCGGTGCCTATGCCTGATTCTCTCCTCACTTGTTGAAGTGTAAATCAGGAGCAACCCCAGTGAAATCAGTGGAGTTACACTGGTATAAAATTAATGAACCACAGGTGGTTCACCAGCCTGGGAAGCAGTCTAATGAGTGGCGCTGGGTTCGCCAGCAGATATAAACCCAATCTGACAAGCCAGAGAAGGCACGTCAGACTGGCAATGCCAGCAGGAGTCTGAAACACGTCTTGAGTTGAAGAGGATACTAAGCAGGGGTGAGTCTAGCTGGCATAGCTATCCTGGCAAAGGCACTGTAGTGTAAACAAGACCTGCATTAACCATGTTTTTGGTTAATTTCCCTTGATTCTTGAGGAAGAGGTTAGTGAGGGGGCACGATTGGAGGGCACTTGTGGGAGGGGGATGATCTGCCACTTTAGCTACCAGCTCTGCCCTCCTCCTGGCTCCACCATTCCCCCGGTTGGGCGGGAAGGGCCATGGGAAGAAAGGGGGATGGTAACTGATGGGCTGTGAGGAGCACATCCACCAGCTGGAGGCAGGAAGAGGAATAGCAGGGAGCCCCAGACTTCGGACCTACTTCAGGGAGCTAATGAAGTGAGCTGTAGCTCACGAAAGCTTATGCTCAAATAAATTGGTTAGTCTCTAAGGTGCCACAAGTACTCCTTTTCTTTTTAGTGTAAGGGAAGGGGCTCTGCACAGCCCTCTGCAGTACAGGAGAACTGTTGATGTATGGAATGGCCCATTCACCTCAGTGAAAAGAAAAGGAGTACTTGTGGCATCTTAGAGACTAACCAATTTATTTGAAAAAAGAAAAGGAGGACTTGTGGCACCTTAGAGACTAACCAATTTATTTGAGCATGAGCTTTCGTGAGCTACAGCTCACTTCATCGGATGCATACTGTGGAAACTGCAGTAGACATTATATACACAAAGAGACCATGAAACAATACCCCCTCCCACCCTACTGTCCTGCTGGTAATAGCTTATCTAAAGTGAGCATCAAGTTGGGCCATTTCCAGCACAAATCCAGGTTTTCTCACCCTCCGCCCCCCCACACAAAAACTCACTCTCCTGCTGGTAATAACAACACCTCAGTGGGGTGTGCTCTGATGAATTAGGATGCTCCAAAGACACAATAGCTCTGGGTGGTGTGAAATGACCCATTCATCTCAATGGGAGTTCACCTCTACCTCAGTTTCAGCTGTGGAATACCATTGTACAAGGTAATCTCCCTATGCAGGTCTGTTTTAGAGCTACTGGAATATTAAAATTTTCTTCTTATTGGGGAGGGGACAATATCCGAGGAACGCCTGAACCAAATTATTCCAAACTTGCAATTATTCCAAAATTGGCCCTGTTGTGGTTTATCAATAATAATAGATAATCTCAAGTATCAGGAGGCAGCCGTGTTAGTCTGTATCCACAAAAACAACAAGGAGTCCGGTGGCACCTTAAAGACTGTGAGTTTTTTACCCACGAAACTAAAGTGAGTTTTTTACCCACAAAAGCTTATGCTCAAATAAATCTGTTAGTCTTTAAAGTGCCACCGGACTCCTTGTTGTTTTCTAGATAATCTCATTATGCATGTGGATTTTAGAGTACTTTGAAAATTAAAAGAAGCTCATAATGCAGGGGGAGGACATGTATTGGGAACCTCTTGATCAAATGATCTAAATTTGCCCCGTAAATTCTACCCCAGTCCCTGAATAGTTTTTAATTATTGCTTCCCCAAAAGGGGGGTGGGGGTGGAAATTACCCACGATTGATCCCGAGAGAGTAATATCAGTATCAGAGCCATAGCTTGAGCCCCAAGTATGTGTAAAAAAAATTATAAGATTTGGATGTTACATGTTTAAGTGAGACACAGTCCCACTAAAATAAACAACCTCAAAAATCTTGACTACTAAACCAACCCTGTGGCTTGTTTCAAAACAAGATTTTTTTGAGGGCCCCTTTCCACTAATCAGGTTTCTTTTACCCCAACCTATTCTGTTGTGTTCTGTATGTACATGCAACGGTGAAAAGGGACAAATTTATTTTGGATAGGGAAGCTACATTCATGCTGCCTCCTTTTATATTAAAAATCCAAGTCCTGTCTAGCCTGGGGGACACATGCTTTGTCTTTGCCTAGACTAGAGTTGGTGGACCTGCTATAGTTTGGGCTAATTGATAGTAAATGCTAATTGTTTTGATAACTGCAGCTCTCCACAAATGTTTGTTCTGGGGCACAGAAGTTTTGTGGTTTGCCTGAGGCTGAGCCACCATGTCATGATAGGTTTCAGAGTAACAGCCGTGTTAGTCTGTATTCGCAAAAAGAACAGGAGTACTTGTGGCACCTTAGAGACTAACCAATTTATTTGAGCATAAGCTTTCGTGAGCTACAGCTCACTTCATCGGATGTATACAGTGGAAAATATAGTGGGGAGACTTTATATACATAAAAAGAAAAGGAGTACTTGTGGCACCTTAGAGACTAACCAATTTATTTGAGCATGAGCTTTCGTGAGCTACAGATGAAGTGAGCTGTAGCTCACGAAAGCTCACGCTCAAACAAACTGGCCAGTCTCCAAGGTGCCACAAGCACTCCCCCTCTCTTTGTGAATACAGACTAACACGGCTGTTACTCTGAAACCTGTCTTTATATACACAAAAAGAAAAGGAGCACCCGCGGCACCCCAGAGACCAACCAATCCATTTGAGCATGAGCTCTCGTGAGCTACAGCTCACTTCATCGGATGCATACCGTGGAAACTGCAGCAGACTTTATATATACACAGAGAATATGAAACAATACCTCCTCCCACCCCACTGTCCTGCTGGTAATAGCTTATCTAAAGTGATCATCAGGTTAGGCCATTTCCAGCACAAATCCAGGTTTTCTCACCCTCCACCCCCCCACACAAATTCATTCTCCTGCTGGTGATAGCCCATCCAAAGTGACAACTCTTTACACAATGTGCATAATAATCAAGTTGGGCCATTTCCTGCACAAATCCAGGTTCTCTCACTCCCTCACCCCCCTCCAAAAACCCACCCCCATACACACACAAACTCACTCTCCTGCTGGTAATAGCTCATCCAAACTGACCACTCTCCAAGTTTAAATCCAAGTTAAACCAGAACATCTGGGGGGGGGGGGTAGGAAAAAACAAGAGGAAATAGGCTACCTTGCATAATGACTTAGCCACTCCCAGTCTCTATTTAAGCCTAAATTAATAGTATCCAATTTGCAAATGAATTCCAATTCAGCAGTTTCTCGCTGGAGTCTGGATTTGAAGTTTTTTTGTTTTAAAAAATATCATGATACTTTGCAAATGTTTGCATCTAGATTAGCATTTACAGTCACTTACCAAGCAATTGGCAATCAATTACAGCAGCAGGACAAATGCTAGTCCAGACAAAGCCTACGATAACAGGAAAACTAGTGAAATGACATCACAAGAGTTAAGAGACAGAATATTGAGCCATGGAGAGGGGAAGGGATTTTAAATCACATTTCGAAAAACTCTGTTTTGTCTGATTTTGTTAACACCTATTTAACTTCAGTGCCAAATGAGTATTTTGGATAAAGGATGCATGGGTGCAAGGCAGGGATGAGAGAGACAAATTTGCCCCCAGATCTTTACTATCCTGGGGGGGCCAGGACATTCTCCCCCCCTCCCCTAAAGGGCACTCCTGGTCACTTGATTACAGACCTAAAAGTGGCAATTCTTCAACAAAAAAACTTCAGAAACAGACTCCAAGGAGAGACTGTTGAATTGGAATTAATTTGCAAACTGGATACAATTAACTTAGGCTTGAATAGAGACTGGGAGTGGATGGGTCATTACACAAAGTAAAACTATTTCCCCATGTTTATTCCCCCCTCCCCCTCGCTGTTCCTCAGAGGTTCTTGTCAACTGCTGGAAATGGCCCACCTTGATTATCACTACAAAAGGTTTCCTCCCCTCCCCCCCCACTTGCTGGTAATGGCTCACCTTACCTGATCACTCTGGTTACAGTGTGTACGGTAACACCCATTGTTTCATGTTCTCTGTGGATATAAATCTCCCCACTGTATTTTCCACTGAATGCATCCGATGAAGTGAGCTGTAGCTCACGAAAGCTTACGCTCAAATCAGTTGGTTAGTCTCTAAGGTGCCACAGGTCCTGTTCTTTTTGCGGATACAGACTAACACGGCTGCTACTCTGACTCCTGAGGACAGACACTTCCCCACCTAGGCAGAGCAGAGCAGCAAGGCACTGGCAGAAATGGGGGAAGGCAGTGGCAGTGATTCTGCATGTCCCCCCACCCCCAAACTGTGCCCATGGTGGACTCTCCGCCCCCTCTCCTGATACTGCAGCGCCCCCAGCCAGACTCCCTCTGCCTGAAACAGGACTCACCTAGTGCTGCCTACAGTTGGAGCCGGCTGGGAGCTGGACATTGCCCAGGAGATCTAGGTAGGAGGCAGGGCGACCCAGGTGAGCAGCGTGTCACCGCTGCTGATCAGGCTGGGCTTCTGCAGAGGAGAGGGAGCCTTGTGCTCTCCCCTCGCCCACCCCTAACCCTGGCTGGAGCAGGAGCAGGTCCCTGAGGCTGCTGGAGGAGGGGCCCTACCCGGGGCTGGGTCACCCTCTTCTGCGCAAGCCCAGGGGCTGCAAACCTTGAACCCCTCATAGGCGATTAACACAGCCATCTCCCAGCTGATCGGTGGGGGCGGGGCTGCCCAGTAACTACTGATCCCTGGCTGGGGCTACAGCTCTATTGCCTGTGGGTGCTATGCACCTGCCAATTTTTTTCTCTGGATGCTCCAGCCCTGGAGCACCCACGTAGTCCGTGCCTATGCTTGGACCAAAATCTTCAAGATTTCCCTCTACTACTTTTGAAAGTGTGATTCTCATGTAATTGACCAGAGCTGGGGATGATCAGTTTATGCAAAACACTCAGGCATGAGCCCATGAGGTGCTGAGCAGCTCCTGTCGGGGCTGAACACCCTCCATTCCCAGAGTAGGTGGAGGGCCATGGGTTCCCCACCTGCCCTGGGTGGAGGTCTGGGGTGCCCGAGAGTAGTCCCTGCCCCCCAGGGTGCACTGCCCAGGGAAGATGGAGGGTCCAGGGCTCCCTGGGCAGCTCTTCTCACATCCCTAGCTTCCTACCAGGACAGGAAAAAGGGACAATGGGAGGAGCAGGGGGTGGAGCCTTGTGGCAGGGGTGTATGTAGGGGGCCCCCAATGTTCTTTGTGCTCAGTGCCCCAGTAAATCTTAATCCGCCTCTGTGAGCAACTGTCAAAGCAGGGCAGAGAAGCAGGCTGCGGACCCCTCTCACAGCCTGTGGGTGCTGAGGGTTGTAAGTTGGGTCCATCAGACTGGTAGGCTGGTGGGTCAGTGTGAGGAGGGGCTCCTAGCAGAGCAGACAGCTGGAAGCCTTGTAGGTTGTATATTGTGGGCCTGAGGCTGCCACTGAGATTGTACAGTGTGTGAGATCCTTTGGATGAGCCTTTTATAAGCCAGGACTGTGCCTGTTTGTGCAGGGTCTTAAAAGACCCCATGGCCCTTTTGGCAAGAAGAGTCATACATTGATACCACTCATGCTAGAAAATAAAGTCGCAGAAATTGTTACTTCCAATATGCAGCAAGAGGAAGTGTAATGGCACCAACTTCTCAGACCACCTGGGCTGTGAGCACTTAGCCAGCATAGCATTGACATCTCCCTGGCTAGGCATTCATGGTCCATCATTACTATGATATCTGACCACTTCTCTTGCCTTGGAACGCTCCTGAGGAGAAGGGAAGGGTTATCCTCCGTGTGGGGAAACTCAGTAACAAGGAGACTCAGCTACTTGCCCAAGGTCACACTGGAAGTCTGTGACAAAGCTAGGACTAGAACCCTGGATCTCAGCCTAGGCTGCTAGCCACAAGGCCAAGGCAGTATGTACAATACATCGCAAACTCACGGGCCCCGCCACCCCAAAATGCTTTGTTTAGGAACTTGATTTCAGTGGGAGTTAAGTGCCTAAATGCCTTTGAGGATCTGAGCCTGGGTGTCCTTCCTTTTGTGTGTCGACATAAGAGGTAGCAGCAAATCAGAAATGAAAGAGAAATGAATGGATCATTGCGGCAATGTGCATCTGTCCAACCTCTGCTACACAGTAAGTGTCACCATTCAGGGCAACTACGCCTGTATTCCCCCTCCATGCTCCACTCTAGACTCCCCGCTCCCAGAGCTGTCCCCCTCTCTTGGGTAGAGACCTGTGTGTCTCTTCCTTCTGACGGGATATTTCCAGGCTGCACAGTTCCCTGCCTACACTGTGATATTTCTAGCGAGCCAGATGGCCTAAACAGGCCAGCGTTGTGTTTTGCTTTCTCTCTGGTCTATGAACAGCGTAATGGCCCACAGTTCTAAGTTACTACACGGCTCTTTGTACGCAAGCACATTTATTCTTAAGGTAAAAGCATTTCAGATAAAACATTAAAAACAATTAATTTGCAAACTGCTCTATGGGGCGGGGGCTGTCTCTCACTAGGTGTCTATAGTACAGCTGTGTGAATAACAGATTTTTCAGTTTGCTGGCAAGGCCAGTGGTTTCAGGTTGAACCAGAAATGGAATTTTTCAAAATTTTCAGGTTTCAGAGTAACAGCCGTGTTAGTCTGTATTCGCAAAAAGAAAAGGAGGACTTGTGGCACCTTAGAGACTAACCAATTTATTTGAGCATAAGCCAAGTGAGCTGTAGCTCATGAAAGCTTATGCTCAAATAAATTGGTTAGTCTCTAAGGTGCCACAAGTACTCCTTTTTTTTCTTCCACTTTTCGACTCGCTGAAAATTTTGAACAGAAAATCATTTCAGGTGTAATGAAGTTTTGTCTCTTCTTGCATGGCATTTTTTTGTTTCAATTTTGACCATTTTCATGTGGGTTTTTTTTTTTAATTCTTTTAAGTAAAACAAAAGGAAATGTCAAAACGCCAAGTCATTTCAAGGTGAAAAATGGAAATGGTTCGATTTTTTTCATAATTTATTTTCAGGGGCTTCTTTCTGACTGAAACCATTTGGTGAAACCGAGACAAATTCCCGAAACGTTCTGGTGTCATCAAAGCTGCATGGTTTGCTGAAAAAAAGTTTTGCCTGAAAAATTGCACCCAGCTCTGGTCTGCACAGGGCCTAGGCCAGTGGGGCCAGCCCATGGTTGGAGCCTGGCTGTTACTCTTTGGTCTGTCTCTGCATGTTGCAGGTAACAAGGGCTGTGGCATATGGATAATGTCATCCAGTCTCCCTCACATCACAAACAACCGAATTTGCCACAACAGCATCTACGGGGTGGCCGTGTTTTGCCGCAAAGATGATGCCAACGACTATCTCGCCAACCAAGGCGGCAATGAGAACTTCAACGACGAGGGTGAAGCTGCCAGCTGGGAGAATGATTTGGACAGCGAGGACGAGCGCTTCACCTCCCGACGGCCCATCAGTGTGGCACTGGTGGAGTCCAACAGCATCAATCACAATGGAGGTGAACGTGGTCTCAGCTGCTTGGGCCTGCCCCAAACATGCTGTCCAGGGGCTGACTCCATCCCCGCACTGAGTCCCCGGAGAGATGTGCTCGGGGTCTCCTGGGACTGCGGAGATCACAACCACAGTAACCGTGCAGCTCTGAGTATGATGGAGCAAGACAAATATGGAGGAGCAGACTGGAGGGGAGTGATGCCTAGCAGTGGTAGCCCCCTGGCGCTGCCTTGCAGAGGATAAATTCAGTCTCTAAACTAGGGACTGGATTTTCTCCAGTGCTGCAGCCATTTTATATAGGCTGCAAAGGGGGTGGAAACAACCATTGCAGGATTTCCATCACTGGGATTTTCCTCTCTGGGCATATCCCAGTAGAACCATGTTACACCAGGCCCTGGCAGCCCCCAAGGTTGCAGGGTGGAAAGGAGTGTGTGGCTGGAGTGCATTGTACTCCGGCTGTATATGAGTCCCGCAGAGAGTCTTCAGAGGGCCATTACATGCTGGTGAGGCTTACAGCAGCCATTGGGCTGTTCTGGGTTGTGCTGAAGCCAGAGAGGGCACTGGTCTGGGCAACAATTCAGGAAGCACAAAGGTAGTTTAAAGCCACTTTCTTCACCCCCTGCAGAAAAGGAGCAGGTACTCAGGAAGCAAGAAGGCTGCAGGGCCTATGGGTTCATCCCTTTCGAAGGGAGATGGAGAAAAAGCTTTTGCGTAGGGAGCAGCGTTGAGGAGCTCCAAAGCGAGCCCCACCTAGAATTCCTTGGATGGAAAGTTGATTCCTGCAAGAGGTTAATTGCTGGAGCTTGTCTGTGGGGGGCAGGACAGGTGACGGGAGTAGTAGCAGAAGATCAGGAAGACTTGGGAAACCACAGCTGGGGTATGTAAAATCCCTCTCTCTACAGCCCTGAATAAAGGGTCAGCTTGAGTCTCAGGAAACCAGAGATGCCGCTACATTAATGAATCCTTGGGCAGCGTCTATATTACTCCTATGCCAACCGGTAGCTCTCAGTTTCTATCATAGCTGTCATTTCTGTGCTCAGTATTGTACAGTATTGTTGCCCACTCCCATTCCGGAGTCTGACCAGTTCAGTGCTGACATCCTGGAGTTTGTCACGAGAGCCGTGCAAAATTTCTGTAGTTTGTGAACTAGCCTGGCCTTGGGGTTGTGTTACAAATGTCAAACCCACCCTGCTTTGTCCAAAGACAGCCTGTCAAGGCTAATTCCCCACTCTGGCACTTCAAGTGCAGAAGGTGGGGGCCCGCAAAGATTCTAAAAATTAATACTGGCCACTCCAGGCTTGTATTAAACTCCCAAGGTTACAGCTTTTCTCTCACCTTGGCTTGGTAAACGCTGCCACCACCCAAGTGAAAAACTGCCTCTTGCAAATCCTGGAAAAACTCACTTTGGAAGTTTTCCCTGAGGCCCCTCGGCTTTTCCACCCCTCCCTTGGGGAAGCCAAAAAAGAAAACAAACAAAAGGGAATCCCAGCTGTTATCACCAGCTAATTAAATAACATATGCACTGACCTTTTAAGACACAAAACCAATCAGGTATTTTTTTAAAAAGGCAAATTTTATTAAAAACAAAAAGAAAGAAAATACATCTGGAATTTAGGCTATTGCTAGATTTTAAAAGAGCAATTAGAAAAATTAGGCACCCAAACTAGCTTTCTTGGGAGTTCAGCTTAAAGGTTACAAGCAACAAAAGCATCTGGGGTGAGCACAGAGGAGTCCACAAGCCTTACAGATAATAAAAGAAATAAACCTGATTGCGTCTATCTAAACATTCCCTGTCCCAATGAATCCTTCTAGGTATGGAAGATGATTTTTCATACCTGGTTCAAACTTTACACAGCATTCCTGCTGCCCCCGTCTCTTCAGCCCAGCGAGAACAACAGAGAGACAGAGGGAAAGCTTTTTTCCCATCTTAAAAAGCTCTAGCCTTCCCACTGGCTCTTTTGGTCAAGTGCCCACTCCTTTTCTTTTACCTGTGGGCTTGTTAACCCTTTACAGGTAAAGCAAGCAGAGACCAGACACCAAGAGGTACTTTATAGCTAACTGGCTGGCTGGGTGTCCATAAAAGGGAGCTCTCCCCCCCCCTTTCACTTATCACACGGCCTCAGAGTCGAGGCTCGCTGATCCTTAGCACAAACCTGAGTGCCGGTTAGCCTGAGTTTCTCTTGGCATTTTGGGGTTTATTCCAGTCCAGAACTCGGGGTGTTGAACGGTTAAGCACATTCAGAGTTTCCCAATCATAGGCTGGTGGAAGACTTGTTTCTCTGGCTGCCCAGCAGATCCAGTTGCTTCGCCTGCCCTGTTTTATTCCCTCAGACGAGTTCACTGACTTCTTTCCCCCTCTTTTGCAGCCGCTGGCTTGTACGTCAAGAGCAGCGAAGCACTTAACATCATAGCCAACGCCATCCATGCCAACCACGACAGCGGGATTGCTGTGTTACAGAGCAGCCAGCTCACACGAATCACCAACAACAGCATCTCCTGCAACAGCCTCGAGGGGGTGCTGATCGAAAGCGAGGCCAGAGTGGAGCTACGTGGCAATGGCATTTATGACAACAGCAGCCACGGCATCACCTCCAAGGGTGACGGGGTCGTCGTTGAGAATGACATCATAGGCAACCGGGGATGTGGCCTCCGGTTGTTACAGACTGCAGACATGAAGGTGGGTGTTCAAACAAATCCTAGATTCCAAGACCAGAAGGGACCACTGTGAGCATCTACTCGGACCTCCCGTGTAATACAGTCCTGTTTGTTCTCTACTAGAGCACATCTTAGAGGAAAACCATCCAATCTTGATTTAAAAATAGCCCATGATGGAGAATCTATCACCATGGTCCCATGGTTAACAGGTCCCATGGTTAATTATTCTCACTGTTTAAAAATGTGCCCCTTATTTCCAGTCTGAATTTGTCTCTCCTGAATTCATTAGGCTGGATGGATTGGTGCACTAGGAGGAAACCAGACCTGGGTTCAGTGCTGGTGTCAATCCCAGAAGAATGGTCAAAGTCCGTAGGTCTTAGCTTCTATTCTTTGGATTTGTAGTGAAAGCTGCTAGTCATTTGTAGCATCACTAAGGTAATCAAAGGGAAACAGGAGCAGCGAGAATTCATCCTCCCCTCATAGGAGAGCAGAGCAGCACTGCTCATGTGCGGCAACTCTGTTGCTTAACAAACATGCATGTCGGAGAGGCTAGGAGATTGTGAACGAGAGAATTCCCATTGATGGAATATACTTGTAATGATAGTAATAGTACTTCACCCTTCTCATCAGCAGGTTGCAAAGCTCTTTACAAAGGAGGTCAGCATCATTATCCTCATTTTACAAGGGGGAAACTGAGGCACAGAGAGGGAAGCGACTTGCCAGAGGTCACCCAAAATAGAGTCCAGCTCTCCAAAGTCCCTGTGCAGTGCTCTTAAAAAGGATCAGACCTATGGTCCATCTAGCCCAGTATCCTGTCTTCCCACAGTGGCCAATGCCAGGTGCTTCAGAGGAAATGTACAGATCAAGGCAATTTTGAGTGATCCATCACCTGTCGTCCAGTCCCAGTTTCTGGCAATCAGAGGCTAGAGACACCCAGAGCACAGGACTGTGTCCATGACCATCTTGGCTAATAGCAATTGATGGACCTATCTTCCATGAACTTCTCTAATTCTTTTCTGAGCCCAGTTATACTTTTGGACTTTACAACATCCCCTGGCAATGAGTTCCACAGATTCTTCACACAACACACAGTCAAATACTTCCTTTTGTTTGTTTTAAACCTGCTGCCTATTAATTTCATTGGGTGACCCTGGGTATTTGTGTTATGTGAAGAGGCAAATAACACTTTCTTATTCACTTTCTCCACACCAGTCATGATTTTATAGACCTCTTTCATATCCCCCCTTAGTCATCTCAGAGCTGAACAGTCCCAGTCTCTCCTCATATGGAAGCTGTTCCATATCCCTAATCATTTTTGTTACCCTTTTCTGTACTTTTTCCTATTCAAATGTATCTTTTTTGGAGATGGGGTGACCAGAATTGCACACAGTATTCAAAGTGTGGGCATATCATGGATTTATATAGTGACATTATGATATTTTCTGTCTTATTATCTATCCCTTCCTTAATGATTCCCAACATTCTGTTTGCTTTTTGACTGCCCCTGCACACTGAGTGGATGTTTTCAGAGCACTATCCACGATGACTCCAAGATCTCTTCCTTGAGTGGTAACAGCTAATTTAGACCCCATCATTTTAGATGTACAGTTGGGATTATATTTTCCAATGTGCCTTACTTTGCACTGAATTTCATCTGCCATTTTGCTGCCCATTCACCTAGTTTCGTGAGATCCCTTTGTAACTCTTCACAGTCTGCTTTGGACTTAACTATCTTGAGTAGTTGTGTGTCATCTGCAAATTTTGCCATCTCATTGTTCACTCCCTTTTCCAGATCATTTATTAATATGTTGAATAGGACTGGTCCCAGTACAGATCCTTGGGGGACCCCACTATTTACCTCTCCCCCTTTTGAAACTGACCATTTATTCTTACCCCTTTGTTTCCTATCTGTTAACCAGTTACTGATCCATGAGAGGATCTTCCCTCCGATCCCATGACTTTTTACTTTGCTTAATAGCCTTTGGTGAGGGAACTTGTCAAAGGCTTTCTGAAAGTTCAAGTATAATGTATCCCCTGGATCACCCTTGTACAGAAGTTTGTTGACCCACTTAAAAAATGTTAATAGATTGGTGAGGCATGATTTCCCTTTATAAAAACCAAGTTGATTCTTCCCCTACAAATCATGTTCATCTATCTGCTAGGCCACACTTCTGATTAATAGCACATTTGTCACTCCAATGTTGATTTTTATTTTACTTTTCATACAGTGTTGTTCTGACTTTTCCCAGCATAGGTAGCTCTGTGATTATTCCTTGTATGTGGATAGACAATTGTCTTCCATGTGGAACCTATTTGCCATGAAAGAGAGCAACTGAGACAGTCAGAGACTGCGGTGGAGTGTCACTTTGCTTGTCTTTGGTACACTCTCTCTTTCTCCTCACCCACGTGCTTTATTTAGTTAGTTGCTCCACTGCCCTTGTTGTAGCTAAAATCCCTCCTAAAAGCCAAATGCAGCCCACGGAGTTCTGCAATATGGTCAACATTTGCTTTCATGTTTAGTGTATTGGTGTGGCTAATGGGGACTACAGATCCCAGCATGCATTGCTCCATGTCAGCCAAACACTCAAGCTGCTTGGAGCAAGAGGGAGCATTGCAGGTTGAGACCTCCAGAAACTGCAGGCTGGACCACTGCATTAAAAGCAGGAGTTGCTGCAGTTTGCTCCGATGTTTGCAAACTAGATGCAGCAATCCCACTCCTAGCGAGTTGCCAGTATTACCCTAAGGGTAAAAGGCACCTTTGTTCTAGTCTCTGGTGGGGTGAAGCCGCAGCAAGGTGCAGTACTAGTCTGTTGCGATAATCTTCACTGAAAAGGCCCCAGCAATGAACGCGCAGAGAGCTCTGAGGTTAGGTTAGAGAGATGAGTGCTCTCTCCTCTGTTCTGTTCACGAACCACTAACTCCTTCTGAAAAACATTCTGATCAGGGAGCTGTTGTTGTTGTCTGGGCCTTAGGCAAAACTAGACCTATGGAAACCCTAATCATACTGCTCCCCAGATGCAAGTACCCCTAAAGGATTGAGGGAGAATTCAAATTGTCACGGGCCCCAGGGGACATTGATTGAAGCCCGAGCTGCACTAGTTGCTGTTGTTGTTTCCCATGAAGACTCTAGCAAGGATCTGTTACCTGTCCCGAGAGTTGCGTGAGAAGAAGTAAACAGTTTGCACTGCCCCTGGTGGCTCTGCCCAGGATAACAAGGAAGACAGAGATTGGGACTGCTGCCCATGGGAGACGTTCAGCGGTGAGGGGATCCTAGTTCTAACTCAGAGCTTCCAGGGCCAGAAGGGATCATCTAGTCTGACCTCCTGCATAACACAGACCAGGGAACTTCCCCACAATAATTGCTGCAGTGGATCTTTTAGAAAAACATACACTCTTGATTTATAAATGATCACTGATGGAGACTCCACCACAACCTTTGGTGAAGTTCTAGCAGCGAAAGGTTTAACACGATCCAATGGCTGAAAGTAGCAGCTAGACAAATTCAGACTGGAAATAAGGCTTTAAATGTTTAACAGGAAGAATAATTAACCATTGGAACAACCCAACCTCTGGGTCCCTGGATCTCTGGGTATTTTAAGCCTCTGGAGCCTGAATGGAGTGTGGTCACTGCCCCAGTCTTAGGGTCTCACAGTACACTTCTCTCTGAGACATGTAACCTGCAGTCCAGCTGCCTAGCCCCACTGGGCACAGCGCTGACCTTCAGAAAACACCATATTTAAACACACCATCTCCCAGAACTCCGTCCCCAGGTGTGAGCCTTCTGGGTTACAAGGACACCTTAAAAAATAGAATTAACAGCTTTCTAAATGTGACTCCTTCAAAGTTCTGTGAGCACATGAGAAACCATCGTGGAACTCTGTAACCTCCCGATTCCATCTCTCTCTGTTCTAGTCTGGCTAAACATTGCCCCTTTGCTTAACTGTATTGGTCCTACTTGGACATTTAGCCCCCAGTTCATCAGTGCATTTAAGCCCTAAATCTGTGTCTAGTCAGCAAAGCACTTAGGTATGTGGTTACCGCTGAACATGTGCTTTGCTGAATAGGGATAGGTTGCTGAATCAGGGCCCTACACTTTAAGATCTTTGGGGTTTTGTTTTTACTGATGACAGGTTAATAGATATACTTAAGTACCATGTACAACTTCAGCACTTTATTTGATTAGATCATGGAAAAGGCCACCTGGCCCAATATTTTTGCCATGTTCTGGTTGTGCCATGTTGGGATATTTCCCCTGCAGGTAACCAAGAACAGGATCCAGTCCTTTTGGGATTATGGGATTGTTATGCTTGACCAAACCAAAGGCCTGGTGCAGGAAAACCTGATTTTTCAAGGGAGGGCCAAGAAGACCATTTTGCAGCAGGTGTCGAATGCAGAAGATTGTATTGTGCAGAACAACAAACTCCTCACCTTCAAGAGCAAGTAAGCCCCTCGCGCTGCTCTTTAACGAGTCCCTTGGCCTAGAACAGCCCTTCTCAAAATGTGGGCAGTGACCCCTAGGAGAGGCCACGAGCTGGGGGCTTCAGGCCATGAGCCTGCTCTGCTTTCCTCCCCCTCTTCTTCCATTGGGGCAGATTTGCTCAGCTACTCCAGGCACCAGCTCCTGCAGTGCCGAGCTCTGTGAGGACCTGGAGATAGAGGCTGGAATCATCTCACTCCTGACCATGGGAAAACCAGGCTCCCCACTGGGGAGAAGCGAGAAGCTTGATGCACCTGTTCTAATGTCGGCCCCAAGAATGCTCTTCCATTGGCTCTCTCCTAGCAGGCTTGTTCTCAGATCTGGGTGTAGCCTCCTTTTCCCTGAACAGGGCCCATTGATTTCACCTGGCCTTTGAAGGGAGGTTGGAAGAGAAAGGAACAGCCTGATGTACCTGAGCGCACACCCCCGTTCCCCTGGTGGCGGGCGGCCCGTGAAACACCGACAGACAGACTAGTATTCCACTCTGAGCTGCTGCTTGTTAGAAGAGCTGATCTGAGTGGATTGTGCTTCTGAATTTGTTCCTGTAAAATCACCGGCAGTGCCCTCAGAGCCTGGGGCTGTCGCTTTCCATTGTTCTCAGTCAAATGAAAATCAGCACCACTCGGTGGTGGACGGGAAGGCAGGCAATTCTTGTGTGGGTTGGGTGTATGTGTACAGTTCCAGGCCTGCACCCTTAGTGCATTCCTGTCTTGAGACCCAAATCAGCCGTGACTACTGAATCCCCAACAGCTTTCATTTCATCCCCAAACAAACCTGTTCTTTCACGTAACCAGTTTAGCCAGGGTTTCTTTATACAGATTCCAGAAGTACACTTTTCCTCCGCCGCTGTCTTTCCCTGACCCACCACATCCCCAAGACCTGCACTGCACTCACATGGAGAAAGTGGTTGAAAAACAGGGAACAAAATCACGCAAATGTGTTTGGATTCCCCCCCCCCTTTTTTTTTCTCATCAAAATTTGACATTTCATTGAAATTCCAAAATTTAATACACATTGTTCTGCCTGAGAGTTGGAACAAAGTGTGTGTGTGGGGGGGGAGGGATTTTCATAAATGTAATCAATTTACTTTCCCGTGTTTTCTTTTTCATTGAAATGCAAAATTCTGACACAGATTTTCTTTGACGTTTCCCAATTCCAAAAACATCAATCAGCTCTCGAGTCAGGACAATGGAGTCATTCCGTTGGCTGAGAAGGAAGCTCCTCCCCCTCCCCGATTGCTAATGGATGCTTGTGGGGTATTTTTTCTGTTTCTCCAGGTCTGACGTTGCATGGACTCTGGAGAACCCTCCAGCACGACCTCACATCGAAGGATCCACCCGAGGAACCTCCTCAGCAACAAACAGTCAGAAAGTTACCACCATGTCGACCAGAATAGCTGCACGGATGGACGGAGGCTGCCACAACAATGGGAGCATCTTCTGCACTATTCTTTGACTCGTGTGAGTTTCTTCACCTTTCCCTTAGGCTGGTGCCGCTGCAGAGAGCAAGCTGGGAAGGGTCTCTTGTGCCCATTCGTTGCAAGAAGCTTTCAGTGCAAGCTCTTCATTTTAATTCCTCCTCCTTTTATCACTTTGGGATATTGCCACTCACGAAACAAGTTACACACTAAATCAACAGTGGCAGGAGCACATTGCCGTCGGCTTTTCGTTTCTCCTTCTTTGAGCCATTCTACCAATCTTATAGCAATTGCCAAGCAAATCAGTCGCCTCGGATAGACCACAATAATGCCAGAGTCTAGCCAGTTAGTGGCCTAGAAAAGGAACTTGGAATGAATTTTACTTTCCTGCCAGGAACTGGAACTGTTTCAGCCCAGAGGAAAGGCACAATCTGCCTGTTGCCGAGGCAGAATGAAAGGAGCATTACCATTGCATGAAGCCGTAGACTGACTCTAAGCCCTTCAACTGGCCGGGCAAAAAACTAAACAGCAACAAAAACACCACTCAAAGTTCAGTCACAAGCAGGCAGAATGTGATGATGGCTTCTCTTTTTTTAAAGAGGGCTAAAAATACTCCATAGTGGCTTGTTGGGAGCCACCTGCACAGGGAAAAGGATGTAAAGAGTGCAGGGTTTTAGAAGCCGATAATATGTCCTGTGTAATCTGGTTTATCTCCAGGAAATAACTGCTCATAGCAATTCTGGCCTGCAGTGTAAGATTTGCTGCTGCATTTGTAATGCTCAAATGTACAGGCCTCCTCTAAGTCCCACTGTTGGAGACGATGCGTTAAGGCCCAGTCTGCAGTGGAGCTAAAATGGTATTGAACAATGAGGACCAAATACTAAAGTCAGGTTTCACACAGCACCTTTTAAATGCTAGGAGTCCATCTACCCTCGCACCTTCATCCTTCCCTGACAGCGGTCATCAGCGATTGGTCTTCCTGAACCAATGCTGTGACCAGGATGAGACACAAACATTTTCACTCCTGCCACTTAAAGAGTTTCTTGAAACTTCTCAAGCAGTGGGTCAGTGTCCTGCTGTAGACAGACCCCAAAGTGCTTTTGCAAGGATGAACTGGGTCCTGGGAGTTCAGCTGTGCAGGCAAGTGTGAAAGTCACAATGTGCTGCACCACGTCGTGACTATAGCATGAGAAATCGGGATGACTCCAAAACGTTTTCTGCTGCTGACTCTTGGGAGGTGAGTAAGAAATATGCAAAGGGCTCTTCTTTGCCCCTGATCCCGTGGGCAGATGGGGCTCGCCTGCATGATATAGAGAGGACAACTATAGAGAGGACAACTGTGCTCTTGAGATATAGCATTGTGACTCCAGGCCCAGCAAGGCACCTATCTAGGGTTGTTACAGTTTGGCAATAATGGAAGCTGAAGCTTTTTCTGCCTTCTGCAGGATGCTGGAATTACAGGGCAAAGGAGGGTGTTGCTCTTTCACATTTCAGCCTTTCTCACTTTGGGACAGAGCCTCAGTTAGTCTCGTTGACTTCAGTGGATTTATACCAGCTGGGGACCTTGATCCTTCTGTTCTTTTCAGGCAAGTTCTATGTTGGATCTTCTCTATTCACTTCACACTGTCTGTGAGACACATCCTGGTCCAGACCCCTTGCTGGTATAAATTGACATGATTCCACTGAAGAACCATTGACTCCATTAAAGTGAACGGAGCGATGCTGATTTACACCAGCTGAGGATCTGGCCCCTATGTTTTTGGGTTTTTTTAAGAAAAATAATTGTTTTATGTGAAAACTTTTGTAATTAAAAACTGTATATTACAACAATAAAGTGCTATATTTTAAGGGTTTTTTTTAAACTCTTTTTTATTTTGCAAACATGAGGCAAACACTAGAATTTACAGGTAGTCACTGGCATTTTCCAGACATTAGTGAATAAGGGCCCAAATGTTTAAATGTGCCTTGTGATTTTGGGTGCCTGACCTGAGCTGCCTTAAAAGGGACCTGGTTTTCAGAAAGTGCTGAGCATCCTTTGAAAATCACATCCCATTAAGGCATCTCAGGTTGAGCACCCAAAACCAGTGTCCTGAAATCATTAGTCACTTTTGCAAATATAACCAGTGTTACTGATTCCAGAGGTTCTCAATACTTGTCCACATGCCACAAGCAGAGGTACATGACCTGCTTTTAAGAGAGCCACGTGACCTGCTTTTAAACAATAATATGAAAGTAGAGAAATGATTGACCAGAATCATTTAATACCTAACTTCCTCAGAGCAAGAGCTTGCATGCAGGGTCCCGTCAGCCTGTACCTGTGTGGCAATGTTCATTTCACACAGATCAGGCTCTGAGGGGATTTTCTGAGCTGTAGTAACTTAGTCAGGCTCTTCTTTAAACTTTTCTGATTTTTAACATCCTATTTAATTCTCAGGCTTAATTCACACTGGTGTCAATGGGATTAGCACCCCTGGAATGATCAACCATCAAATTAGTGCTTGTGATACTCAGGCGTTGCAAGATCATGGGGCCAGATTTTCAAAGGTGTTTAGGAGCCTAAAGATCCCAGGGTGGGACTCTGACTCAGCATTGCAACACATAGCATCTAGGCGCCCCTGGTGGAATCCACACCCCAAATGAGGCTCCCAGGCAACCTGTACAACCTGGGGAGAACCAGGCACTTGAGAATGAGATCCACAGAATCCTGCACACTAAGCCATCTAAACAAACCAGTCAGAAATAGGGAGGAGAGGGGTGTGCCTAGGCCCTGCCCCTCTAAGGGCCTTGGATGCCTAACTCTGGGCCAGAGGGAGAGCCCCCTTCAGTTCAGGATTCCCAGCCATGAACCCTCCTGGCAGCCAGGTCAGCTGTTTTTTCAAGAAAAGCTGAGAAGGGGGGAGAGGGGTTACAGCTGCCTCTGTTTCCCCACTAGCCCAATGAGGAGAAAGGCCTTAGTCCTTAGCTCTCCCATCTCACAGCTGAGGGCCCTGACCACTGGGCTGCGGGGGTTATTTTTGGGGGGGCAGCATTATGTGAACACTTACACTCTGGCCTAATGAATATGTAGAGCGCTCCGTGATTAGGGCACTGACCTAGGACAGAGCAGGCCATATCAGGCAGCATGGGGATTTGAAAACAGGGCCTTGGCATGCAAGGTGAGGCCTTAACCACTGGGATAATGGGGGGGGGGTGTTCCTCACTCCTCCCCCCTCCCCCACCCATGCATTGTATAGGGCACCTGGGCAATGCCTAACTCTGTTAGTGGCGCTAGCCCACTGTGAACAGGACCATTCAGAAGTGAAGCACACCTGTTGTCAGAAGGACTTGAAGAAAGGCTGCTGTCAATCTCCGTGCCAAGCAGGTCAATTAATTAAATCAGCACAAAGAGCTGGATTGTTAGGCCACTAGATGCTGGAGTCAGGCTGGCTTTCAGAGGCTTATTCAGTATAAATCCAGCGGTACATTTCCCCACCAATTACCAAGAACAGCTGCTTTGGGCGGGCTGAGAAGTGGGTCTGGCAGGTTGTAATTTACAGATAACTTCCACTTTCTAAATAACCAGGGCAAAATAGGCATGACAGATTTTGTAGGGGGCTGTCAGCCGGTGGAACAAAGCACGGGTCAGCGTTGAGCAGCTGAACTGAACAGAGTTATTTTTGCCTGGATGTGGACAGACTCTGTAATGGGCAGGAGATGGCAGCGGCCACATTTGGGAGACCAGATTATTAAACCAGTGGTGAAGCTTGGTTTTCTGAAGACTGGACCCCCAGCCCTACTGATTGCTTTTGTGGGGGGGAAACTTTGGCATGTTTGTTCTGGCAGTGGGCATCATGTTGCACAGAAGTGCTACAGTACATATTCTAGCAGGATGCAGAGATACATGCCTTGACCCCAATTCTCCTACACTATGCACTGGGGGAGAGGGACAAACATGCTTTAAGACACCTTTATGGCCCCATAGTCTGAGGCTGTGCAGGGCCCTGTCTGGCCCTTGGTGTCATTTAGAGACATTTCAGGGCTGCTCTAACTTACACACTGCCTCCCATGGTCCCTAGGCAGCAGTGAACGCTGACCCCTTCCCAGCCCTGGCTCACCCTCGGTGCCAGCAGCAGTGAGTCGGGCCAGTCTATAGCTAGCTTTATGCTGGCGGAAAGGTCCCTGTTTCTGACCCCCTGCTGGCACCAGAGCAGCGTAACAGGGCTGTAGTACTAGTGGGCACCAAGCCCATGCTCTGTAATAGATATGTGATACGCTGCAGTGGCTCTAGGCAATGCACTGGCCTTCCCCGATCACCCGGACAGTGCTCCTCTCCTCAGCACCACAGCCCTGCCAACAGCAATAATGAAAAGGAAACCGAAATCCCTCCAGTTCACAGCTCCTTTGACGACCCAGCCCAGGGTCCCACCCGGCTCTTCAGCTGAATTTTGCTCCTAGGATGCTGCATTGAGAGTGACACGTGCAGAACTTCCCTTGGCTGGGCTAAGCTGCTGTAGTCTAGGGGGAGGCCGTTCAGTTATTTTGTGCTGGGTTCCAAATAACTCCTGCTATTTGGTTCTTACGTGTTGCTGTCTCATGAGCACAACACGCCACAGGCAGGGTAGTTAAGGGTGGTTAATCACAGCACCTCTTTAGACTAGTTTCAGAGTAACAGCCGCGTTAGTCTGTATTCGCAAAAAGAAAAGGAGGACTTTTGTGGCACCTTAGAGACTAACCAATTTATCTGAGCATAAGCTTTCATGAGCTACAGCTCACTTCATCAGATGCATACTGTGGAAAATACAGACTATGTTTTATACACACAAACCATGAAAAAATGGGTGATTATCACTACAAAAGGTTTTCTCTCCCCCCACCCCACTCTCCTGCTGGTAACAGCTTATGCAAAGTGATCACTCTCCTTACAATGTGTATGATAATCAAGGTGGGCCATTTCCAGCACAAATCCAGGTTTTTTTGCAAATGAATTCCAATTCAGCAGTCCCTCGCTGGAGTCTGGATTTGAAGTTTTTCTGTTGTAATATCGCAACTTTTATGTCTGTAATCGCGTGACCAGAGAGATTGAAGTATTCTCTGACTGGTTTATGAATGTTGTACATTCATTCATAAACCAGTCAGAGAATACTTCAATCTCTCTGGTCACGCAATTACAGACATGAAAGTTGCGATATTACAACAGAAAAACTTCAAATCCAGACTCCAGCGAGGGACTGCTGAATTGGAATTCATTTGCAAATTGGATACAATTACAATTAGGCTTGAATAGAGACTGGGAGTGGCTAAGTCATTATGCAAGGTAACCTATTTCCCCTTGTTTTTTCCTACACCCCCCCCCCCAGATGTTCTTGTTAAACCCTGGATTTGTGCTGGAAATGGCCCACCTTGATTATCATATACATTGTAAGGAGAGTGATCACTTTACATAAGCTATTACCAGCAGGAGAGTGGGGTGGGGGGAGAGAAAACCTTTTGTAGTGATAATCACCCATTTTTTCATGGTTTGTGTGTATAAAACATCGTCTGTATTTTCCACAGTATGCATCCGATGAAGTGAGCTGTAGCTCACGAAAGCTTATGCTCAGATAAATTGGTCAGTCTCTAAGGTGCCACAAGCCCTCCTTATCTTTAGACTAAAAACCTTCCAAATTTTCCCAACTAGATTTGCTACAGAAGCATTTACAGACCTTCAGTCAAAACCTCTGCCTTGATCAGCCAGTCTAATCTCTGTGGCATTAATTAGCAGCCTCTGCCCAGAAAGTTGAGTACGTTTTCTGTCACGTTTAATGACGGACTGCTCACGACACTTGCCAGGGTGCGCAATAAAAGGCTACGTTGTATCCTGAGAGAGTTTCTGTGGGTGCCTCAAAGGCCCATGTCTCTCCCTGAAGCGAATGCACCACATAAAAGAATAGGAATTTACTCGAGCTGTTAAACACTTCCTGCTCCCTTCAGCTTACAGTGGCTTTCTCCTCGGAGATAAGCTGCAGCCTTTGCCAGGATCTCCCCTCCTTGTTGAATAGAACAGGCTAAGATTTTCCAAAATAAGTGCCTCCCCTAATTACCGAGTGTCTACCAAAGTTCCTAAGTCTGTTATGGTGCCTAAGGCCTGGGTCTACAATCCATAGAAACAAGTGGGAGTCTTTCCTTTGACTCCAATAGGCTTTGAATCAGGTCCTTAATGAGTTCCCCATTGAATTGAAGAGGAGCTGCTGCGGGCTCTGTGCTTTTGAACATAAGAACGACCACACTGGGTCAGACCAAAGGTCCCCCTAGCCCAGTATCCTGTCTGCCGACAGTGGCCAGTGCCAGGTGCCCCAGAGGGAATGAACAGAACAGGTGATCATCAAGTGATCCATCCCCTTGTCCCTTCCCAGCTTCCGCCAAACAGGCTAGGGCCGCCATCCCTGCACAGCCTAGCTAAGAGTTATTGATGGACCTATCCTCCATGAACTTATCTAGTTCTTTTTTGAAACCTGTTTGGCCAGTGGTGGGCAACCTGTGGCCTGCATACAGCCCATCAGGGTAATCTGACTGCAGGCCACGAGACATTTTGCTGATGTTGACAGTCCGCAGGCACGCCCCCCCGCCGCACCAGCTGTAGTTCGCTGGTGTGCTACATGTGGTCTGCAGGTTGCCCACCACTGGTCTTGGCCTTCACAACATCCTCTGGCAAGGAGTTCCACAGGTTCACTGTGCATTGTGTGAAAAAATACTTCCATTTGTTTTAAACCTGCTGCCTATTAAGTTCTTTTGGTGACCTCTAGTTTTTGTGTTACGAGGAGTATTTAATCCTTATTTGCTTTCTCCACACATCAAGATTTTATAGACCTCTATCATATCCTCCCTTAGTCTCTTTTCCAACCAGAAAAGTCCAGTCTTATTAATTTCTCCTCATACGGAAGCCATTCCATACCCCTAATCATTGTTGTTGCCCTTTTCTGAACCTTTTCCAATTCCAATGTATCTTTTTTGAGATGGGGAGACCACATCCGCACGCAGTATTCAAGATGTGGGCGTACCATGGATTTATACAGATTTAGTACGCTATTTTCTGTCTCATTATCCATCCCTTTCTCAATGATTCCCAACATTCTGTTCGCTAAATTGGGTCGTTCATGTAGGTACCTGCATGTGGACTCAGGAGCCTGTCTGTGGACACCGTAAATAAGCACATGGGGGAAGAAATCCATGGAAAAGCTTTTGTTTTCTGTGCTCCTGCATCTTCTATTCTAGCTGAGGATTGAGTTGTGGTTCTAGCTTTCCCCTCACCTCCCTGCAGGAAATCTAGTCCTAAAACAGCACCTACAAACGAGCTCTTCATTCATCTGAGTTCTGCTGTATCCATGGAACAGCCTTGGAAAGGAGAGAGCAATAAAAGCACGAGCTAAGCAACCAGAAAAAGACTAATCCAATTCTTCTACTTACTTTATAATACGGTGCGCCAGCAATTAAACAGGCTCCAGGGAGAAATGGTGCCTCGTTCCTGCAGCTGGCCAGGAGTCAATAAGCCAGATTCTCCTGCTCTGGGCTGAGTTACATTGTGATTTTAAAGCTTATGGGATGGAAACAGGGCACAGGACGGGTACCAGGAGGTACAGCAGGGCAATGTGAAGAAATGAGTACATATAAGTTTTGTTTTGATTTGCTCCCTGCTCAGCTTCCCTCCCACCCCACACTTCAACAGCATAGCTGGAGCCTCCACTGGGTTCTACTATTATGCTTAAAGGATTTCAGCAGAGCAGACAACATACAACTTTCTGGTTGGTTGACTGGGGTAGGTATGCTGATGATAACCAACGGGAAGGCAGGCCAACTTGCCCTGTACACGCTTCATTCTCTTTTTGTCTGATGTCCTCCATGAAAACTGTCTATGCTCTGCAATTCTGAAAATTTGACAGTGGGAGAGTAGGATGGAGAAAAGCTGTAACATTTTTGCCGAGTGCTTTGGTGTAGAAGAATGAAATCAGCTCTATACTTAACTAGAAAAATGCTGAACTTCCACTGATTCCCTCTTATACATTTAGCAATGATGGGAAACTGTAGAAGTTCAGAGAGCCAGAGGCATGTGCAGGTTAGTAACAATATGCTCCAGCCAAAAACAACTGAAATAACACCAGCTAACGCTGTTGCCAAAGGTCACAAAGCAAGTAAGGGTAGGAATCAAGATTAGGAGGAGTTCCCATTCCCCCAGCTGACTAATTAGAGGGTGAGAACTTCCTTTTAATATTAATTACAATACGCTCCCAGAGGCACAGACAGCAAGAGAGGAAGAGGAGCTGATCAGGTTAGAAAGTCTGGACTCCTCTTTTCAGAAGCACAGCCACGAACCACATTTGTTCAGCAGACTGCGTTGGCCACAGAGCATTCACTCTCCTGCCTGCCTTCTTTCACAGACTTGATGTGCCCACAGCTGATCCAGGACTAATGGAAGTTTGTGAGGTCTGCATGGCCTCTCCTATCTTCTCCTCCCTTCTAGCCGCCCCCATCCCCTAAAAGCATGGGTGTAGCTGTGTAGAAAGGAGGAGCGGGTTTTGGTTTATTTTCAAAAAGGACTGATTACAGAGATGGACGTCAGCCAAACCCATTACTAGTATCAGCCTTGTCCAGTTCCACTGTCTGGCAAAATAGCCCTTCTAGGAGCTCAGATTTCAAGTGGGATCAGGGAACTGGCATCAGCTTTGTTCTTGCAGAGGCTCCTTCCCTGTCCTTTCAGCCAGTGTTCTCCTCAGTGAGATGTGCACAGTATTCCTTTATTTCATCTTCTTGCGCTTCCGCTGGCTCCCTGATGGCTTGTACACAGGTAAGGGCAGAGAGAGGGTGGCCAACTTGTGGTCTTCCTCGTCCATGAGTCCTGACGGCCCCTTCCTTTTGGAGATCTTCAGCCTCATGGCTTTAGCGATCTCCAGTATTCTGACAAAAATAAAAACACCCATATCAGTGAATGCAAGAGTGTACATTCCTGTGTCAAATCACAAACACTCAGTAGCGCAAGGCAGCCCCCTGGATCAGAGCAATTAGGCTTTCACCTCGGAGGAGCAAGAATCAGGTCAGACGCAAGCAGTAACTTGGCTCTGTGGCTGTTCTCTGGAGCAGTGACTGGCAATATGGCTGGCCTGCCCAGCTTTGGGTAATGAGAATAGCCTGTTGCTTTATTTAGTGGCTCATAATCCCAAGTGTGTGAAAGTTATTCAGTCCATGCCAGTCTGGGGAGAGATGAAGTAAAAGCAATCTACATTTTGTAACGGGCACAGCTCAGGTATTTATTGATTGATAGCACGGCACGCTGCCCTGCAGGAGAGCCCAGCTGATTTCCAGACACTCAGGAGGAAAGAGAGAGAATGTCTTGTGGTGCTCAACTGCAAACTCTTTTGGCTGTCTAGGATGCAGCACTGATGGGCTCTAAGGGCTTGTCTATACTGCTCGCCGGATTGGCAGGCAGCGATCGATCCAGCGGGGGTTGATTTATCGCGTCTAATCTAGACGTGATAAATCGACGGCCGAGCTCTCTCCCGTCAACTCCAGTACTCCACCGGAGCGAGAGGTGCAGGCGGAGTCGACCGGGGAGCGGCAGCTGTCGACTCACCGCAGTGAAGACACCGCGGTGAATAGATCTAAGTACGTCGACTTCTAGCTGAAGTTGTGTAACTTAGATTGATGCCCCCTATCCACACCGCAGTGTAGACCAGGCCTATGAGACCTCACAGTAGAATTAAAGCAGTAACACGTCAGCAAGGAGAACATGTAGAACTTTTTAATCAGGGATGCAAAATCCTTACTCAAAGAACTAAATCACTCCTGAATATAATGATCACAGCAATTTCTCATTCTTCCCGTGGCACATGGCGCATCTGAATGTGATTAACAATGCTGCCTGTTCTAGTAAAAGTCCTAGGCTCTCACTTTAGTGTATTCTGATTGATCCCCAATGTCAGCTTTGCATCTGTGTTTCAATGAACAATGCCGTTTGCAAGGAGATTAAAGAAGTGGCTTTTTTCCAGTTTGAGGCTCACTCTGACTTTCGTTTTTCAGACTTCTCTGCACTCATTGTTTCAGGATCCCCAAAAAGACAGCTGTACAAGTCAAGAATCTGTTGTATCTAATATAGCTCACAAAAGGCAGCGTGTCCTTTCCAAAAGCCATTTACTTCATCTTTAAAAATGGGGTCTAACCGGCTTCAAACACTGCCATTAAAACCATTATTCCACATCAGTTCCAAACAGCAAAA
The DNA here is from genome assembly GCF_965152235.1 of Eretmochelys imbricata. Lineage (NCBI taxonomy): Eukaryota > Metazoa > Chordata > Testudines > Cheloniidae > Eretmochelys > Eretmochelys imbricata. The sequence goes on from NC_135576.1 coordinate 124,815,196, forward strand.
TTACTGGAATCAGCAACAGCATCCACTGCCAGAACATGTACAAATGGAGTCACCCTCTGAAAAGCCAGGCAACTAATAGGTCGGATTACTTCCATTTACCATTGGAATTTAAGCTTTCTAGTTGAGAATCATTTCATTATTTTCTACACGATTTTGTTATGGGGAATAACTGATTTCTTGTTGAAGTTGTTAATTCTGCAGGACACAGATCTCGAGATGGGTTTTTCATACCCTGCAATAGCATCTTTAGAGATCTTGTCAGGGAACAGTCATCCTTATGAACCAGGTCAAGCTACAAAGCATGTCCTTGGAGTTGCTATTTCTCCCACTGAGGTGCAGCAAGCTAAGCATGGTTGAACTCAAATTGCTGACCGGGGGCCAATACATTTCAATTCCAGATGGTATTATGCAGCTGCTCTCTGCTAACAGCCAGTCTCCGCAACCTGCAGGTCAAGGATTCCCTAAGCGAGTCCATTAGATTAAATCAAGAATTGATCATAATTGTATTCTCCAATAGCCTGAGTCACACCCCTTCAAAGTCAGTGGAAAGACCCCTCTGAGTTTTATGGACTCTGGATCAGGCCCTGATTGAGACCTGTTGATAAAAGGCACACTTTACACTTAATACTCAGTAAATATGACACAGACATACTTCTTGTCCCATGGGAAATTAAGCGCTAGGAAGTAACTTCTCAACGAAGATACCGGAGCAAGTGTTCTTCATTAAGGACCTGATCCTGCCCCCCAGTTGTCCTTGCTAGTCCCAATTAGCCAAACTCATCTCCTGATGCCATGTGCAATTACCCTCCCCAAATTTCAGGAAAACATGTCTCCTCTGCACCAGGCGCAGGCAAGGCATTTGCGGGGGACTGGATTACTGGCTGTGCCAAGGGGGCATGTGCTCACAATTGGTTTTGTTTAAAAACCTGAGTTCCAACCTTTATGACAGAGACTGTTGCCTCCTGGCAATTAAACACGGATCAAGGACCCAGCGGGGAGTCAGAACTCCGCTTCCCCCTTGTGAGGAGGAGGAGAATAGACTGGAAAACACAGAGGCATTGTTACTCAGTGGACAGAGCACTGGATTGGACTCAGAATTCTACTGGCTCTGTCACTGGCCTGCTGAGTGACCTTGGGCAAGTCACTTTCCCTCCATGCCTCAGTTTCCCCATCTGTAAAAGGGGACAAGGATGCCAAACTCCTCTGTAAAGTGCTTTGAGATCTACTGATGAAAAGTGTTCGATAAGAGCTCAGTATTATTAGTTATTTTAAAAAGCACCCCATTACACCCCAATCCTGCACTGAGCACTGCCTGGGTGCACCCCTCTGACAAGAACGGGGGGAGCCTGTATGGCACTCAGGGCAGCATCTGGATCAAACACCCAACTGCTCAATCGAGGAACTGAAGACAAATCCCCAGTGCTGCCTTCCTCCCCCCTCCCCCCCCAAATTATTAAAAATGACTGAACGCTTCGTGTTCTTTCAATTCACAGAAACGTCACTCACCTGTTCTCGCGGAGTTTCATGTCCCTCTGTAGCACAGTCAGGTCTGTTTGGAAGTTGTTAATGTGCAAGGCTAAGGCTATGACGTAGGCTGTAATTTTAGCTTTCATCGAAGCGGAGATTAAATTCTGGATACTTGAGAATAAGAGGGTAGGGAAGAGAGACAAAATGTGACACTTTTTAACAGAGCCAGAAGTATAACCCTTTGGGCTTGTGTCTGCCTACATCTGACGGCCAAACCTGGGATTATATTCCTAGTAAAAGGGATGGGGAATACTGGTGACAACAGCAGCATTATCTCCACTACCAGCTCTTTTGTGAACGACTGAAAAACTGTGTGTGTCAAATTTGCAAATAGTTTTGGGTTGACCAAAATGGCAACTTTCATCAAATCTAGTGGGCTGAAAGATTTCACCCAGCTCTAGTTATAAATCAACACAGCTCTCACAGCAGACGGGTCTAGAGGATTGTTTTTCATACTGACGTTGTACATTTATGTTCAGAACTCCTGTCCCCTTCATGGTAACGCCAATAAAAAAAAAGTATGAAGAGACAATGACTATAAAGCAAAAAAGTTTGGCCCTTCTGCACACAGCCACCTCAGTAAATTCAATAAAACCACCTCAATAAATTCAATAAAACCACAAGCAGCTTCTTGGAAACGTTATTAAACTAAAACAGCTCCCCAGCGGACCACCCCCTTGGCAGATGCTTATTTTAATTACTTTCCATGTGTCCGTGTCCTGTGGACAGCCTTTCCTAACTCAAACCTCTGCATTTCTAAGTGTGTGTATTCTGGCGCCTCCGGTTGGCAGTCACTAAACTGCTGAAAGGCTGGTCTATGGCAGGCGGGCAAAGAATCTAGTGCCCAAGAAGAGCAGAAGCCAGTGCCACAGCTCTGACCAGTGTCCAGAACTTTTCTTTTAAAGTGGTAGACTGGAGAGCTTGGTCAGAGGCAGGCATCTATCATGGGGAAGAGGTGAAGTCCTAAACGTGCTTTAGTTTGGTGAGCTGGGACCAGCCTGCACCGCCAGGCACAGCAGGGGTTGGGGACCTGCCTTGACTCAGTGGTGACACCAGAGGGTCCTGGCCTGGGAGGTACAATGGCAGCTGGAGCTCCCTGGCAGTACCTTAAGAGGGTACAGTGTGTGCTCTCCTGCTTTCCACTCACTGAGGTGTCTTCTCCTGGCTAGCCCCCTCTATGGCACAAACCAGAACTCCTGGGTTCTATTCCTAGCTTTACTGCTGCTGACATTACCACAATTCACTACACCTCCACTTATTGGGCAGCTTCTCCGCTCTGCAGCATCATGCTCAGAGGACCAAGGAGACCGGAGGAGCATCACAGTCTGGCTACTCCTCCTGCCAGCCTGACATGCTCCCTGGGGTGGGGGTGAGGGAGGAGGCTGCGAGAGGGTGCCCAGGGGCTGCGCAACTCCCCAGCCAATGAGACATAGCCGGTCTTTCCTTCCACTGTGCTGCCGGAGTGGAGCAGAGAGTCTGCCCTGCCAAGACAGCAGTGATGGTGCGCTAAGGTCGCAGGCTGCTGGCAGGTTTCATTCATGGATGTCTGTAAAATGCTTCAGAAAGAGAAGGCCCCAGGAAGATGTAGGCCTTGTCTACACACACACACACACACACACACACACACGCACTGGTTTCATTAAATGGGGTTAGTTAAACTGGCACAGGCCCCTATATGGGCACACCTAGGCCTAGTCTACGCTGGAAAAGTTTTGCTGGCATTGCTACCCTGGCATCATTATACCAGCAAACCCTCCGAGTGTAGACGCAGCTCATATCTGCATAAAAGAGCTTCTGCCATCTTAGCTAACACTGGTCCCCCAAGAGAGAGAAGCTACACTGGCAAGGCTCGGATTCCAGTATAACTGCATCCATGCTAGGGCTAGTTCCATCATAAAAGGTCACACCTGTGACCAACATAGCTCTACCAGGACACGTTTTAAATTGGTTTCAAACTGGTTTTATCGGTTTAACTTCTGCCTGAAATCTGACATAAGCCAGATTTAAACGGACTGAAGAGCTTCCGAGTTCAAAACTGCATTGACTTACTGCCTCAGGGCAGGGCTAGACTGGAAACTTCAAACGCTGTCGTGGGAACGCTCCCGCGCCAACGCTGGGAGAGAGCTCTCCCAGGGCTCCTGGTAATCCACCTCCACGAGCGCTCGGAGCCTGTCCACACTAGCGCTTTAAAGCGCTCAGACTTGCTGCGCTCAGGGGGGTGATTTTTCACACCCCCGAGCCAGCAAGTTAGAGCGCTATAAAATGTAAGTATAGCCAAGCCCTCGGTTTCAAATCACAACTTTAGTTAAACTGGTGTGTAGTCAGGGGTTGCATTTTCAGTAGTTCCCCAGTGAGCTGGGAGCCCAAGCCCCCAGTGAGTTCAATAGCACTTGAGCTCCTAAGGAGCATGATCTCTTACAAATGGGACTGGGTTTCTAAGTCACTCAGATGCTTGTGAGCATTTTACCCCCAGCCCTTGTACAATGTGAAATAAAATACCTGATTTTAAAATACAAGCCATTGGGCCAGAGTCTCCTCTCACGCTGGTGTGACTCCACTGACCTCAACAGAGCCACTCCTGATTTACACTGGCATAAGGCTGAGGAGAATGAGAGCCAACGTTTCCACACAGTCACCGCCTGAAGTACCGATGATTGCTCAGCATGGTGACAGCCCCTTCCATTTTCTACACAGAAAAATCTCTGTACCGAAATCTATAGGCATTAAGAAGGGAAGATGCCAATAATTCAGATTTCTTTATATTACTGTTGAGATGATTTCCTGATAACATGGGCAGAGTTATGATCCCTTGATCTGAACTTTCCTGTATCACGAACATCAATTTCAAACAAAACAAACCGTTCGCTACCTGCCATTGTTGTACGTCAGCGCTGTGAAGTTTTTCATGAGTTTGCTGTTAATGATGTGTGGACAGTCGGGGCCCATTGCATCTAGAAGAAAAAGCTTTTTGCAATAAAATGATAAAACACCATTCTGAAACATAATGGGGCTTCAATAAAATTAACACTTAAGAACTATGATAACACTGTGCTGGTTTTATACTGCTTCTATGACATCTTTAAGGGAACAACTTAAAAATATATAAAATCAGTGTCTTGACAAACTACTTAGAGCTTCTAGGGTAAGATTTTCAAACAGTGTCTAAATGATTTACAATCTTAAACCCCATTTTCGAAACAGACTTAGGTGTTTACAAGCCAAAATCCCACGGACTTCAATCAGACTTAGGCTCCTAATGGCCTGTCACTTTTGAAAATGGGACTTGGAAGCTTTTGAAAATTTTACCCCTAGAATGTAGGGCAAGCTTCTGTACCATCTACGGACTGTCATTTTGTTCTTTGTACAGTGCCTCACACAGTGGAGTCCTGGTCCAGAACGAGGACCCCTAGGCACTTTTTAAAAAAATATTATTAATAATAAATTAAATTACATCAAGTATTAATACAATATCATTCCTTCCTTATTTGTGTTTCCATTACCAGAAGGTTATTAACACTTAAATAGTTTTTCAAAAAAACTGAATTTCCTTTTCACCACTTAGGGGTTGTCTACACTTGAAATGCTCCTGCTGCTGGAATGCTTCAGTGTAGACATTACCTGTGCTGAGAAGCAGGGTTCTCCCATCGGTATTGTTAATCCACCTCTCCAAGAGGTAGTAGCTAGATCAGTGGAAGAATTCTTCCATCAACCTCACACTGTCTACACTGGGGGTTAGGTCAGCTTAACTGCATCATGCAGGAGCGTGGATTTTTTCCACACACCTGACCGACGTAGATGGGTCGACAACTTTTTTGTGTAGACTGGGCCTTAGAATGGTGAGGTTCACTTTTATTTCATACCACTTTGACTTTTGGACTCCCATGCATCAGGGTGGCTGGGTTCCCAATACAACAGAGGAATGTTTAAAGAAAGTTTTTTCTACAGAAATCTAAAGTGGAGATTTTCAAACCTGCTTCAGCAATTTCCGCAGAAGACAATGGGAATTATGCATCCAAATCCCCGTTGAAAATCCACACCTAAATGTTTTGTGTGGAGCTTTTAAGAACTGTCGTTACTGCACCTTTAAAAGCAAGATCATTTTGGATGCAGAGTTCAAAAGAGCTTGCTAGTTGGAACCAATGGAGGAGAAGTTGGCTGGAGACTGAACGTACAAATAAAGTGAGGCTGGATAAACTTGTAAATAAGGGATACCCTCAGTTCTGCAAGCTCTCATCAAGTGTCTCATGATATTTGGTGTTTTTCTTAAATCTCCAGCTGCTGGAATCAGGAGATTGGATGAGAATCTCAGCTTTCGTTTAAAAAAAAAAAAAAGATCCTAACCTTCTCGATTGTGGAGAAAACCTTGAAAACATAAAAGTGTGATCCTGAAAGCCCAGAAACTAGAAAGCAAAAAAAACCCGCCAAAAAATTTATTTAAAAAAATAAAATCTCATTGTTTTTAAACCAATCATTATTAAGAACATAAAAACAGCCACACTGGGTCAGACCAAAGGTCCATCTAGCCCAGTATCCTGTCTTCTGACAGTGGCCAATGCCAGGTGCCCCAGAGGGAATGAACAGAACAGCTAATCATCAAGTGATCCATCCCCTGTGGCCCATTCCCAGCTTCTGGCAAACAGAGGCTAGGGACACCATCCCTGCGCATCCTGGCTAATAGCCATTGATGGACCTATCCTCCATGAACTTATCTAGTTCTTTGTTGAATCCTGTTATAGTCTTGACCTTCACAACATCCTCTGGCAAGGAGTTCCACAGGTTGACTGCATTGTGTGAAAAAATACTTCCTTTTGTTTGTTTTAAACCTGCTGCCTATTAATTTCATTTGGTGACCCCCTAGTTCTTGTGTTATGAGAAGGAGTAAATAACACTTCCTTATTCACTTTCTCCACACCAGTTATGATTTTTTGAGATCTATCACATCCCCCCTTAGTCGTCTCTTTTCCTAACTGAAAAGTCCCAGTCTTATTAATCGTTCCTCATACAGAAGCCGTTCCATACCCCTAATCATTTTTGTTGTCGTTTTCTGAATCTTTTCCAATTCAATATATCTTTTTTGAGATGGGGAGACGACATCTGCACGCAGTATTCAAGGTGTGGACGTACCATGGATTTATATAAAGGCAATATGATATTTTCTGTCTTATTATCTATCCCTTTCCTAATGATTCCCAAAATTCTGATCACTTTTTTGACTGCCGCTGCACAGTGAGTGGATGTTTTCAGAGAACTGTGCACAATGACTCCAAGATCTTTCTTGAGTGGTAACAGCTAATTTAGACCCAATAATTTCATATTTATTCTGGGGGGCCTGGCTCATGATTTTTGAATGGGTTGGGTTGGCAATGCTGTGCTAAGGTGATGATTTTGACACCATTCTGAACCAATTAACAAAAAAATCTGTTTTAAAAAAAAAAATAAAAAGAAAGACCTTCTTGATAACATCATGAGAAAAAGCAACATATGAAAGAATATTTGGTTCAATGTCGATGCCTCAAGGGTCTTCCCAGTGATCTGCGCAACATGCGGAGAAAGGGAAGATTGTATGATAGCAGAAGGCTGGAGTAACTGTCATTAGAAGAGCCAGCTGGGTACTGGAAGTTTAGATGTGCATTTCCCACCAGATTTCTAAATTATTTCTGTCCAGAAACAAAACCAAACAAAAAATTTCAAAATTTCCTACAAGAAATTTCCAATAAAAATTGTTTCAGGCTGAAACTTTTAGTTTGGATAAAACCCCCAAAAAATTATTCTGAATTTTTACCTTTTAAAATGTCACATTATGGTTTATAAAGTGAAAAAAACTGAAATGAAAAGTCATTTCAAAATAGACAATCAAAATGTACTGTGTTGAAAAATAAATGGGAACTTATTGGAATCCTCTGTTCCAATCCTCCCCCCAAATCTCATGGAAACAGACATGTTTCCGAAGAACCAGCATTTTCTGATGGAAAAATATTCAGTTGGAGCATTTCTGACAGGAGTTACTCTGGTCTTCACAATACCCTGATCTAAAATGGCAAAGTCCCTGATGAATGAAAATGGCAAGTTTACAGTCTTGAATTATTGGGGCTTCTATAATTTCAAGACAACGTACATTTTAGTGATAAAAAAATGCCATTTCTACTTCGTTTGTGACACGAACGTGTTGATTTGTTCTACACTCTGTTCACTGTTGAGGCATTAACTGCACAACACATCTCACTACTTGCTGTCAAGCTTGTGTCCCGTCCCCCTCATGCAGATTCAGCAACCGGCGCCGTAGGGAAAGAGAAAGGGTTCATTTTTCGTCAGTGTTTTTAGGTTGAGATTTTCACAGCATTCCAAAGGGCTTTGGGCACCAAATTTGTGCCTAACTGCCTTGGACTGCTTTCAAAATCTTAACCTTGGCCCAAAAGTGTACATGGGGATCAAACTGCTACCTTTGTCTGTTAAAGCTCATCTGTCATCTTGGTGGAATTTTATTTCTTTTCTGGGTTTAAGACTCCATTAGTTACAATACAAACCCCAGTCCACAGCTGAAAGGTAAGCAGGGCAGAGAGATGCTCCTGTTATTAACTCACGTTTCTTCTTAATCACTTTCTGGAAACTGAACTTGATGAGGACATCCAGAAACCACAGACACCGCGCCTTATGGTCCGAGCTGTCCTCACTTGGAGGCATGGACTTCAGTTCTTCTAGAACGAAGGAGCAATGGCTAAAAGGAAGAGAGGGAACATTCCTTAGAGCCAAGGGCATAAAGAAATGGGGTTATGGGTACAGCACACTAGGACAGGGGATGCCTGAGTGTAAGGAATACACAAATAAGGCCAAGTCCGCAGCTAGTTTAAATTTACAGAGCTCCACTAACTTTGATATGGCAAAGCCAATTTATGCCAGCAGAGGATCTGGGCTCGTGTGTATTCCTTTGTCAGAGCAACCACTAACCTGTCATGCTCTACCCAGAATCTTTAAATGCACTAATGCTTAATGATGAAAGGCAGGAGTAGTATTCTCTGACCAGACAGGAGAGTCATGAGAAGGACATTTCCACCTAGGGAAGATATTGCTCTGAAAAGAAGTGCAGATGATCCTACAGTATACTAATATGGCGGACAATATCTGTCCAACCTGTGGGCCTGTATACTCTAACCGCAAACTTCACCAGAGCACAACGCTGTCTGCATCCATCCACGGTCTGTGTGGGCCTTTCATCTCCTCTTTATGGTTCCCCCTAGCCTAGACTCTCCAAACTTCAATGCATTCCCTGTTCGGCAGCTTGTCTAGAACAGTGCCCAGAATGGGGCCATCTGCCCACCATGCTCAGAATCACCATTTGCTTCCTGTTCATTTTAATATCCTTGCTAGTCTTCAAACCCTGGGATTTCCCACCCAGCTCCCTCCTCTGGCCCCCTGCATTTTTCACATTTACCTATCCTACCTCATCTCTTCCTATTTGCTAGCAAGTTCCTTACACTTTTCTTATTCCCATTCCCCCAAACAGCAGCCATCCTGGCTGCACCTACACAAGCCAGCGGAGACTCTGCCTTTGGCTTCTGGCTGTTTCCTAGGTCCCCCAGCTCTCACTGTTATAAACTCTGCACACACAGATGCACGCCGCAAATTGCAGTCATCCCTCAGCCTGCTTCCTAGATTCCAACTCCTCCCACTGGGGCAGAGTTCACAGATCAGGTTATATTCCAGGTTCACAGTTCAGGTTATATCCCACCTTGTGATAAAGAGAACACAACAATGAAGGGGCTCATCTTATCCACCGTAGGAACCACAACTTTGAAGTCAGCGTTAAGAGGCTGTTATTACATCACTGAACATATTATTTTAAGAAAGAAATGAGTCTTTTTGGAACAAAGATAAACCTAACAGCCACAGCAGAAAATGTTAATAAGAACATAAGAACGGCCATACTGGGTCAGACCAATGGTCCATCTAGCTCAGAATCCTGTCGGCCAATAGTGGCCGGTGCCAGATGCTTCAGAGGGAGTGAACAGAGCAGGGAAATTTATCGAGTGATCCTTCCTCTGTCTTTCAGTCCTGCTTCTGGCAGTCAGAGGCTTAGGGATATCCAGAGCATGGGGTTGCATCCCTGGCTATCTTGGACAATAGACACTGATGGACCTATCCTCCATGAATGTTAAATGTCTAATTCTTTCATCTAGTGATCTGGTTCCAGTTGGCTAACAGGGTTTTGAAACAGCACTGACCTTATGTATCTGCTGATTCCTGGGGCTACTAGTCCATCAGATGAAACAGAATAATTCTAATGAAATCTGTCTGGAAATTCCACCAGGTATATACAGCTTCCTACGTGTCAACTAGGTTCTACAGGTGTTTTCCTTCATGCTAGAAGCTACTCATTTTTTCAACTCATTTCATTACAAGGAACTGACCACTATATTTGCCCCATCAATAAGCCTTACCTTTTCTCTTCTGTCTTCTTAAGGATCGCCTCAGGAGTAATGCTAACGAAAGCTGCCGCTGGAGTCTGCAGTGCTTCATATTCGGCAGGGGAGAGGACTGGAGAGATTTTAAGAAATCATAAAGAACACTGTGCTCTTCCCCATTGAGGATCTAGAAGCCCTTAACGACCATTAAGTTTCACAACAGCCCTGTACAGTAGGCAAGTCATGTAGATTTACATTACACAAAGGGCTGACTTCATCCATTGCGCAACTGCTCACAGCAACCACCACCACTAATATCTTAGAGGAGCGAAGAACAGTATGTCCGAATAACGCAGCCCAGGGAGATGTACTGTAGAGGAACAATCACAGGGACTGGAAGCCAGCCAGGATTAATGTCCCTGTAAGTTCTGATTTCATGATGAAGCATCTCCTCTGGTACTTGGATCCACAGTCCAAATTCTACCCTTTGCTCCCCATAATACCCTTCATAACACTTACAGTTGACATCTACTTCACATTCACACAGGGGAAGGCACCAAAGCATCTCCTCTGGGAGAAGCCGCTCAAAAGGCAGGATATGTGACTTATAGGCCCAAAGCCCTAAGGCACACTCTCAAATCTTCTGTCCCCAGCGTTTTGGTCACGAACAGAAATTACTCCTCTCAAATGACACATAACTCTGCTGCTCACCTGAGTCTGGCCCTTTCCTTTAACTCAGTATTTTCAGCTGGGTAAAGCAGTGCCCTGCCCCATAAAGGATACTGTCCTCAAACCTGTAGACGTTCTCTGGTCTGTCAGCATCTTCCTGGCAGGGAGGTAGGAAGAGGGAGACATCTTGCACGTCATCCTGAGCGGCGTCACTGACTAAAGCTTTCAAAGCAAGCCGGAGATGAGAGAGTGCTTGAGCCAATGCTAATGTGAACAGAACCGCAAAGCGAACGCTCGTGTTTAGTGTCAGTCTGTGCCAAGGGAATTCTTAATTAAAAACCGAGAACTCTTCTGGTTAGAGTTTTAAAGCTCGAAATGCGGTATGGTGTGTGGGGCGGGATACTGGAAGCTTTTGAAATGACTAATAAATCAAACTCACGACAATGATTCTGCAAATTTCTATGTTTTCCCCACTCTAAGTAGAGTTAGCTATGGTACACAGAGCAGTCTTGTGTGTGCAGAACACAGTGCATTCTCCTACTGGGAGCTCTTTTGGATCATAGAAATGGAGGCCTGGAAGGGACCTCAGGAGGTCACCTATTCCATGCCCCCACACTGAGGCAGGATTAAGTATACGAGACCATCTGACAGGTGTCTATGTAACCTGTTCTTAAAAAACCTCCTTGTGACAGAGGGATGGGGACTGTCTTCTTATTGTCCGTTTGTACAGCGCCTAACACAGTGGGGCCCCAATCTCCACGCAATACTGAAATAATATTACTATAAATAAAAAGCCTAATTCACCATGGTGGTTCGCCACAGTTTTATGCCACTGTCATCACTTCGTTGCTTGCAACTCTGGGGACTTGCAAAACCCCATCTGGAGCACGAAAGAACACGGCGACACAATACTGTGGAACTGGAGCAAGAGCAGCCTTCGCTTCTGCTGCTCGTCTGATCCGAAGCCCAGACCCGCAGGACTGACAGGGTGACTTAGCTTGTCGGTTTTAAAGCTTTGGGGTCAGCTGGTCCTTTATGCCGGCCTGATGCGGTATCATTCTTTAAAGGATAAAGTCTGACAGGTTCTGTAAACGAACGTTCTATGCGAACAGCTCACAGAACAGATGGAGAGAATAACTTTCCAGGACCCTCTGCTCTGCTACCAGAGAGTTGAGCTGGGCAAGGAAAAGAACGTATGATTCACCCAGTTATAAGCATTGTGATCAGAACGAGAAGATTGGATTTCAGTGTGCTTCTAGCAGAGAGGGCTGCACGACTCTCTCCCACAATGGTCGTTTGTTAGTTTCTAGCTGCTCAAATTTCTCCAATGCCACTACTGTAGAGTTCACCACTCTGCTTCATTTAACACTCAAGGCAAAGCCGCCTCTCCCTCCCCTAGTCCTTGAGGTGGGAGAATCCTCTGAATACATTAGAGGAGGGAATAGACACAATGAATTAGCAAGTCTCCAAAAACCCAACAGGGAGGCTTGCTGCTGCTCTTCTGCATCACTCTTGTTACTTACCAGCAACACCTTTTGTCTCTATGATGTTTTCGGCTGCTTTTGTCACAGCCACATTTAAAGTCTCACTGCCAACTTGGTGCATCCTTCGAGAGTTCAGGGCTCGCTTCTGCTTGTTGGTGCCAAAGGCTTCAATACACGAATCCACCTGCACAAGAAACCGATCCAAGTTACTGCACCTAGAGACGGAGGTATGCTCTTTGGAAGGTGTTGGAGGGAAGCAGGAGATAATGCACCCTGAATAGGACGGGCTGCTATTGGATTCTACCTTTCAAAGGAAAGGAAACATGTCACAGATCTGTAGGACCAAATTCGCTGCCCAGTTACAGCGGTGCTCCTCTACTGGTGTTAACCAGTATGAATGAAAGGAAAACTCAGCCTTTAGATTACAGTCCAGTCCAAGGCAGAGACGGCTTTTTTTTTAAAAAAAAGCAAAAACTAACAAGTACGGAATGAATGAGTCACTAGAAACAAAAAGAGAGGAGGCATGATTTTCAGTATGCCCCCGCAGTGACCAAGTGCTAGTGAATCTGAACAATAAGCTGCGAACTAAGACCATGATCCTGCAAATGGATCTCCATGGGCAAATCTGTGGGAGTGCACTGGTTTCAGACCCCAAGCTGACAGTGGTGTCTGCCTGCCTGGATCTGACCACAAGACCATGGCCTAATGCCCATTTGTAAGGGGGCCATCAACTAACGGAGATTCTATTCGATGTACAGTAACTAAATACAGAGGGTTGGGAAAGCTAGCACTCCTTTATTAAAAATTGTAAATTTCACTTTTGCTTTGAGCGTCCAAAAGGGTGATCAGGTTATAGCTACAAAGTGTAGGGTCTAAAAAGAAGTAACAATAGACTTACATTGGAATAAAAATGTATTTTTTCCCTCTCCGAGATAGTGATTAAGGCCCTGATTCCGCAAAGACTTATGCACATGCTTAACTTTACACATTGCAAGTAGTCTTCTTGTCTTCCATGAGAACACCCACCATGCATAAAATTAAGGACATGCGTAAGTCACTGCTGAACTGCCGTCTGTCTACATTTAAGGATTAGAATAATAGAACTATGGGGCTGGAAGAGACCTCAATAAGTTATGAACTCCAGCCCCCAAACGTTGAGGCAGGACCAAGTAAACCTAGACCATCCCTGGCAGGGATTTGTCCAACCTGTTCTTAAAAACCGCCAGTGAGGGGATTCCACAACCTCCCTTGGAAGCTTCTTCCAGAGCTTAACCGCCCTTAGAGTTAGAAAGTTTTTCCTGCTACCTAACCTAAATCTCCCTTGCTGCAGATTAAGTTCATTATTTCTTGTTCTACCGGCAGCAGACATGGAGAGCAATGGATCCCCTGTCCTCTTTGTAACCGCCCTTAACAGATTTAAAGACTGTTATCAGGGTCCCCCCCTCCATTCTTCTTTTCTTAAGAAAAAACAGTTTTTTAATCTTTTCTAAAAGTCAGGTTTCTAAATCTTTTATCATTTTTGTTGCTGTCCTCTGGACTCTCCTCACTTTGTCCACATCCTTCCTAAAGCGTACCCTTCCCCCCCCGTCCCCCAGAACTGGACCCAGGACTCCAGCAGAGGCCTCACCAGAGCAGGACAATGACCTCCCGTGTCTTACACAGGACACTCTTTATACACCGCAGCGTAACAGAGTTTTTTGCAATGGCATCACACTGATGCCTCACTCAGTTTGTGAGCCAGTCCAGCACCCAGATCCTTCTCAGCAGTACCACCACCTCGCCACTGACTCCCCACTTGGTAGTTGTGCAGTTGTTTCTTCCTTCCTAAGTGAAGTACTTTGCACTTGTCTCTATTTCATGTCATGTTGCTGAATTCTGACCAATTCTCCAAATTGTCAAAGTCCTTTTGAAATCTAATCCTGTCCTCCAAAGTTCTTGCAACCCCTCCTCCAATCCCCCCGGTTTGGTGTCATCCACAGATTTTATAAGCATATTCTCCACTCCACTATCCAAGTCATTAATGGCAATAGTGAATAGTACTGGATCCAAGAATGAACCACGTGGGACCCCACTAGATACAGCCTACCAGTCTGACAGCAAACCATTGATAACTACTCATTGAATATGATGTTTTCAACCAGCAGCGCACCCACCTAATAGTAATTTAATATATTCCTCATTTCCCTAGTTTGCTTATAAGAACATCATGCGGGTCTGTGCCAAAACCCTTACTAAAAAGCGAGATATATCATGTCCTCCGCCAGGGCCGTCCCTAGCTATCCTGGTGCCCTACACAGCTGTGTACTTTGCATGTCTACCGCTTCCCCCCACGAGGCCACGAACCCTGTCAAAGAACAATTCACACTAAACTTGTTCTTTGTGAACATGCTCTAGGTAAACTTAAAATAAATCGGCGAACACACCCCAATCTTTTGGTGGCCATTAGTCTATTTAACGTTTAGCCAGTTCATAGAACCACCGCCAAAGCTACAATAAGGATACAAATGCTGCTGTTACACCACTTCAAATCTATTGCCCAGCTTCCGAACATACTAAAAATGCTGAACTACACCCATTAATGGCAAACGTGGACAAACCATTTCTAGACTAGGATCGTTTGCTGAGGGTAGCCCGGTGATTATGTTAGGAAAACAAAACTTTTACCTTCTCTCTGTAGGATTTATTCTGATACTCTGACGGGTCGTCATCTATTAAATCATCTACAAAAAGACCAAAAATGAGTACACATAGGTATAACTGTGCTACTGTGTCTTCATTCACACTGTGCCAGAACCCGGCAAACAAGTGCGCAGGTTCTCACACCTGATACTCGAGAATTTAAAAAAGGATAAACTGAGATGCTAGACAGCATCTGAGAGAGACTGGGCAGTCGTGTTACTACAAAGAGCATTCAGACTTTGGTTTGATACATCAGAAAAGGTGTGTCCTGGATTATACCAACATCAGGATCACCTTGTGCACCAAGGAAACAATTCATTGGGGATACTCAATATTTTCCTCTAGGCTTGCGGCAATAAAAGCAGCCCTGCTGAAGAACTGTGCTGCCAGGGATTATTTTATTTCCCAGAAAGTGGCGATTCAGTCTCTGGGCCTGTTTAGTTCTAGCCTTCTCCTAAGCAGAAGACACAAAGGACGATAACACCAAAACACGACCTGAAACCATTGATTGGGATTAAGTTCAACGTTTTCCACCTTCCACCCTGATTTACTCTAACTCCCCCCCACACCACCACCACCACCCACACACACACACTTCCTAAATATTACCTCATAGCTTGCAACGTGGAAAACAGTAAAAGGGAGAGTTGTAGCTAGCTCGTTAAAGCACCGGAAAAAAAGTGTATTATGGGGGCATTCTCCAATCGGCTTGCGCTCTTTCACTCAGGGACCATTAAGAATATCTGTGACATTGGACTGATGGAGACAGGAGCCAAACTGTAGGCAGCAGACGGAGTGAAATGCACACGGAGTGCCGATGTACCGTGCCGTCGGTGGCAGAGTTCAGTCTTTTACTTACCTGACAACAACGGCTGCATGTTGAATAATTCAGCATTATAGACTTCCATTTGTCCAGCGTCCTTATCTAACACACCGACAAAGTACCTGTGGAGAGCAGAGTGAGGGATGATTAACCAGAGATGATCGTAAGTGAAATACATTAGCAATATTATATGGCCCAGTGCTCTTCATGACCCTCCTTCTCCCTCCTGTCCCCAGCAGGGACCGATTTTTTCCATCGCAACAACTAGAACTTCACAGTGAAATGAGTTCCATAAAAGTCACATAGGAGGCCTGATTTTTAACCCTGGAGTCTCAAATGAAGGCATCTAAATTAGCCTCCAGGCACACAGAATGAGCGTTGAGGTGCTTAACTGTCATATTCTATTCTCTTTCTTGTATGCATTTGCAGGGATCCTAACAGCTCCTCTAAGCAGGATCTCATTAGGTGCACTGTCTGGTTTCAGAAGCTTAAGAATGAAGTTTTTCTAGGGCTCCCTGGGCTCAGGATCTGTACTGTCTGGAATTTAAAGGATAAAGATATTTCAAATGCTGACTTTGTTCTCAAGCAAATAATTAAAGATTGGATGGCTCTTTTTAAAGCTCAGATTCCACGTGGCCGTTCTCTGATTATTAATGGCCCCTTGAACCTAAGGTTTGGGCTACACTTAAAACGAACACCAGCATAGCTGCATTAGTCAGAGGTGTGAAACATCACACCCCCAGCCAACATAACTATGATGACAAAACCCCCAGTATAGATGCAGCTATGCCAACAGAAGAGTGCTTCTGTTTGAGGAGGCAGTGTTCCTACACTGAAAGAAAGACTCCTTCTGTTGGTTTAACCTGTATCTATGTTAGGAGGCTATGCCAGCATATACGCATGTCTACACTAAAGCTTAAGTCTGACAGCATCCCAGAAACTGACTCTACTTTCTCCACTACTGAGAAAACAGATTTTTTTGCAGGACCAAAGTAGCTCATTTTAAAGAGATCTAGCCCTCCCTTTCTTTCCGGCCAGCAGTTCAGAGGGATAAGATGGATGGTTCACTTTGCTGCTGTCCAGACCTGCATGGCTTGAGAAAAATGTGTGTTTTTCCCATTTTCGCCTAACTCTGAGGACCAGGCTGGATCTTTCTCTCATCCACCTGGCAGCCTAGGACATTCATTTAATGTTGGGTTTGGCAAGGTTTTCAGCTGGCTTGTGCTGGATCTGCCCCCCTCTGCCATTTTTAAAACTGGAACTGACTTGGTGAGGACCAAGTATGGCTACAGCATGACACCAGGCATTCAGGTGTGCTGAGCTGGGGGAGAAATTCTCTCTACTGTCTTGTCTATTTCACGGGAGCAGTTCAACTAAAGGCATAATTTCAAACTGATTCAGTTCAACAGTGCATCATCGAGCTAAGCTGAACCGACATAAGCCGCTTCAAATTGAATTCAGTGTCTCTGCAGGGTTTAGACAGGGACTAAGAGCAAAAATACAAGTCTAGTAGCTAATAAAACTTGGGACATTTCAGGAACAACTATGGACGAGTAACTGCTAGAAGCTTGATGGAGGCAATGCCTGGTCTTTGGGTTGTGGAGAACCGCAACCCCATTGGTAGCTCCTTCAAGTAGACCAGAGTTGGGCAAACTACGGCCCGCGGGACCGTCCTGCCCGGCCCCTGAGCTCCTGACTGGGGAGGCTAGTCCGGCCCCTCGCCTGCGGTTTCCCCTCCCACACAGCCTCAGCTCGCTGCGCCACCGCCGCAATGCTCCGGGCGGGGGCTGCGAGCTCCTGGGGCAGGGCAGCTGCAGAACGACGGCCTGGCCTGGTGCTCTGTGCTGCACGGTGCGTGGCTGGCTCCAGCCGGGCAGAGCGGCTGGAGCACCGCCAGCCACCGGTGCTCCAGGCAGCGCGGTAAGGGGGCAGGGAGCGGGGTTGGATAGGGGTTGAGTGGTCAGAGGGCGGGGAACAGGGGGGTTGAATGGGGGCAGGAGTTCTGGTGGCAGTCAGGAAGGAGAGGGGGGGTTGGATGGGGCAGGAGTCCCGGGGGGGGGGCCGTCAGGGGGCGAGAAGCACGGGGGTCGGATAGGGGCCGGGCCACTCCTGGCTGTTTGGGGAGGCACAGCCTCCCCTAACCAACCCTCCATACAATTTCTGAAACCCGATGCGGCCCTCAGGCCAAAAAGTTTGCCTGCCCCTGAACCAGACAAAAAGAATGAGTCACACTAAGTTGAATGGAGAGGAAAGGAATAAAAAAAGGGACGGGGTCTGAAGCCTCTAAACAAAGAAAAACCCACAGAAAGAAAGAGCACCCTACTCAGACTAGCCAGGTGTCCTCACACCTAAGGAAGCTACGTTTCCACCCCTCCAGCTTCAAGAACTGGCCTCACATTAGCCAGGCACATGTCTAGGGCTCTGCAGCAGCTGTTCCAAGGATTGATTACATCATTAAAACGGTCTCTTAATCCTGCCCAACGATATGAGTGTTCCGAGATGGAGTCCTACGCTGGTATAAAATTGCATATCACTGATATTTGTAGCATAGATGTTCATTAGACTAACTGGGTCTCAACTGAATTCTCCAGACACAAGCATAAAACCGCCCCCAGAGTCTTGTTGCAGTGACAGTGTTGTAAATTAAGTTCTGTCACAATTAAAGTCGCAGCTCTCCTCATTTCATTTGAGACAGAGGAGAACAAAACCCCATGACCAGCATGTAATCAATCTCTTTCACCTTTTAGACGATCTGAATCCTGGATTTCCTGCTACAGCCACTCTTGGGCTGCTTAACAAAATGGTGAGTAGCAGAAAGGGACTTGCTTTTAATCGACTCCTCTAGAACCCAAGCACATCAGGAAACTCAAGTTTAGAAGTCCCATGTCCCTGCTCCACTCTCACATGATCCAGAACAATCCAGAACCGAGCGGATTTGTTCTCGTCCCACCCAGCAATATGGAAATTGTTACGAGGCACAGAATCGGCAAAAGTATGTCAACGCAGGTCTGTTACCAGTACAGATGTGACTAGGACTCAAACTTGACAGACATTTCTGAAGTCCACCCTTTTCACCCTCCACTGGTATATATTAAATTTAAGAGACACATCACGTCAAATTTGACCCCAAAATGCAGGTTCTCTAGTAAAATATAATTGTCTCTAAATCTAAGACAAAACTAGCTGCAAAGTTCAAGTTGTAAGCATCAGAGGCAAATGTTTTAGCTGCATCTGCCTGAAAATCAGTTTAATTGGAGGAACAGAAACCCAGTTCTAGGGTCTTCTCCGCTTTCCACATCTAAGGCAGGATTTTCACAGCTGCTTTAGGGATCTGGACATTCAATTACCAATGGATTTCAATAGGATTCCTCACAGATAAGCATATGAGTAAGTTTTTGCAGGATCAGGGCCTTATATGATTTTATTATCCAGTTCCTACGGCAACAAACCTTGTTGTACTGTTAGGACTATTGCCTGAAGTCATGTAAAAGCTTGTTTTGTTCTTTTTCTCTCACTAGTTATGTACACAACAAAACCTAAATTTAGACTCGAATTTGACCTGACAGTGTCTCTTAGGGATGCTCCTCCTTCTGCCTGCGCACATATTAAACTTCCTTTGATATTAATGGGAATGTCGGTGTGCCTCAAGGGAAGAACAGATACTCTTAACCGACCCAACAGGATTATTTGCTGTTGACGTTTTCTGGATCCACTAATTCCAAAGGTTTCTATCAAAACCAGAGGTTTCCTTACTTACAGTTCCTAGATCAAGCAAGACTTGATAAAACAACATTATTACTACTAACATTCGCTTGGATGTGCCAATATCTGTTATCTTTTTCTTATCCTTCCCAATGAAAATACCATCACTTCATATGTGTTTCCCTTTCTGATGTATGGCAATGGTTCTCAACCAGGGGTACGTGTCCCCCCTGTGGGTACGCAGAGGTCTTCCGGGGGTACATCAACTCATCTAGATACTTACCTAGTTTTACAACAGGTACATAAAAAGCACCAGCGAAGTCAGTACAAACTAAAATTTCATACAGACAATGACTTGTTTATACTGCTCTATACACCATACCCTGAAATGTAAGTACAATATTTATATTCCAATTAATTTATTTTACAAATATATGGTAAAATAAAAAAGGCAGCAGTTTTTCAGTACTAGTGTGCTGTGACGCTTTTGTATTTTTGTGTCTGAGTTTGTAAGCAATTCTTTTTTAAGTGAGGTGAAACTTGGGGTATGCAAAACGAAATCAGACTCCTGAAAGGAGTTCAGAAGTCTGGAAAGGTTGAGTACCACCAGTGTATGGAACAGTCAAGTAGATCATCAAGATTATCAAGCTGTTGTCCTGCAACTGCCCAGTGATCATGCAAGACCAAGGAATCCTCTGCATATATCAGGTACAGATTCTGTCAAATTTGAAGGGTGGCTTATTAAACTGGATTCTGCAACATCAATGTCTCTCCTCGGTGATGTTACTTACTGTTTTTTGGGGGTTTTTTAATCCAAATCTTCTTAACCTGATGTACATATATATTGCATGGCCATATGTTTCAGCAGCAATCAGCACCTCTCATTGAGAACAATCATAGAATCTCAGGGTTGGAAGGGACCTCAGGAGGTCATCTAGTCCAACCCCCTGCTCAATGCAGGACCGATCCCCAACTAAATCATCCCAGCCAGGGCTTTGTCAAGCCTGACCTTAAAACAATGGGAGCTGCAAGGCGCTGAATGCTTGAAAATCTGCCCCTCTTCCTTTCCGATCCTCAGCAAAAGCTGAGCTCTTCTGAAAATCTGTCCCCGCATTTATAAACAGCACAAATGAAAAGGAAAAAAGAGAAGAATCAAGTAAACAGAACAACTGCTTTACCCTCCTCCTTTGCACACACCCCATACCTGCAGAGGGAGTTACATTTCAAGACTCCTGAGCCGAAGTTTTTTCCCACATAAGAAAGCCTGTCTGTCTCCGAAGTCTAAAATACAAAGAAAAATAACTTTAGCGGTGGGGTACTTGTGACACAAATTCTCCATGTGCACCGAACTTTCTAACCAAGTTATTACGTTCTTTTTTCCTGGGTATCAGATACCAGTTCTCCGAACAAAAGACGTTTTTAACTTGTCTACTTTTAGGGAAATTTTCTCATCAATTCTATTAAAAACAACACACCAATATTTCCCAAATAAAGTCTTAAAAGAGACAACATTTCTTATGACTGAAAGAACCCAACCTTGTAAATAATGCTACCTTCACATTCACCTAGAGCAGTGGTTCCCAAACTCGTTCCACCGCTTGTGCAGGGAAAGCCCCTGCCGGGCCGGTTTGTTTACCTGCCGTGTCCGCAGGTTCGGCCAATGGCGGCTCCCAGTGGCCGCGGTTCACTGCTCCAGGCCAATGGGAGCTGCTGGAAGCGGCGCGGGCCGAGGGACATACTGGCCACCCTTCCCGCAGCCCCCATTGGCCTGGAGCAGTGAACCGCGGCCACTGGGAGCCGCGATCGGCCAAACCTGCGGACACGGCAGGTAAACAAACCGGCCCGGCCCGCCAGGGGCTTGACCTGCACAAGCGGCAGAACAAGTTTGGGAACCACTGACCTAATGGAAGGTAAGAACACTTTACGTGGAAGTTATTGCCTTCACAGTGCTAATAGTATTTCTGGTTAACTTCTGAGCAGGCTTAGCATTGTCGTGAACTCTGGAATTCAAAAACACAGCTAGAACGTCTTGTCCACAATAGTTAAACCTAAAAGCGATGGTTTGTAATAGAAATGCTGTAACTAGTTAGAGCTAAAAATGTAGAGAAATTAACCATCTTTGCTATTAAATTTAAGGTGTTATTTCAGATGCTTTAGTTAAAGTTACATCCAGCCTTCCATTGTAACTGTTGCTCATAACTTCCTGAAAATTAATTCTCCTCCTGCATTGAAAATTGCTGTGTTTTGTCTCAATTCCAAGGTTATTCCTGGGGGAGTGGTAGCGTGAGTAAAATTAATTCAGTGAGTTTTTTAAGTGTAATTTTAATACACACAAGCCCACACTATCATTATATATGCACACACGCTTTTGAAAAACTGGACTTGTTTATGTGCCCTTGGACTCAAAAATAACCGAACTTTAAAACTTCATTGCATCGTCAGTTTACGTCCCCAATCCCGACAGCTGAGTGCGAATCAGCCACTCTGAAGAGTTCACAGGATCAGGGCCTACATTTCAAAATTATTTAAATACAGAACGTGGGTACACCTGCAGTGCAAAATCTGTACCTAGTTTGTGCTTGAATAGGTGTATGCTAGTCCGTAGCACTAACTGCGTAACTCCACAATAACTCAGGTAAGGTTTTTCCTTTTCTGGCCTTTGGCTTGTTTCTCTTTCCACTAAAGCCAATGCAAGCAAAACTTTCACACAAGAGAATTCAATCACAACAAAAACTACAGCAATGCAAATGTTAAGGTTAGAAATGTACACATGAAAGAAATCAGAAAATGCAACATGTTTTTTGCAGTCATCTTAGCCCGCCAACTCTGCAAATAATAGCTTTACTTTTTTATTAGGTATGCTGTTAACCATATAGCCTAATATATACAGTATGTGCAACATGGGAAAGTCAGTATTACTTTCAGAATCCGTGACTTTGGGTGTTTAATTTGGTAACCTTAACTATATTACTGCAGTGGTATTTTGCATTTAACATATGAGCCAGAGCAATTCAAACTTGCGGCGTACTGCATTATTGAACCCCGTTACCATCCCTTTATATAATTGGCATTAATATACTTGAAGTACATTGTTTGGTAAGCTATATGGTGTTAGGTTCATTCTGTGTCTGATCATGAATTGCTTTGACAAAGCAAAATTATGCTTTCATACCTGTCAACACACTAATACTCAGTACTACTTCCTGAGGTTACAGTGACATCTTGTGGTTTTGTAGACTAAAGACTCCAGAATACATGCTTTTAGAGACTTGAGGAGCTCCAGGTATCAGTGCACAGACTATTCCTCATATTAACACGGCACACAGCTGGGCTAACTCAAAGCTACACGCAAAAGCTCTTACCCCCTCCCCCCGATGCCATTGTTCCAAGCAGCGGCTTTTTCCATTTAAGCTTCTGCTACCACTTTCCCTCGATCCAGTCTGATTTCTGCTGCTAAGAACAGTCTCTCTGCCCTGCAAGCTGAAATAAGGGTCTGGACATATCCAGAATCTCATAAAATACCATAAAGTGGAATGGTTTAATTTTGGGGTTTGTGTTTTGTTTTTAATTCACATAGAGGGTTCAGCAACAAAAGGCTGTTACAAGGAGGAGGGAGAAAAATTGTTCTTCTTCACCTCTGAGGACAGGACAAGAAGCACTGGGCTTAAATTGCAGCAAGGAAGGTTTAGGTTGGATATTAGGAAAAACTTCCTGTCAGGGTTGTTAAGCACTGGAATAAATTGCCTAGGGAGGTTGTGGAATCCCCATCGTTGGGGATTTTTAAGAGCAGGTTGGACAAACACCTGTCAGGGATGGTCTAGATAATACTTAGTCCTGCCATGAGTGCAGGGGACTGGACTAGACGACCTTGTCCCTTCCAGTTCTATGATTCTATGACTGGCTACTTTCTCTTTCAAGGGGCACGACCAATTTGAAATCTAAACAATTTGTTTTTTAAAGTTAGTTAAAAACTGCTTCAGTTACTACACCTGCTTAAATCCCCCTCCTAATTTATGATGCTTTACAATCACATTTGTCTTAATGTTTTCCTCTCCACTGCTGGGGCAGGTAGGGGTGGAGACCTACAAAACAACAGCCCAACTAAAGCCCTGCTCCTACAATCAGATCCATGCCAGCGGACCCACAGACAACCCTACTGGGAACAATGAGGTGCCATGCAGATCCAATGTCAGGATTGGGGCCTATCTCCTTATACAAGAGAACCAGTGAAAATGACTGTACATGAAGAGGATGTCAAATACACAAAGAAAACAAAAACCGGATACAAAACAGAGATTTTCCTTCACCATGGGAATTGACAGACTGGATCAGACCCAAAATTCATCTAGTCCAATATCTGTCTCCAAATGTGGGCAGTTCCAAATACTTCAGAGGAAGGTACAAGAACTCCAAAATAGCAGATGAGGGATAATCTGCCACCACATTAGAGCTCATCTTGATGTCTAATCGCTTAAAACTTGAAGCAAAAGATTTAACAATCATTCACAATGTGTTAGTCATTATAATGCTACATATTTTATATCCATACAATATCTTTCATTTCTTGTAATCTTAGGTGTTACACCTGTAACAGTAGCAGGTTACAAAAATATACAAAAGTAAGATTTTTTATTTCAGTGTCCCTTGACATATTTTTCAATACTTCTTGGCAAAAACATCCTGACTGACAAAGACAAAAACCTGATAATAAACAGGGATCTGATGTTTCACTGCAGAACTCTTGTACAATGACAAACAAACTTACCAAGATTCTTTGGTGTTTCTTTCTGGGATTAGTCGCGTCTTTGCTTTTGTATAAAGTAAAATCCATGTTTTCAGAATTCTGCAGTTTTCCATTTGAAAATTGAACTGTAATAAATTTGTAAGGAGAAAGCATTTGAAACAGTACAGACAAAGGTAAACCTATGTTTAAAATAAAAATGTTTATAACAATGCCAGGAAAGAGGTTGTTCTTAATGAGAATTTTGGGCAGCCTGAGTTATATCAGGGTTAATTTCAGAATACAAGTGGGTTTTTTTTTTTTCAGAATAATTACTCCACTTTGGAAGCCAACTAATTATTCTGGAATAAAGTGACTTTTCTCATGGCTCAGTATCCACGCAGGAAGTTAGTCTGGAATATCTACTGCAGAACAGTTTACTCTGCAATGGTTATTCCACTCAATTTCCGAGCATAAACAGGACATTATTATTGTGCTACGGGTGTAGAGCAAACGGAGGGTCACTAACGCCCTACACCTGAGATGTCAGTAATTTGTCCTGAGTAAGATGCCATAGACTCTCCCTGGCAAGGCTAGACCAAGCTTGACACTACAGAAGGATCTCATCAGACATGATTTGAAAGATTCTGCTATTTGCCCCAACTGAGATAAGGGCCCACTGTCCTAGGAGCTGTACAAACACAGTCAGAAACAGACCCGGAAGAGCGTACAATTCCTCCATCACTGACAATTTTGAAATCAAGATGGGTTGTTTTTTCAAAAAGATCTGCTCTAGGAATTATTGTGGGACAAGTCTTTGGCCTGTGTTATACAGGAGGTCAGACTAGATGATCACAATGGTCCCTTCTGGCCTTGGAATCTATGAATTTCAACAATCTTTTGGATATAGACTGCTCCCTGAATTTAACTTTAACAGTTGGAGACTATTCGTATAATGTTCCATGCATATTTATGTTCATGAATCTATGTTGACTGCAGACTTCAAAGGGACCATGCACACGCATTCACTCATTTGCTTTCTTGGAGCAGGGCCTGAATGCAGCACAGTGCAAAAAACACACTGTAATTACAAGGCTGGTGTCAAAACACAGCAAAGGAGCAGCTTAGAGACAAGCAGCCTGCCCTCCAGAAAACTGCCTTCTAGCTTTATTTGTCTTTCACTGACTTTAATTTAGGGTTGATTATTTTTAAGAATGTATTTAATAGCTAAAATTCTGCATTTTTTTCTTGAAATCCCACAGGTGAACATTTGGTCATGCCTCCAAAAACACGGTGGCGCATGCCAGGCCAGCGTAGCACCTCGGTCCTCACAGACATCAGCTACAGACGCCGAACAACTGGCCAGGGAGAGGGCTTCCCCCCTGAGGTCAGCAGAGCGCTTCCCTTCCCGGGCAAGCAGGAGGAAGGAGCAGCCCACCGAAAGGACCAATCCGACCAAGGTGGGACCTGCAGCCTGCCGAGGGAAAGAGCCCTCCCCCAGCGCTGGCCTGTACAACGTTCAGGAGGACCCGGGGAGATCCCACGGGCCAGCTGGGAAGGATGGAACCCACCAAGCCAGCAAATGTCTCTGAGATGAAGCCGGGCACTGGGCAGCCCCCGGCTACACGCCCACCCCGAGCCCGGACAGCCCCGGCGAGACCCGTGCAGGGCGGGAGGGGGCGGGGGGTGGCTGCGCGGCCGGTGCCCCGACTCCCGGGCGGCGGCGGCGGCGCCGGCTGCTGCTGGGGGGCGTGGGACAGCAGCGCCCCTGGCCGGGCAGCCCCCGCGCACCGCGTGGCGCAGGAGGCCGGGCAGCCACGGCCCGGGGGCGCACGGGCGAGCGCGGCCCTTGCTCCACCCCGCCTCAGGGGCGCGACTCTTACCGAGCGGGGCGCTCTGGGCCTCCTGGGGGTCCCCCCGGTAGCACCAGCGGGCGGCAGCGGCCATGGCGCGGCTCCTCGCGGCCGGCTGGAGACCGCCTCCCGGCCCGCCCCGCCCCGGCCGCGATCGCCGCCTACCGCCGGCCGGCGCACGGCGCTGGAGACGCCCCCCGCCGGGCCCTGCGCTGCGCTCAGTGGCCCGCTGCGCGGCGGAGAGCTGCCCTGCCGCCGGGTCGGCGCGCCGGTGCGCGGGCCGCTCAGCGCTGGTCTCCCCCTGCCTCGGGCTCGCAGCTGCTCCGATTCACGAGGAAAGGGGGCCTGGGGCCATCTCATTTCTGGGGCCGCCTCTGCATCTTCTGCGGACAGTGATATTTTTGTAACCTGTTTTGTGCCTTGCCATGAGACAACCCTAAGAGGACAAGAGGAATTGCAAGCCGTGGGCAGTATCAGCATTAAATACAGCAGGGTTGGAGCAAGCTTCTGAAGAGCTTCCGAGGAAGTACGTCTACTTACCACGACATGGCAAAAGTCGGGAGACTTACAATCAAACATAACACACTGACCGAATAGATCGCTTGGCAACAGACCTACCACCATCTGCGTCCTTTGGTCAATAACACTTTCGCAAAGAGACCCCGTCTGCTGTTCATTGCTGTTTAATTTCAGTCAAAGTTGTGCCTGGTTTACTAAGAACTTCAGGAGTTGCCCCATTATATTTATTATTTGAAGGGCTGAACTTTATGAGTGTGACCCACAATTTTAAACTGTCCATCTTAAGCAAGAGCTGAGGTGACTCTCAGGAAGAAAAAAGAAAAGGAGCACTTGTGGCACCTTAGAGACTAACCAGTTTATTTGAGCATGAGCTTTCGTGAGCTACAGCTCACTTCATCGGATGCATACCGTGGAAACTGCAGCAGACTTTATATACACACAGAGATCATAAAACAATACCTCCTCCCACCCCACTGTCCTGCTGGTAATAGCTTATCTAAAGTGATCATCAAGTTGGGCCATTTCCAGCACAAATCCAGGTTTTCTCACCCTGTGTGGGGGGCGGGGGGAAGGGTGCGTTTGAGAGAAAGGAGACCCTGTTTCACCAGAGCTCATTTGAACTCTTGTTTCAAAAGCCTCTTTTATCATTTGGGGCTGCACCATAGCTTAGTCCGGTCCAGAATAGTTATTTCCTTTTTTGCCATCTGTTCTTTTGCGAAACCATATCCCTATTTGACAACTAATGATTCTTCCTGTTCCCAAATGTACATAAATAGTTGTCAATATTATCCTTAAGCACTCTGCTTCCAGTTGAGGTCCCCTCACACACATATACCCCCTTTCTCTAGGGACAGTTGTTGGTCTACTTACAACTATCACTTGGCTAACAGTCAACTTTTAACATTCTTCAAAGAACATCGTAGTGGCCAGTCTTTGGGTACATGTTAACTGGAGTGTGTGTCCCCCAGACCAGCTTTCTAGACCAACAGTTTTCTGTCATGCCAAGAGGAAAAAAGTGTAGACAAAGGATATTAGGTAGAATTTTGATATTAATAAGATAAGAGATATGAGGTGTCTTTGGATAGCAATACAAAACAATTCTAGGAATAATATATCCAGATACAGGTAACTATCATAGATGACAGGTTTCAGAGTAACAGCCATGTTAGTCTGTATTCACAAAAAGAAAAGGAGTACTTGTGGCACCTTAGAGACTATCATAGATGTTGATGAGTCTCATTGGCTGCAGGCTGCTGATTCTTTAAGAAGTGAATTAAAACAATCTGCATGAAGGGAGGGAAAAGCTGAATGATAGATGGTGCCCATAGCCATTTTCTCCTCTTGTTGTCACAGCCTATGTCAGTCTGTCACTTCGGAGCCTATGGTTGAGGTAAGCTTATTTTAGATCACAGAGAAGCAGGACACTGTGTTATTTCTGTTTTAAAATAAGTCACACTGTACAGATACTTGAACTCAAGCTTGCAAAATCCTTTGGGAGCTACCACTGCTCCTCTTGGCCTATATTGCATGATGTCATTTGTGAAATTACTGGCATCCATAGGAAGACCTTGACACAGCACATTGCAACGATGGATGGAAGGAAGAAAATCCTGCTCGCACTGCAATGTTAATTTTTCTTCCTGTCTACTGGCTGGTTCATGCAAGAGGATAGAGTCTGCTGCTACCAACCAATGGAATTATTACTTTTTTCAGTTCAAATGATAAAAGCTCATTGCTTTAGTGCTGAAGTTTGAGATTCAAACCCTGCTGAAGACCCAAATGGAGGAAGGAGAGGAGAGTGCTGTTACATATTGGCATCCAACATGGCGTGTAATTTTATAAGGACCTGTCTACTGTAGCAAACTGGTTCATTACCGACAGTGGGTCTGTGTCTTAATGGCTGGGATTTAAAGCAATTTTTTGTGTTAGTTCTGTGCAGGGATTTCTAGCGGTCTGGCTTATTAGTATTTTTGTATCTGTTCTTCCCAATGTCTGATGCATGGTTGATTTAAACTTTCATCTAATGTATTTGTAAGCTGCTTTAGTTAAGATGGCTCTAAATGTTGTATTATTTTCTGAATATTAATAAGGAAGGAGAAACTCGTCCTTGTTCTCTGCAGCCATTATTGGTGCTGGAGGAATGCCTGGTACTGGGACAATCTATACTCATTGCTATATTTGCTTTCCACAAGCTACTCTTAATATAACTTATTGAGTGATGTACCCAAATATTTGGATGCTAATATTTTAATGGTATCATTACATTTATTAACCTTAATTTGGGATATTACAGATTATATACAGTATGTTTTTATGTTTTATATTTTATGACTTTTAAACCAAACTTTGTACTTTTATATAATTTAAGCATTATACTCAGATATATAGAAACTGTTTTCTTAACATGTGTATTAGATAATTTTAACATTATCTTTAATAACAATTTTAAATCTATTTGTTTTCTCGTGCAGTTTGTCCCAATCAGTACAGTTGGTAGTTACAGTCAGGCCCGAGAATTTTCTCCTGTTTGTGGAATGGGTTGAATTATGCTTCTGGAAGACTTTAACAATCATTTATGGATAGGTTTTTACTTATTTAGTGAAGCGTTGCCAACTCTTGTGATTTTTATCATGCATCTCACAATTTTTGATGTTTCCCTTCCAGCCCCAGCTCCTGCAGGTGCAGAATTATATGAAAATCTCAGCTTTCATTTTTATTAAAAAGCAAATTTGTGGCCTTCACAAATGCAGATAAAACCTTGGGAACATGACTCAAGTGCAGCCTAAAGGCTCAAAAACCAGAATGCAAAGGAAAATAACGCAATGTTAATTTTTTTTAAAAGAGTCTCATGATTTCTAATACAGCTTCATGATTTTTGGAGCCTGACTCATGATTTTTGAACGTCTGGGATTGGCAACAGTTCTGCTTTTACAGCCGGCTGGAAAACACCCTGGAGCATCGCTTTCCAAGCCCTGGTACTTAGGCCTCAGATGAGCGTGAGTGCAGAGTTTCCATCCTGCTTTAACAGGCTCTGGGCTCTGATGTGGGGCTCTGGCTGGTGCAGGATGGCGGGTGCATTGGGGTCCAGCTCAGGATGGCCAGGGTGGGATGCCAGGCCAATGAACGTGGGGTAAGGGAGAAAGGGGAAAGCCCTAAAGTGGGCGAGCGCTGAAGCTCTTGGGAGGCTGCAGTTCTGGTTGGGAGGGAAGGGGGCGCTCCTGAGCCTCAGCCTGCAGTGAAATCACGTTCTGATTGGATTATGGAGGACATGTCCAATCAGCGAGCAGTTTATTGATAAACCCCCTGGAGCACTGCGGTGTTATCAGCAAACCGATGGCTGACTGGCTAAGACTACGCCTCAGAGCGCTCAGGGCAGCGAATGGCGCCCTGGGATTGGCTAGGAGTTTCGCATCCTGGGAGGCTCCGGAGCCTTTTTTCTTCTCGTCCGCACCCACCCCGCTGATTGGCCGCCATACGATGGCGTCACTTCCTGCTGCCGGCGAGGCCGTTGCTGTGTCCGGAGTGGAGGGGGGAGGAGACCGGAGCGAGGTGGAGAGGAACCCGCCGGGGCCGAGAACGACGGCCCCCCCCCGGCCCGGAGACGCAGAGCCGCGGGAGGGGAGGGGACGGCACGGCGCAGGTGAGGCAGGCCCGAGGCGGCGGGTGGGAGAGGCTGCGCGCGCTGCGCCGGGGGCGCGCGCGAGACAGGGCGGGCGCGCGCGCGAGCTGTGTTTGGGGAGGTTTGTTCTCTTGTCAGCGCTTGTCTCGCCGACGCGGGGGAGGGAGTGAGGAGGGGGACCGGGGTCCTGCGCATGCGCCGGGGCCTGGGAGACGGCGCGATTAGTGTCACCGACACTAGACAGTCTGAGCGGGAGGGGCGGGGTCTCGGCCGGCTGGTGAGTGACAGGGCGGCGGGGGGGGGAGGTCCTATGGCCAGGGCTCAGGCTGGCACCGGGCCCCCCATCCATGCCTCTGCAGGCTGCCCTCGTCTACCCCCCGCAGGGACAGACAGACCCTAGCCCCGCCCCTACCCCCGCAGTCTGCCCTCACCTACCCGTCCCTGGCCCCCCTGCAGGGACAGACAACCCAGCCTCGCCCCCCCTTAGGCTGCCCTCATCTGCCCGCCCCACCCCCGCAGGCTTCCCTCGTCTCCCTGCCCTCAGTCCCCTGCAGTGACAGATCTGTCTGTAGGCGCCCCCCACTGCATCCTTCCCTCATCTGTCCACCCTGAGCCTTCCCTTCAGGCTCCCATGATCGCCAGACCCTGTCCCCGTCCCCACTCCATGCAGGTTCCCCTCGTGTCCCGTTAGCTCTTTGTTACTTATTGGGGAGAATTGAGTCCCAAAATTCTCCAAGACTGGAGGTGGGGAGAGCTGTAGTGATGTTCCCCCAGGTTGGGTACCCCTGAATAAGTGTGTACATGGTGGGGGGGGATGTCTGTCGTGAAAACCATCAGGTCTGAAGATCTGTCTTGTGCACGTAGGTGGAATTCATATGGGGAGTGGGTTGGCAGTCATACCTGCAATCTCTCACCATTTGTGCTGGAAATTCTACCCAAGTCCTCACATTTGTGCAGCTTTGTAACAGGTGTTACAACTGGAAGTTGTAGTAGACACATTGAAAAATAATTACAGGGCCAGGTCCGGTCATTCTGAACTGAGCAAAATCTTGCTGACTTCATTGTGGGGGTTACCTGTGTGAGTGAAGGACTGCAACATGGAACCCCTAGTCATTGGTTAGTACTACTGAACCAATTGTGGTTGCATAAGAATACTTAAGTAGATGATAAAAATGTGGTGTGTGTTATATTAAAAACACAGCTACCGGTTAATGTGTAATTTGCAGAAAACCAACGGGAGCTTTTTTATACTTATATCTGCCTTTATACTCATGTTGCAGTATAGATTTTCTCTTGGCAATTCAAATATTTGTCAACTCACACAAATCTTTCACTTTCAAGGCATCATTCATGCTACTGGGACTTCTAAGCCAGAAGGGAATGAGGTCTTCCAAAACAGCACTTGACATACTACAGAATCTAGTGAAATGAAGTTGCCATTTGATCTTTGCTGCAAGGCTCTATGAAACACTTTTTTAAAAATGTGTGATTCTAAGCAAATCAAGTGTTACAAAATCATGTGACCAAGTATGTGAAGCAGAGTTTTCAAAAAAGAACCTTTTGCAGATTTTTTTTTTTTTAAAACTTGGATAGTGAATGATCAAAAGTGTGAAATGTAGGGGTAGTGTGGAAACCATTCTAAATCTGTACTACTATGAGTGACTTGCTGTTCAAGTAGGTGTGAAACAAGTTTTGGCATAGCTTAGTTCTTTAGTTTGGCACCAGGTTACCTTCCTAGTGCACCCACTCACTTCTAACAACTACTCCTTCCCCCTGCTCCCCTTCTCCCAGACCTCTCCCACTTCTGGTTTGATTATTTGGAATTTTCAGAGAATAAAGATAATTTTAGGTGACTGTTTTAGAACTACTATTGGCTTGCATTTATAACATTGAACTAGTTCTAGCAAATGTAATGGAAGGTACAACAAATGGGTGCAATGTGTTACAAAACAAACTGCCAAAGTACAAAAAGATAGTTGTCTGTAGACTGTACGGAGGTCATTTGGCAGCTGCATTTTGTGATGACCTGTTCTGTTCATTCCCTCTGGGGAACCTGGCTTGGCCACTGTCAGAAGACTGGATTCTGGGCTAGATGGACCTTTGGTCTGACCCAGTATGGCTGTTCTTATGTTCTTTTATTTATATGTTTAGGATCTACATTTTTTTTTACACAATCGTACTATCAAAGACAAATTCGGCAAAGGTCAAACTAGTAACCATGTGGCTACTGTTACACTTTGATATAAAATGAAATATGTAACACAGCAAAGAGAGCATGTATATATTGCTGTGTTCTAAATTTAGGCAGCCTGTTAGTTGCTACTTTTTTTTATTAACTTTGTTGTCACTGTTTAAATTATTCAGTGATTGTAACAGTTCATTTCTAGTTCATTATTTCCCATAACTAAAAGTAATTAGTTTCGACATGATAAATGAATTTCTCTTTAAAAAACAAACTCGTGGCTGAGGTTTCTAGAAGAGTTAAAATTACAAAGTTATGGTTGTTACTTCGGCCATCAATATTTTTATGAATTAGTACATGCTAAAATGTTTGGAATCCTATTATGGATTTGTATAAAAGACTGTACAACACAGACTTTCCGTTAATAGTGGTTCAAATTACACTGCCATGAGAAGACATATTCTTGAAATAATTTTAATATTAATAGGTTTAAGGAGGCCAGAAGCAGGAGAGTATGTCAAATCTCAGTTAAAATGCAGTATTGATTTGCTGGAGACGTGCCTAATTTATAGATAAAATAATCTGCTTTGGAAGTTAAAATCATGAAGAAAATTGATTGAGCCCATGTATCATCTACAGTGGAGAAGGCACAAAGGATATTTGTCCCTTTGGCCTGCTTTAAATTTTTCTGGTAAAAATGTATTTCTCCATTCTGAGTTAAACTAAATCATCATTGGTTACATGACTAGAATTTAAAAACCGCATGCAGAGATTTGTAGATTCCACAGCCAGCAAAAACCACTATGATCATTTATTCTGACTTCCTGTTTAACACAGGTCATAAAACTTCCCCAAAATATTTCCTAAAGCAGATCTTTTAGAAGAAACATCCAGTCTTGATTAAAAAATTGTCAGTGATTGAGAATCCACCACGAACCTTGGTAAATTATCCATTGGTTAATTACTCTCACTGTTAAAAACTTATGCCTTGTTTCCAGGCTGCTTCAGAATTAGCAAGGGTTGAGAGAAGTCCTTGAATTTCTAGTAAACGGTAAAGTGAGGTTGATGCATTAGATTTAGAAGTTTAATGTCCTGTTGGGCAAGATGGTATCATGCTCAGGTATCTGTGGCTGCTTTTTCTCCTGGGATACTTATATGGAGCCAAAGAGAGCTGCATTTGGTATTTGAGGTTAGATGCATGGACAGAGGATTGCTTTTAGATGGGAAAGCTGGAAACTGAATTTTCTTCTTAAAGTTGGGGCCTTCATTTGAGAGGCAGGTGGTAGATAGCAGAGAGGCCATCCTATGGATTTGTTCAGCTTTTGCAGATCAAGATGGAGATTGGGAATACAAGTGTCATGTTATGATGCAGCGGTAGCAAGGCCGTAAGTAAAGTTACAGGAAAAGTTTCATTTTTATGGGAGTGTTAAAGCTTCATTTTTCAGAAATGCTGTAAAACTGATGAAAGATAGAAATTAAAACTGACGTAAATCTGAAGTTTTCATGGTGTTTTGGTGCTGGTCAGGCTGATACAAATGGAACAATAAAACAATAATCTTAGAAATGTAGACATGTATATTTCAGTAGAAATATAGAAAGAGGCCACCTAGTCCTAGTTCTGCTGCTCCCCACCCTCGACCCCCAAACACACACTGAAGCAGGGTTAAATATATCTAGATTGTCCCTGAGAGCCGTTTGGCTAACCTGTTTGTAAAAACCTGCATTGATGGGAATTCCACAACCTCCCTATGTAACTTGTTCCAGTGCTTAACTGTCCTTTATAGTTTTGTTGTTAGGAAAAACTTTCTATCTAAATATTCTTTGCTTCAAACTAAGCTAATTACTTCTTGTCCTACCCTTGTTGGGCTTGGAGAACAATTGATCACTGTCCTCTTTAAAACAACCTGTTACATATTTGAAACTACCTCTTCTCTAGACTAAGCATGGAAAGAGTGAAAGAATTGGACATTTTTTCCAAACGTTTAATTATTTTTGTTGGTCTGATCTTGACTCTTTGCAGTTTGTTCTTATCTTTCCTTAAAAAGTGATGCCCAGAGCTGGACGCAGTACTCTAGCTGAGGCCTCACCAGTGACAAGTAGAGCCGAACAATTATATCCTGTGTGTTACATATGACACTGCTGTTAATGTGTCCCAGAATGATCACTTTTGAATGTGGCATCCCCCCTTTTTTATCTCTTTAGACAAGTGTGTAAATTCCTTGGATCTGATTTTTGCATCACACTTTACCCACATCTGCAGAGTAGGTATTTGTTTCTATTCTTCTTACATAATTTCCACCAGTTTAAGTTTTTATATATACCAACATGAGGTGAACATATGGAGCACTTTTGAAAGTGAGTTGCCTATATGGAACTTAATACAAGATAATGTTTCTGCCATCCCCAGATTGTTCCGTAGCAGTTAGAGGAAGAGATAGAGACTGCCACTATACTGGTAGTTCAGAGAACAGTTCCCTGAGCTGAGAACCAGAGAACATGACTTCAGATCTTACACAGTTTACAGTTCCATGCCCTTCACCACCTTTATCAACCAAGGCCATGACCCCAACCCTACAAGTCACTCAAGTATAAGTTGCCACCTGTACCTTACCTCCACACTTTCCCTTTAACAAACAGATGTTAGAAAAGGTCATTTCAGATGCACTAAGGCCAGGTCTACACTTAGAACATAGACTGACCTAGCTAAATTGCTCAGAGCTGTAAAAAATTTCACATCCTGGGTAAAGTGATTAAGTTGACTTAACCCCCACTGTAGACACAGCTAGGTAAGTGGAAGAATTCTTCCATTGACCTAGTTACTGCCTCTCGATGGAACAACTCCTGGCAACATAGAAAGTGTCTATGCTACAACAGGTTTCAGCGTAACAGCCATGTTCGTCTGTATTCACAAAAAGAAAAGGAGGACTTGTGGCACCTTAGAGACTAACCAATTTATTTGAGCATAAGCTTTCGTGCGCTACAGCTCACTTCATTGGATGCATACTGTGGAAAATGTGGAAAATACATACAAACCATGAAAAAATGGGTGTTTACCTCTACAAAAGGTTTTTTTTCTCCCCCCACCCCACTCTCCTGCTGGTAATAGCTTATCTAAAGTGATCACTCTCCTTGCAATGTGTATGATAATCAAGTTGGGCCATTTCCAGCACAAATCCAGGTTTTCTCCCCCCCCCCTCCACACACACAAACCCACTCTCCTGCTGGTAATAGCTTATCTAAAGGTTTCAGAGTAACAGCCGTGTTAGTCTGTATTCACAAAAAGAAAAGGAGTACTTGTGGCACCTTAGAGACTAACCAATTTATTTGAGCATAAGCTTTCGTGAGCTACAGCTCACTTCATCGGTTGCATACTGTGGAAAGTGTAGAAGATCTTTTATACGCAGAAAGCATGAAAAAATACCTCCCCCCACCCCACTCTCACAAATCCGGGGAGATAGGCCAGTCCTTGCCTACAGACAGCCGCCCAACCTGAAGCAAATACTCATCAGCAACCACATACCACACAACAGAACCACTAACACAGGAACCTATCCTTGCAACAAAGCCCATTGCTAACTGTGCCCACATATCTATTCAGGGTACACCATCACAGGGCCTAATAACATCAGCCACACTATCAGAGGTTCGTTCACCTGCACATCCACCAATGTGATATATGCCATCATGTGCCAGCAATGCCCCTCTGCCATGTACATTGGTCAGACTGGACAGTCGCTGCATAAAAGAGTAAATGGACACAAATCAGATGTCAAGAATTATAACATTCATAAACCAGTCGGAGAACACTTCAATCTCTCTAGTCACGCGATTACAGACATGAAAGTTGCAATTCTTCAACAAAAAAACTTCAAATCCAGACTCCAGCGAGAAACTGTTGAATTGGAATTCATTTGCAAATTGGATACAATTAACTTAGGCTTGAATAGAGACTGGGAGTGGCTAAGTCATTATGCAAGGTAACCTATTTCCCCTTGTTTTTTCCTAACCCCACCCCCACCCCGCAGACGTTCTTGTTAAACCCTGGATTTGTGCTGGAAATGGCCCACCTTGATTATCATATACATTGTAAGGAGAGTGATCACTTTAGATAAGCTATTGCCAGCAGGAGAGTGGGGTGGGGGGAGGTATTTTTTCATGCTTTGTGTGTATAAAAGATCTTCTACACTTTCCACAGTATGCATCCGATGAAGTGAGCTGTAGCTCACGAAAGCTTATGCTCAAATAAATTGGTTAGTCTCTAAGGTGCCACAAGTACTCCTTTTCTTTTAGCTTATCTAAAGTGATTGCTCTCCGTACAATGTGTATGATAATCAAGGTGGGTCATTTCCAGCACAAATCCAGGGTTTAACAAGAACGTCTGGGGGTGGGGGTTAGGAAAAAACAAGGGGGAATAGGTTACCTTGCATAATGACTTAGCCACTCCCAGTCTCTATTCAAGCCTAAGTTAATTGTATCCAATTTGCAAATGAATTCCAATTCAACAGTCTCCGCTGGAGTCTGGTTTTGAAGTTTTTCTGTTGTAATATCACAACTTTCATGTCTGTAATCGCGTGACCAGAGAGATTGAAGTGTTCTCCGACTGGTTTATGAATGTTATAATTCTTGACATCTGATTTGTGTCCATTTATTCTTTTACATAGAGACTGTCCAGTTTGACAGAGAGGCATTGCTGGCACATGATGGCATATATCACATTGGTAGATGTGCAGGTGAACGAGCCTCTGATAGTGTGGCTGATGTTATTAGGCCCTGTGATGGTGTCCCCTGAATAGATATGTGGGCACAGTTGGCAACGGGCTTTGTTGCAAGGATAGGTTCCTGGGTTAGTGGTTCTGTTGTGTGGTTGCTGGTTAGTATTTGCTTCAGGTTGGGGGGCTGTCTGTAGGCAAGGACTGGCCTGTCTCCCAAGATTTGTGAGAGTGTTGGGTCATCCTTCAGGATAGGTTGTAGATCCTTAATAATGCGTTGGAGGGGTTTTAGTTGGGGGCTGAAGATGATGGCTAGTGGTGTCCTGTTATTTTCTTTGTTAGGCCTGTCCTGTAGTAGGTGACTTCTGGAAACTCTTCTGGCTCTATCAATCTGTTTCTTCACTTCCGCAGGTGGGTATTGTAGTTGTAAGAATGCTTGATAGAGATCTTGTAGGTGTTTGCCTCTGTCTGAGGGGTTGGAGCAAATGCAGTTGTATTGTAGAGCTTGGCTGTAGACGATGGATTGTGTGGTGTGGTCAGGGTGAAAGCTGGAGGCATGTAAGTAGGAATAGTGGTCAGTAGGTTTCCGGTATAGGGTGGTGTTTATGTGATCATCGTTTATTAGCACTGTAGTGTCCAGGAAGTGGATCTCTTGTGTGGACTTGACCAGGCTGAGGTTGATGGTGGGATGGAAATTGTTGAAATCATGGTGGAATTCCTCAAGGGCTTCTTTTCCATGGGTCCAGATGATGATGATGTCATCAATATAGCACAAGTAGAGTAGGGGCGTTAGGGGACAGGAGCTGAGGAAGCATTGTTCTAAGTCAGCCATAAAAATGTTGGCATACTGTGGGGCCATGCGGGTACCCATAGCAGTGCCGCTGATTTGAAGGTATACATTATCCCCAAATGTAAAATAGTTATGGGTAAGGACAAAGTCACAAAGTTCAGCCACCAGGTTTGCCGTGACATTATTGGGGATAGTGTTCTTGACGGCTTGTAGTCCATCTATGTGTGGAATGTTGGTGTAGAGGGCTTCTACATCCATAGTGGCCAGGATGGTGTTATCAGGAAGATCACCGATGGATTGTAGTTTCCTCAGGAAGTCAGTGGTGTCTCAAAGGTAGCTGGGAGTGCTGGTAGCGTAGGGCCTGAGGAGGGAGTCTACATAGCCAGACAATCCTGCTGTCAGGGTGCCAATGCCTGAGATGATGGGGCGCCCAGGATTTCCAGGTTTATGGATCTTGGGTAGTAGATAGAATATCCCAGGTCGGGGTTCCAGGGGTGTGTCTGTGCGGATTTGATCTTGTGCTTTTTCAGGGAGTTTCTTGAGCAAATGCTGTAGTTTCTTTTGGTAACTCTCTCAGTGGGATCAGAGGGTAATGGCTTGTACAAAGTGGTGTTGGAGAGCTGCCGAGCAGCCTCTTGTTCATATTCCGACCTATTCATGATGACAACAGCACCTCCTTTGTCAGCCTTTTTGATTATGATGTCAGAGTTGTTTCTGAGGCTGTGGATGGCATTGTGTTCTGCACGGCTGAAGTTGTGGGACAAGTGATGCTGCTTTTCCACAATTTCAGCCTGTGCACGTCGGCGGAAGCACTCTATGTAGAAGTCCAGTCTGCTGTCTCCTCCTTCAGGAGGAGTCCACCTAGAATCCTTCTTTTTGTAGTTGTTGGTAGGGAGGTCTCTGTGGATTAGTATGTTGTTCAGAGGTGTGTTGGCAATATTCCTTGAGTCAGAGACGTCGAAAATAGGATTCTAGGTCACCACAGAACTGTATCATGTTCGTGGGGGTGGAGAGGCAGAAGGAGAGGCCCCGAGATAGGACAGCTGCTTCTGCTGGCCTAAGAGTATAGTTGGATAGATTAACAATATTGCTGGGTGGGTTGAGGGAACCATTGCTGTGGCTCCTTGTGGCATGTAGTAGTTTAGAAAGTTTAGTGTCCTTTTTCTTTTGTAGAGAAGCAAAGTGTGTGTTGTAAATGGCTTGTCTAGTTTTAGTAAAGTCCAGCCACGAGGAAGTTTGTGTGGAAAGTTGTTTTTTATGAGAGTATCCAGTTTTGAGAGCTCATTCTTTATCTTTCCCTGTTTGCTGTAGAGGATGTTGATCAGGTGATTCCGCAGTTTCTTTGAGAGCGTGTGGCACAAGCTGTCAGCATAGTCTGTGTGGTATGTAGATTGTAATGGATTTTTTTACCTTCAGTCCTTTTGGTACGATGTCCATCTGCTTGCATTTGGAAAGGAAGATGATGTCTGTCTGTATCTGTACAAGTTTTTTTATGCAGTTCATAGATTTCCACTCCATATGGCTAAATGCAGTGCCTTGCATAATGACAGGTTTCAGAGTAACAGCCGTGTTAGTCTGTATTCACAAAAATAAAAGGAGTACTTGTAGCACCTTAGAGACTAACCAATTTATTTGAGCATAAGCTTTCGTGAGCTACAGCTCACTTCATCAGATGCATACTGTGGAAAATACAGAAGGTGT
Organism: Eretmochelys imbricata; assembly: GCF_965152235.1. NCBI lineage: Eukaryota > Metazoa > Chordata > Testudines > Cheloniidae > Eretmochelys > Eretmochelys imbricata. The sequence continues at coordinate 124,854,572 of NC_135576.1, forward strand.
TTTTATACATACAGACATGAAAGTTGCGATATTACAACAGAAAAACTTCAAAACCAGACTCCAGCCAGAGACTGTTGAATTGAAATTCATTTGCAAATTGGATACAATATTTCCAACACCCCTCCCCCCCCCCCAGACGTTCTTGTTAAACCCTGGATTTGTGCTGGAAATGGCCCACCTTGATTATCATACACATTGTACAGAGAGTGATCACTTTAGATAAGCTATTACCAGCAGGAGAGTGGGGTGGGGGGAGAGAAAACCTTTTGTAGTAGTAAATACCCATTTTTTCATGGTTTCATTAGTCTCTAAGGTGCCACAAGTACTCCTTTTCTTTTTATGCTACAACAGCACAGTTGCAGCGCTGTAGCTGCTGTAATGTAGAACCCAGGTCTCTAGTATCAAAACCCAAAATTATCCACTCAGCCATGATGCCTTTCAGAATGTTTGTTCTTTGCGTTTTTTCTTATCCTATCTCTGAGTATACCACATTGCTGCCATGAAGTCAGGGATAGAATCCAGAACCCCTGTCTCCAATTTTCTACCACTATTTAGCAAACCCACTAGGAAAGTGTGTGTCAAGTCCCCCTTCTAGTGAGTGTTCCTTTACAGGATAGCAATTACACCTGTAAGCCCAGGTGGTAAAGGTCTTGGCTAGGAATTTGCAGGGCTAGGATTCAAATTGACAACCCCATCATGATGATATGGATCCACTGAGAAAATCTTTTAAAGATAATTTAATTTTCTTAGTGAAAAAAGAGGGTTTTTTTACTTAAACCATTAGAATCTGTAAACTTTGATGTGATGGGCCAAAATACAAGTGTTTCACATTTTAATCATTTGTCACGCTTTGCTTTCAAGTGTCAGATATTGCAGGTTTGAAAGCTGAGAGATCTCTTCACAGGGGGACAGGGCAAGGGACCTAGAAAAAAGAGGAACACACTATGTAGCCCTGCTGCCAGAGTGCAGGCTCGCATACGCTCTGCTGCTACAGTTGCTTTTGGCTATGTCAACCTCCAGAGGTATATGAGAGGCAATGTTGTGTTTCAGGAAGCAAGTGATGATGCTTGCTGCTTCGACTGATAAACTGTGCATTGCTGTTAATTACAGTAGATTGCGTTTGGACTCTGTAATTTCAGTAACTTTTAAATGGTGGTAAAATATTAGGGACAAAAGCTCTCCTGAGCCATGTCTTAGCCTTTTCTGGAGGGTCAAGGTGGCAGGAGCAGCTTTGGCAGTGCAGCTTGGCCCTCTGATTGCCAAGCAACTGCAGCTCACCCTCCCTGATACTGGGGAGTTAACCAGTGAGCTACACCAACTACCAACCCTGGATTTAAAAAAAACCCAAACCACAAATCTCTAGGAAGCTCCCACAAACTTCATTTAGTAATAAGGTTGTCAGTTTCATTATGTTTGGGTACATATTGCTTCTCTTTATCTGTTGGAGGTGGAAGTGAAAACCTGAGGGAGTGTGCCACTGACCGTGTTCTTGGCAGTGAGAAGGTGACAGAGAACACAGGAGATGATTCCCTCACCTTATTTCCATGCTTTTAAGGTGTTTGGATGGACGGGGTATGTCCAGGTGCTACCTTAGCTGTCACTAAATTAAGATTTTGCGTGTGTTTAACCAGAATATAACTTTAAAACTAATGACCTGTTTAGCTCTTTGTTCAAAGAGTTAATTCACTGAAAAAGTCAACTTCTTTGAGATTTTTCTCCATGGCTTATTAAATAAAATAAAAATCCAAGTGTTGAGGGACGAAAAGGAGAAAAAAGCATTCTTGATTTTCACTATTTAAATACCTGGACTTAAGTGTCTATTACGGTCTCCAAAGGAGTTTTCTGTGGGTTTTGATACTTTTTGGCACAACAGGTGAGCACAGGACAAACACATTCTAACATTGGCGAGATACAACCTTTTTGCTTAAGTTCTTTAACGTACCTTGGGCATCTTTTTGCGTATTAATTTTGTGCTAGGAATCCTTACAGATTTGGTGTCTGACACCTCAAATATATTTTAAATATTGAAGGTTTAGGGAGATGGGGAGGGGGTGACTCCAAGTAGTAAACTGCGAGCTGTTGGCTAGCAAGCAAGAAGCAACCCAGTTGTAATACTGATAATGATTTAGAGTGTTGTTACCTGTGTGCCAAGCTCCCTTTGATATTCAGTTTAACTATGGTATATCTGAGACGGTTGACAGTAGGCCATGTCTACACTACTTCATATGTCGGCAAAACACATCGCTCAGAGGTGTGAAAAAAACACCCTGAGGGACATAAGTTTTGCGGGCATAAGCGCTCATGTGCACAGCACTATGTCGGCAGGAGACGCTCTCCCTTCAACATAGCTACTGCTGCTCGTTTTAGGTGGTGGTTTTATTATGTCGATGGGGGAAGCTCTCTCCAATTGGTATAGAGCAGCTACACAAGCAATCTTACAGTGGCACAGCTCTATCGGTACAGCTGTGCCGCTATAAGCTTGCTAGTGTAGACATGGCCTCCCCTCTTATGATGCAAAAACCTAGACTATCACACCATAAATGCCTTCTTTAACCCATGTCAAATTTTTTTGGGGGGGAACTATAGGTTCAGTTTGTAATCTTTCTTTGGACGAGTGCTTTCAGTTATGATCGGATATGTCAAAAAGGATAGTTGGCGTAATAACTTTTAATGTCTTTTTAATTCTCACATTGGCTTTGGACAGAGCAATAAAAGAAATAGACTAATTAAAACCTATTTGTTAGCGTCTTCCAAAAGCTGAAAACCTATCCTTTTAAGTTAACATGTGTCATTCTTATAAAAAAACAAGCCTAGATATATTAAAATGGAAAAAGTAATGGTTTTATGTGCGGGGTTTTAATTTGGCCCTGAAACAAGTATTCATCCATTGGGAATCTTTCAGACTAGCTTTTTTTTTTTTTTTAAACTTCAGGCTTGTCTAATGAAGTTAAATTCCTTGTACCCATCTTTGGTTTAGAAGTGAAGTCTGTACAGTTCATAATTGATATTTATTGCCTATATCAAAATAAATTGCTTTGTCTCATTTCTATTGGAATCCATGAATCTGGAATTCTGTACACGCATAATGCGCTTAATGCATGACTATATGCATATGAGAATATTCAGGTACGTGGTTTGAGTCTTACATGACATTTTGAAGTAAATGCATGGAATTGTAAGCCAATGTAAACATTAATTCTTTAAATTTGGAGACTGTCTCTTATCTTGGGAAAGGAGTCAAAATTATGTTTCTGTGATTTGCCAGTCCTGTCTTAGCTGTTTCTATAGGGTCTGGTAGTCTCTGTCCTATAATATGCTTCAATATTACTATTGGTCTGTTTGCTTAAAATAACTCTCCTGTAATCTTCTTAATCAGAAAGGTACAGAAAGTGAAAAATGCCTTTTTTAGGCAAGGGTCAATCTATAACACACTGAGATATTGTTTAACTTTACAGTTGTATTAATGGAAACTTAAAACCCCAAACCTTAACCACACTTCTGTTGTTGAACAGTGTTCATGTTGCTAAGCATACAACACAGTTTGGGTCCTGAGCTAGCAGGACCAGAAAGATCAGTGGAAAAATTATTTACAGAGAAAATAGGATCTTGCTCTTAAGGTTCACTAAATGTTTTTCTCCTAGATCTTACTACCATTTGTTTTTTCTTTTTTCACTGGAGAAAGCAGAGTGCATACTGTCCACTTCTGGCTCTGGTATGTCACGAGACATACAGCACAGGTGAAAAATTTATTGGACACTTGCTAGCTAGAGGCTCATGTGAGTTGGGGGAATTCCAGGGCTAATACTGTAGTGCAAAGCCCACTGTCCAGCATCACTGCTGAGATGGCTGATCACACTGGGATTTCTATCCCTAGAATCTGATTCATAGACTCCAAAGCCAGAAGGAACAGGGATGTAAAATATTAACTGGTTAATTGGTAAGCATTAGTTTTACCATTAACTCACCCTAACTGTTAATCCCCAGCCCATGGCCGGAGCAGCTGCGCCAGACGGCCGACCCCGGCCCCAGCTAGAGCGCCCCACCTGCTCCGGCTGACTGGAGCAACCCCGGACGGAATGGCCCCGGGCTGGCCAGAGTGGCGCCAGCCCCTCTCCCTTTAATCGGTTAAACAATATAATTTTAATCCGTTAACCGGTTAAATTTTTAAATGATACCTACATCCCTAGAAGGGACCATTGTGATCATCTAATCTCACCTCCTGTATAGTACAGGCCATAAAACTTCCTCAGAATAATTCCTAGAGCATATCTTTTTGAAAAACAAGATTGGGGCCTCCGTTTTCAGTATCAATTTCTGGATAGTTGATGTGCGCCAGATGTGAAGATGACCCAGCCTCCAGCTGCTGCAAGAGTGGAGCATTCTTTTCCACCAAGTGTTTGATGCTCTACCTTTCCTTCAGCCTCCTTTTTTGGTGGTGTCATGTTCTCCTTCAAATAATTCTGGTATCTGCCTCTTCTGCTTGGGAAAACTGTAGCAGTAGCAAAAGGAATAAGGTATGATTTCACTTGTGCCTACAAAGTTCTGAATAACAACTGCAAATCTCATGAGTCTTAACTCTGAGCTGCTGATGATGATTGGAAAAGCAATATACAGCAGTCTCAAACACTAGAACAGTCTGTAGGTAAACAAAGACAGCATTACATTTGTTTGTTTGGAGGATTATTTCACATCCTTAAGGGCTAGCTATTGAAATGAAAACTTACATGTTGAAGAAGGTAGTGGCTTAGTATCCATGTTTATGAGAGCTTCCTGCTGGCTAGTAGACTTCTTTTAATCCTTGACAGATCACTTACTGTGTTAGTGCCCAGAGGTCCCGAATGAGATCAAGGCTCCTTGTGTATGTACATACATAGTAGGTAAGACACTCTGCCTTGAATAGTTTACTATCTAAATAAGCAAGGCAGACAGCATAGGCAAAAGGAACTATTACCCCAATTTTCAATCTGTAAAATGGGGATATGGGGTAAAGTGAGTTGACCAAGATCACACAGGAAATCTGTGGCAGAGTTGGGCGTTGAACCCAGATCTCCTGAGTCACGATTCAGTGCCTTAACCACATGACCATCCTTCCTTTTCCTCTGTTTTTTAATTAGGGCATTGTAGGTGAATTTCCTTGTCCAGTTTGATATAAATATATATTTGTGAGAAGGTTAAGGTTGCAAAGACAAGCACACAAGTTAGGGAGTGCCAATATAAGGTTTGTCTGTGCAACTTGAATTTGGCCCCCTTATGTATATGCTTTGATAACCTTTGATTACATAATCGTATACTGTCCCCTCCTCTCTCCCTTCCTCCCACCCAGTGCCCCTGCCTTGTTCATTGGATGGGTAGTTATGCAGTATTTCTTTTATCTTCCACATTCAATGTAGTATGAGCGTGACATAATTAACGCCAATTAACATGGCATTCATGATGTTGCAGACAAAATAGATCTTGTCAAAGTAACTTGATATCTTGATTTGAAGAGATGACAAGTTTGTTTTGTTTTTTGTATTCTTGTGCTTAGGAGCCCTAGTCACAGACCCCATTGTGATAGGCACTCTACAAACACATGTAACAGACTTCTGTAAGGTATTGGACTTGGCACCATGTGATCTTTTGATTGAGGAACTAGAGTTATACAAAACGAACATGGTACATGTTAAATACATTAAAAACTGGTTGATAGGTTGGGATTGGTTCTCAGCCTTATGGCATTTAATATTTTTATGAATGACCTGGAAGTAAACATAAAATCATGACCGTTAAAGTTTGAAGATGACCCAAAGATTGAGGGAGCGGTAAATAATGGAGAGGAGATTGAAACAGAGCAATAGAGATCACTTGGTCATCTGGATGTAAGAAAATGATATGTTTCAATATGGTCAAATGTTCAGATCACACATCTTGAAACAAAGGTATCCTGTCAAGCAGTGACTCTGAAAAACATTTGGGAGTTATGATGGATAATCAGCCGAATGTGAGCCTCCAGACCAACTCTGGCCAAAAGGGTTAATGTAATTGTAGGATGTATAAACAAGAGAGTATCACGTAGGAGTAGGGAGGGTTTTGTTACTTCTGTATTTGGCTCTGGTGCAACTGCTACTGGAATACTCTGTCCAGTTCTGATGTCTACAGTTCAAGAAGGATGTTAATAAATTGGAGAGGGTTCAGGGAAGAACCACAAGAATGATTAAAAGATGGGAAAATTGTGCCTTAGATTAAAGTGAAATATGCAAGGAGCTCAGTTTATTTTGTGCTTCTGAGAGAAGGTTAAAGGGTGACTTAACCACGATTTATAAGTACCCTACATAGGGAGCAGAAATTTGATGGTGAAGGGCTCTTCAGTCAACAGACCTAATATAACAAGATCCACCGACTGGAAGAGAGAGCTAGACAAACTTAGGCTAGAATAAAGGAACACATTTTTAACATAAGGGTAATTAACCACTGGAATAGCTTACCAAGGGTTGTGGTGAATTCTCCATCGTTGGCAATTTTAAAATCAAGATTGGGTGTTATTTCTAAAAGAGATGCTGTCATTCAAACAGGAATTAATTCAAGGAAGTCTTATGGCCTGAGTTATGGAGGAGGTTATAATCTATTAATGTGTGGTCCTAGTCTTCATTTAACAAACCCTGCGCTTAATACAAAATTATCAGTTTCCTTGTGCACATTTCTGTGGTGCTCTCCATAACATCTGTGAACTTCACAAACATTAATATGTCTTCATAACATCTCTATGAGATAAAGGCCAAAATCATCGAGTGTCCATTATTTTTGGGTGCCCAGCTTGAAACCATAGGGCTTTCAGAGTATTCAGCAGTTTTATTGCACTTTACATGTTCAGAGCACAGCTCCAGTTGACTATAGTTGCAATTGTGAGTGCTCACCAAATCTGGTGGCAGAAGTTTTGTTTTGGGCATTCAGAAAATGAGGAACCCACAATTGCAAGACAGCTGTGAATATTTTGGCTTACATGACTTGTCCAGAATCACACAGGAACTCTGTGGCAGAGGCAGGAATAGAATTCAATTCTCTAGAGCGGCTTTAGCATCCTTAACCATTAGAATATCCTTTCTTTTCCTACAGTCCCCTGCCACATTCACTAAGCACCTTCCAACTTCTGCAACAAATGGAGAATGTGCCCTACAGGCAACACCCTAATTCACTATGCAACCCTGATTCATTCCCAGAGCACTGTCCGTCCAATCTGTGCACTGAATGAGATAGGGTCCTGGGGTAGAAGTGTAGTATGTGATCACGTAATTAAAAACTGTAATAATGCATACACACAAAGGAGCTGAATTGTGCAACCTTGATTTTGAGTATTTCCTAATTTTTTGTGCAACCTCCACATTTTTCTAATGTGGATCTTATGTGACTTCCAATTTTTTTAATTTGGTTCCACATGATACAAATTAAATACACACATACAGTGATCATCAAATTAGGTCAGTAATAGGGTTTGGATCTTTATATCCACAGCACAGTCCTCTACCACTTGAGCTAATGGAGTAACCGGTAGTGGTAATATGCTGTTATCTTTGCTGATAGCAGAAGAATGCAGAGACTGAAAACTCTTGGGTTAAATCCAGGTTTTGTAGGAGAGTGTTACCTAGTGGTTATAGATCCTTCTGTCTATCTCTCCCCCCCACCCCCTCGTCTGCTCCTCTCTTCTATCCAGTCCACCTGGCTCTTGCTCCCACCACGCACCCCTACCGCCTTTCTGCCTTCTGATTTGTGCAACACCTCTCCTTATTCCTCACCCCTCTGCATTTTTGGCAGGCAGCTTCCTCCTCCATGCTGCCTGGGTGCCAGCAGAGGGACCGTTGAGAACACAGGCAAGACAGGCTTCCTGCTGTCCGTTCTCTTGGCTGCTGGGAGGAGCAATTTCAAGGAAAGACCGGGGCTGGATAATGCTCAGTGAAGATGGAATCTTCAGAGAATTTAACTGCCACATTCTTAACAAGTCTGTATTGACCATGTGCTAACTGAGATTTTGTAGAGCCTGGGTGAATTTTTACTTGGGCTGCAAAAAGGACATCTCTAACCTCCTTGCCCTCCCACACCCACCTCAAACTTCACACCCTTTCTTCAAAGTATGGAGGTGCTAGAGCTTTTCAGTGAATGGTTGCAATATATTTTTTTTTTTTAGCATGAGGAAACAACATATTTTCTCCTAATCTCGTTCTCAAACTGCAGAACTGTTTTAGCTAATACTTTCCAGCAAAATTTAGCCTAAGGGAGAGACCAGGCATGGGAATTTTAGCCTGAAGGGTTAAAGTTTGGTGAAGCTATAAGCAACTGAAAGTAGGGTCTTTATAATGGAAGATATCAGACACCTTTAACTATAGGTTATGTTACCAGCTCTGCTTATAATATGTTTGATACTTAGCTGGGAAGTACATTAGAGAAAATCCTGAAAAAAGAATGAGTCTAGCAGAAGCTGCAGTTTTTCTATGCTCCTTCACAAGGTTGCCAGCATAAGTATTACAGCAATATGGTGGTGGTAAGTACAAGATCAGTTATTGATAGTTTGCCTCTGAGCCATCTGCATTCAAATTTTAAACCCTGGTTCATTGTGATAGAAATAGAACTTCAGCCATTTTTGTCTTACATTTTCCTCTTTTTTTTATTTTGTAGGATCATGGATTTTCCAGGACATTTTGAGCAAATCTTTCAACAGCTAAACTACCAGCGACTTCATGGTCAACTTTGTGACTGTGTCATTGTGGTGGGGAACAGGCATTTCAAAGCCCATCGCTCTGTTTTGGCAGCATGCAGCACACATTTTCGAGCTCTCTTTACTGTAGCAGAGGGAGACCAGACCATGAACATGATCCAGCTGGACAGTGAGGTAGTGACAGCTGAGGCCTTTGCTGCTCTGATTGACATGATGTACACCTCCACACTCATGCTTGGAGAGAGCAATGTTATGGATGTCTTGCTGGCAGCTTCTCACTTACATTTGAACTCTGTTGTTAAAGCATGTAAACACTACCTTACTACAAGGACACTGCCAATGTCGCCACCTAGCGATAGAGTTCAAGAACAAAATGCACGCATGCAAAGATCTTTCATGCTTCAGCAGCTTGGATTGAGTATAGTGAGCTCTGCATTAAATTCCACCCAGAATGCAGAGGAACAAAATACTATGAACTCATCAATGAGAAGTAACATAGAACAGCGCACTACTTTTCCTATTCGGCGTCTCCACAAACGTAAACAGTCTTCTGAAGACCGGGCCAGACAGCGAATCAGGCCTACCATAGACGAGTCCATCATTTCAGATGTTGCCCCAGAGAGTGGGCAGTCAGTAGTTCATTCACGGGAAGAATTTTTTTCACCAGATTCACTGAAGATTGTGGACAATTCTAAAGCTGATGTTGTGACCAATAATCAGGAGGATAACACCATTATGTTCGATCAGTCTTTTGGTGCCCAAGAAGATGCCCAAGTGCCCAGTCAGTCTGACAACAGTGGAGGAAATATTTCACAAATGTCCATGGCATCTCAAGCAACACAAGTAGAAACTAGCTTTGACCAAGAAGCTACTTCTGAGAAAAACAACTTTCAGTGTGAAAATCCAGAGATCAGTCTAAATGAAAAAGAACACATGAGGGTGGTGGTTAAATCTGAGCCCTTGAGTTCCCCAGAGCCTCAAGATGAAGTGAGTGATGTCACTTCCCAAGCAGAAGGCAGCGAATCTGTTGAAGTGGAAGGAGGAGTAGTGAGTGCAGAAAAGATAGAACTGAGTCCTGAAAGTAGTGATCGTAGCTTTTCTGACCCACAGTCTAGTACTGATCGGGTTGGTGACATCCATATTTTGGAGGTGTCAAATAACCTGGAACATAAGTCTACTTTCAGTATCTCAAATTTTCTGAATAAGAGCCGAGGTGGCAATTTTGGTGCTAATCAAAACGATGACAATATTCCAAATACAACCAGTGACTGCAGAATGGATGGAGATGCCGCTTATTTAATGAGTCCAGAGTCTGGGCCTACTAATGGCCATTCCTCTGCTACTGTGTCTCATGTGGAAAATCCATTCAATGAATCTGCAGACTCTCACTTTGTTAGACCTATGCAGGATGTAATGGGTCTTCCATGTGTACAGACTTCTGGATACCGGGCAGCAGAACAGTTTGGGATGGACTTTCCAAGGTCTGGCTTGGGACTACACTCTTTATCAAGGGCAATGATGGGCTCTCCAAGAGGTGGAGCTAGTAACTTTCCCGGCTACCGTCGCATAGCCCCCAAAATGCCTGTTGTGACCTCTGTTAGAAGCTCCCAAATGCAAGATAGTACATCTAATTCCCAGTTGATGATGAATGGGACCAGTTCCTCTTTCGAAAATGGGCATCCTTCCCAGCCTGGTCCACCACAGTTGACCAGGGCATCTGCTGATGTTCTTTCAAAATGTAAGAAGGCCTTATCTGAGCACAATGTCTTGGTTGTAGAAGGTGCTCGCAAATATGCCTGTAAAATCTGCTGCAAGACTTTCCTGACCTTAACAGACTGTAAGAAGCACATCCGTGTGCACACAGGAGAAAAGCCTTATGCCTGTTTAAAGTGTGGCAAACGGTTCAGCCAGTCCAGCCATTTGTATAAACATTCCAAAACTACCTGCCTGCGGTGGCAGAGCAGCAACCTACCCAGCACTTTGCTTTAATCCTTCCCCCTAAGCCCATACAAATAATGCCAATACAAACTGTAGGAACGTGAACTGAACTATGTCTGGAATATTAACACTATTTTGTTCAAGACTACAGGTTAAGAAGCTGCCCTTGTAGTAAACACTTAAGTGTGATTGTGCCGCCCCCGCCCCCCCCCCCCAAAAAAAAAAAAAAAAAAAAAGGTCTTGGTCCTGTAAAATGGGGATAATACCATACCTACCTCACAGGGGTGTTGTGAGGCTTAAACAACTGTTTGGACGCGCTTTGAGATGCTCTGAAGGAGGCACTATAGACGTATTAAGTATTATTATTATTATTATTATGTAAATGCAGGTCTTGGGCTCATGGGGATGCAATCCCTAAAACCAAGTAGTTCCTTTGCTGTGGGGGGAGGTGGGAGGGAAGAAATAGGTAAGAGGGAATGGGTGAAAATGTAGCCAGCTCCTAATTATGTTAAAGTAGCACGTTTCAAGGATGAGAAACTGAAGTGCAAATTTTTTTTAGGAATTTTGTAAAATTGTGAAAGTGTTTAAATAAATAACTTGTAAAATAAGTTGATACATTGAACAAAAATGCAAAGAGCTCTTTACTGTTACTAATGCAGATTGCATATCCTTAAAGAAAAACAATCTTGGATACACCTGTCTACCACAAAATGCTTTAAAATGTTAATTAGGAAAATAGTTGTAGGGGTTCTGAATGTATTTTTGGCTGTTTTCCTGTAATGGACACTGTAATGAAGGTGCTTACCTTGAGTCCAAGACAAGTAACGTTTGGACTGTTAGATGTGTATATAGTTTGAATACAGCAAGATCTCCTAGGTGTTTCACCATTTTTTTTTCTGTAAAAACTTGTAATGAGTGATAAGTGACGTACTGTTTCTGTATGTGTTATTCTTAGCAGTATTTTAACCAACTTGTATTTCATATGTTAAAACTCCATATACATAGATGTCTGAAAAGAGCTTGTTATTGTCTACTTTATTTTAAATGGGGGATATGATCTGTGGTGGCTTCTTTTATTGTATAAGATAGTCTCTTACCCTTTCCAGATGCTGACAGTCAATCTGATCCAAGTTATTGTGTAAGCAGACTATCCTTTTCTGATGCTCTTATCTTCAGGCTTTTTAATTTCCTTCTCCATATACTTATTGTCCTCCCAACCATGGATTACTTTGATCTGAGGAACAGTCAGGAATAAGAGCCTGTTTTGCCATATTCATATGCCTCCCTGGATAAAATGTAGCAGTTGACTCTAATTCTTCAATTTAGAGAAGTATCATAAATGTACTTTCCCACAAGTAAAAATCCAACACAAATTTAATTTAAAAAATAGCACTGTACACCTTGTAAAACAAGTTCAGTAATCTGTTTCCCGTGAATCTCACAGATCTTATTTTAATTTCCTCTTCTTTGATACCATTGTAACTAAAAAAAGGAAAGGAGTACTTGTGGCACCTTAGAGACTAACAATGGGTTTGTTTTTTTTTTAAGATGCACATCAACTAACTCCTGGATTTCAACAAACTGGGTTTCTATTAACATTTTGGAGCACTTCTGCTGACCAGCGTTACTCCGTTTATGCAGAATTTGGGTTAGTGCTTCAGGACATCTGTCATATCCAGAAGAGACAGATCATGAGCATCTAATATAGCTAATTCTCAGAAGCAACAGTTGGGGCTTTTTTTAATATAAAAAAAGCATTTGCAAACTTTCCAACCTCCTCCTCCTCTTCAATCTGTTATGTAGCAAACTCATTCTATGTCTGACTTCGATTAAACCTATGCTATTTTTTTTAATAGGGATGTTGGCCTCCTGAAAAATCTTGGATTTATTTGAATGAAAGCTGAAAATTTAAATCCTTATTCCTTAGTTCTGTAGCTAGTTTAGTCTTGAGTGACTGAGACAGTTGAAACACTGGAACTAAACAATCATGGTCAGTACCACAGAAACATTAGGGACTCTGTATGAAACAATATCTGGCTGAGAGAGAAATAAAATGTACTCTTCTCTCCTGCTTTGTGGTGAGAAAACTGCCTAGGGGGTGTTAACATTTGATTTGCAAATTAAGCTTCTAAGGTAAGCAGGAACTTGGAACTATTATGAATGACATGATTCAATTTTTTTAAAACCTCACAGTCCCATGACTGTTTGTTTTTTAATGGTTACACTTCTGGCTTTTGTTTTTTTCAGGCACCAAGGAAATGTGCCAAGTTCATGAATAACATTAGAAAATGCTGCATTTTATGTGGTAATCATGTTGATGTCAAGGGACTAACAGTATTGTACTACGTCAGTCTCACTGCATCTCCATTAAAACTAGATCATCACTACAATGCAGTGTTTTCTAATTTAATTTTATGTTGATGTGTTGCCTTATTGCTAATCTCTTGCCTTTTTCCAGTTTTGTTCCAAAACCTATTTTTTTTCTATTTTCCAGCTGTTTTCTTTATCTAGCACCTGTGTCTAAAACTCTCCCACTCACAGGAAGAAAGCAGAGATGGGGGTGGGGCAATTAATGCACTTAATTTTAAGAATGAATATGAATATGAACATGTAAATGAAACCTGTATTTAACTGTACTTCTGGATCAGTTTTTATAATAAAACGTTTGTGGTTATGTGAAAGGCCATAGTGGTAGGGAGGGCTGCTCTCTTCAGAAACAACAACAAAGAAAAAAAATTAAAATAAACCTTGAATCTTTTAGATGTAACTAACTTAATTTTCAGCATATCAAATTATAGTGTTTCTAGGAGGACATATTACAGCTTCAGTAACCCATGTCTGACTGCTGTTGCTTTCTTGGTCTTCCTATGTGAAGCAATATCTCAGAATAAGCACTCACTACTGAACTGACCCATCTTGTAAAATGAGCAATATCTAATCTCCAAACCTGACAATTACAAAAATAACCTCACCCTGCTTGTGTTCAGACTTAATAACCGAGCACTATAGTGCCATCTCACATGAAGCTATCAGTATGTTTATAGTGTTATGAGATACATCTGAAAATAAACACTACATTTTTGTGCTGATGTGTCTGATTTGATTTAATTATTCACTTAATCCTGACTGGAACACTGATGGCCTGCAGTGGGTCTACCAGTCGGTGTGTTGGTCTCAGTGGAGTTGGTTCTCCCCTACGAAGCCCTAAATAACCTGGGACGGCCTTACCTGAGGGCTTGTCTCTCTCCCTGTACCATGCTGCCATTTGCAGGAATGCCTGAACTGGAACCCTCTTGTAATAAAGCAAAGCGGATGGTTGGCAGGGCATTCGGTGTGTGGGCTTGAGGACTCTGAACTGTCCAAATTTGGTGACCTTCCATGTATGCTGTAAAACACATCTGTTTGGGTATTTTTGGAGAAGGTTGAAGGTATGATTCCTAGAAAATGAAGTGTCTGAAAGGAGGGTGTCTGGCTGCCTGAGTTCCCATTCACTTGATTATTTTAATTGTATTGCTAATGCTATGCTAGGGTACTGAGATCCTTGCTCAGGTGTCTCTTGATTATTTAAATCTAAATAAACAAATACAATCCTGTAATATTACCAACACAACCTTTTGTCTTGAAAACAATGCCCCTTGTTGCCAACTCTTCCTCTCTTGGGCAGAATGCTATATGGAAGTAAATAGCTGGAAGTATCTGGTGAGGCGCCTATAGTGGAAGAAAAAGATTTTGAATCAGTTGTGACGTTCCTTAGGGTGCAACGTGAATTGCTGGTCTGTTATGTCCCCTTAGATCTCCAGCCTGGATTGCCTTTTACACTGCCTTACTGTCAGAACAGCAACCTTTCCAGGCTCTGTTCACTCACGGCCCCCAACATGTAAAGTCATTCCTAGTTGAACACAAGTGCTGTGCCCAGCCAGCCACAAACAGATACAAGGTGACACCAGCATATCCCTCGGTCCTAGCCTTGCCCCCCCAAAAAGTCTTGTACTGTTCAGTGGCCCACTGGAATGTACTAGCTCATAATTAGCCTGTCATTCCAACAGTGGATAATGACTATGCACCAGCCTTGTCTCAAGTGTGGGTTTCCCAGACGCTTCAAACAAACACACTGGTTTAGATAAAACAGTAAATCATGTTTAAGTAGAGAAAGACATATTTTTTAAGTGATTTACAGGTGATAAGGCATAAAAGTCAGATTTAGTTACAAAAGGGAAAGATAAAACTACACTCTAATTTCTAGACTTTACCTAGGCTAACTCTAAAAGCAACATCAGTTGTCTTCCCATTACATGCAATATAGTTCACAGCCTGCTGCTTTTTCCAGCCGGGAACCACTCCCCTTCGTTCAGTGTTCTTCAGATATTTAGTAATGTCATGGGAGAGGAGAGGTGGCCAGAGGCTTTCTCCCTCCCACTTCTTATACTCTAACCCTTTGTACTGGAAAAGTCTTTGTGGGGTCGTGGGGTCATGGGGTCAGCAGTTCCATTGTGAACTTGTTCTGCAAGCTGTCCTGCAGCATTGTAAATAATTTGTTTATAGCTCCCCTTCTGGTGAATCTCCCATTAAGCAGGCAGAATGACATCATATTTCAGTAACAATCATAGTAAAATCTCATAGCTCCATGTACAATCTTGATATGTTAACAGGACAAGTTGTTCTGCAGATTGAGTTTTCAAATGATACAAGGCATACTTCAAACAAAATATATCATGACCATACAAAAGTGGTGAACATGGGGTGCAGGGTGTCACATGGGGTACAGTATATAAAAAGTCCCTTGGTGTTACAATAATTTTTTAAACTTGCTCTCCTCTGTCATGGAAAAAGGTCTTAGAACGACTGATGCTAGGTTAGCTACTGGAAAAGTTTGACAAGTTAGAACACATTTGTTGAGTTATCTGTCTAAACATACATAACACCATTGTTTGTCACTTTGGTTTATCCGCCTGTAGCTTCTCTATAGTGATACTAAGAGAAAGTCTTACATTTAGATCCATCTGCCAGTGTCAATTGCTTATAATGCAAACTTGGCTTAAGCACAAAACAAACAAGCCAATGGTGTCTCTGTGCACTCCACACCAGGGTTATGGTGCAGGTGATGGTGGTTTAAACACCAAGAAATCCTTGGCCATTTAATGGCAATGGCTGTGATACTCCCACTTCTTATTTGATCAGCTGCCGCTGGGATGACCAGATGCCTGTGTCTACACTACAAAATTAGGTCAATTTTATAGAAGTCAATTTTTCAGAAGCAATTATATATAGTCAATTGTGTTGTATATAGTCAAAGCATATTAAGTTGGCGGAGTGCGTTCACGGTACCGTGGCTAGCGTCGACTTTCAGAGCGCTGCACTGTGAGTAGCTATCCCACAGTTCCCACAGTCCCCGCTGCCTTTTGGAATTCTGGGTTGAGATCCCAATGCCTGATGGGGCAAAAACATTGTCCCAGGTGGTTTTGGGTATGTCATCAGTCGCTCCTCCCTCCCTCTGTGAAAGCAACAGCAGACAATCGTTTTGCGGGTTTTTTCCTGGGTTCACTGTGCATGGAATAGACTCATAGAACATCAGGGTTGGAAGGGACCTCAGGAGGTCATCTAGTCCAACCCCCTGCTCAAAGCAGGACCAATCCCCGACTAAATCATCCCAGCGAGGGCTTTGTCAAGCTTGACCTTAAAAACTTCTAGGGAAGGAGATTCCACCACCTCCCTAGGTAACTGCATTCCAGTGTTTCACCACCCTCATAGTGAAAAAGTTTTTCCTAATATCCAACCTAAATCTCCCCCACTGCAACTTGAGACCATTACTCCTTGTTCTGTCATCAGCTACCACTGAGAACAGGCTAGAGCCATCCTCTTTGGAATCCCCTTTCAGGTAGTTGAAAGCAGCTATCAAATTCCCCCTCATTCTTCTCTTCCGCAGACTAAACATCCCCAGTTCCCTCAGCCTCTCCTCATAAGTCATGTGTTCCAGTCCCCTAATAATTTTTTTTGCCCTCCGCTGGACTCTTTCCAATTTTTCCACATCCTTCTTGTAGTGTGGGGCCCAAAACTGGACACAGTACTCCAGATGAGGCCTCACCAATGTCGAATAGAGGGGAACGATCACGTCCCTCGATCTGCTGGCAATGCCCCTACTTATACATCCCAAAATGCCATTGGCCTTCTTGGCAACAAGGGCACACTGTTGACTCATATCCAACTTCTCGTCCACTGTAACCCCTAGGTCCTTTTCTGCAGAACTACTGCCGAGCCATTCGGTCCCTAGTCTGTAGCGGTGCATTGGATTCTTCCATCCTAAGTGCAGGCCTCTGCACTTGTCCTTGTTGAACCTCATCAGATTTCTTTTGGCCCAATCCTCCAAATTGTCTAGGGCCCTCTGTATCCTATCCCTATCCTCCAGCGTATCTACCACTCCTCCTAGTTTAGTGTCATCTGCAAACTTGCTGAGGGTGCAATCCACACCATCCTCCAGGTCATTTATGAAGATATTGAACAAAACCAGCCCCAGGACCGACCCCTGGGGCACACCACTTGATACCGGCTGACAACTAGACATGGAGCCATTGATCACTACCCGTTGAGCCCGACAATCTGGCCAGCTTTCTATCCACCTTATAGTCCATTCATCCAGCCCATACGTCTTTAACTTGCTGGCAAGAATACTGTGGGAGACCGTGTCAAAAGCTTTGCTGAAGTCAAGGAACAACACGTCCACTGCTTTCCCTTCATCCACAGAGCCAGTTATCTCATCATAGAAGGCAATTAGAATAGTCAGGCATGACTTGCCCTTGGTGAATCCATGCTGACTGTTCCTGATCACTTTCCTCTCCTCTAAGTGCTTCAGAATTGATTCCTTGAGGACCTGCTCCATGATTTTTCCAGGGACTGAGGTGAGGCTGACTGGCCTGTAGTTGCCAGGATCTTCCTCCTTCCCTTTTTTAAAGATGGGCACTACATTAGCTTTTTTCCAGTCATCTGGGACCTCCCCCGATCACCATGAGTTTTCAAAGATAATGGCCAATGGCTCTGCAATCACATCTGCCAACTCCTTTAGCACTCTCGGATGCAATGCATCCAGCCCCATGGACTTGTGCTTGTCCAGCTTTTCTAAATAGTCCTGAACCACTTCTTTCTCCACAGAGGGCTGGTCACCTTCTCCCTATGCTGTGCTGCCCAATGCAGTAGTCTGGGAGCTGACCTTGTTCTTGAAGACAGAGGCAAAAAAAGCATTGAGTACATTAGCTTTTTCCACATCCTCTGTCACTAGGTTGCCTCCCTCATTCAGTAAGGGGCCCACGCTTTCCTTGACTTTCTTCTTGTTGCTAACATACCTGAAGAAACCCTTCTCGTTACTCTTAACATCTCTTGCTTGCTGCAACTCCAGGTGTGATTTGGCCTTCCTGATTTCACTCCTGCAAGCCCGAGCAATATTTTTATACTCATCCCTGGTCATTTGTCCAATCTTCCACTTCTTGTAAGCTTCTTTTTTGTATTTAAGAGCAGCAAGGATTTCACTGTTAAGCCAAGCTGGTCGCCTGCCATATTTACTATTCTTTCTACACATCGGGATGGTTTGTCCCTATAACCTCAATAAGGATTCTTTAAAATACAGCCAGCTCTCCTGGACTCCTTTCCCCCTCATGTTGTTCTCCCAGGGGATCTTGCCTATCAGTTCCCTGTGGGAGTCAAAGTCTGCTTTTCTGAAGTCCAGGGTCTGTATTCCGCTGCTCTCCTTTCTTCCTTGTGTTCGGATCCTGAACTCGACCATTTCATGGTCACTACCTCCCAGGTTCCCATCCACTTTTGCTTCCCCTACTAATTCTTCCCGGTTTGTGAGCAGCAGGTCAAGAAGAGCTCTGCCCCTAGTTGGTTCCTCCAGCACTTGCACCAGGAAATTGTCCCCTACATTTTCCAAAAACTTCCTGGATTGCCTGTGTGTGCAAATGCCATAGCACTGCTAGCCGTCCTCATCAATGGTGTTTTGCTTGCTCCACTGCTTCTGCTGCAACTCTGCTATCCTGATCTCCTGCGAGCTGGAGGCTTCTGCCTCAGGCTGCTCTCCCAGCTGGCAGCACCTACCCCTGCCTACCCCTTGCTTCAATGGCTCATGAAGCCTGGACAGTAGTAAGGAGCAGTTCAGCTATAGGCTGAGCAAGTGCAGAATGGTGGTAGAATGTGCCTTTGGACATTTAAAAGCTCGCTGGCGCTGTTGGTCAGACCTCAGTGCAACCAACATTCCCATTGTTATTGCTGCTTGCTGTGTGCTACATAATATCTGTGAGAGTAAGGGGGGAGATGTTTATGGCAAGGTGGGAGGTTGAGGCAAATTGCCTGGCATCCAATTTTGAGCAGCCAGACACCGATTTGAAGAGCACAGCAAGGCACGCTGCACATCACAGACTTTAAAAACCAGTTTCATGACTGGCCAGGCTACAGCATGACAGTTGTGTGTGTTTTTCTCCTTGATGCAAACCCACCCCTTTGTTGATTTTAATTCCCTGTAAGCCAACCACCCTCCCCTCTTCGAAATAAAGTAACTATTGTTTTGAAACCATGCATTCTTTCTTTATTAATTACAAAAAATTGAGGTAACGGACAAGGTAGCTGCTGGTGGTTTTGGGTACATGTCGTCAGTGACCACTCCCTCCATCCATGAAAGCAACGGCAGACAATCATTTCTCTCCCTTTTTCCTAGATTGCCCGCGCGTATGCCATAGCACTGCAAGCGGGAGCCCACTCAGATCACCACTGCGGTTGTGAGCATTGTAAACACCTCTCATTTGCCCTTGGAGATCTTGGCATATATATTGGCATTACGTCTTTTGGAACGGAGTTCTGATAGCACGGATTCATCTGCCCCTACAGCGATCAGATCCAGTTCCTCCCGTTTGGTCCATGCTGGAGCTCTTTTGTGATTCTGGGACTGCATGGTCACCTGCACTGATGAGCTCGCCATGCTGGCCAAACAGGAAATGAAATTCAAAAGCTCTCAGGGCTTTTCCTGTGTACCTGACCAGTGCATCTGAGTTGAAAGTGGAGCACTCTGGGATAGCTTCCAGAGGCCAATACCATCAAATTGCATCCACACTACCCCAAATTCGACTCAGCGGTGTCAATTTTAGCTCTAACGCCCTTGTCGGGGAGGAGTACAAAAATCGATTTTAAGAGCCCTTTAAGTCAACCAAAATGGCTTCATCATGTGGACAGGTGCAGGGTTAAATAGACCTAACGCTGCTAAATTCGACCTAAACTCGAAGTGTAGACCAGGGTTATGATCTAATTAAGCAGTGAGATTTGCCAACTGCTGAATATGTTTCAACCAGGAGCTGAGCCTAGCAGAGCATAAAAATATCAGATTCCCTTAGAGTTAATACTCTACTCCATGGCTCTACTTATCCCGCACCACTGATTCCTTGATATGTAGCAATTTTAAGTGTGCTTATAGATTACTGTTTGAGGTTCCAAACCCTTTCTGATGGACTCAATTTCTCAGACTTGCTCCTGTTTGCTAGGCAACAAGAGATGGAGGGACTATTCCACTTCCTCTTCCATTTTCAGGGGGAGAGAAAGCCCCTCGCACAAAAGGCTGTGAAAAAGAGCAGGAAGACAAAGAGATCAAGAAAGGACTCTGTAGCTTCTCATTCCTGGGAAGGACAATTTTCTAAATCTGAGCTAAAGCCCCAGAGGAGGAACCTCAAAACAAGTTGTTTCAAGAGGAGTGTTTTGTTTCCATCCTGGCAAGTACTGTCAGGTACTGAACAACCACTGGAAGAACCTCAAAAAGAGGAGGCATCAAAAGATGAGATGAATACATAGAATAGATCTAGACAGAAAAGGGAGTGAAACCACTCAAATACTTTCTCTCAGTTCAACATCTCAAACCTATCTCCCTCTACATGCAACACTGGAAGATGTAATTAGGGCTGAATGCAAAACCCAGCAAGAGCTCAGAGGCTGGCCAAGATGCAGTATCACGTTCATAGATCCAATCCAGATCTAGTTACTCTACCAAATGTGGATACAGCCCTGTCATCCCTTGTCAAAGACAGGATGATCCCAGTTAAGGGTGATTTCTTCCCCAAGACCAGACAGAGAGGAAGACAGATTGCTTAAGGAGGAATTCTGAAGCTTCCTCTGACACCCTCTAGGTATCCACAGCCTCCATCTCTTCTACTTGAGCCATCCTGGCATGGACTGATTCTCTTTCAAGATCAGAAAATACTTCTGTGTGGGAGCCATTCTGAGAGAGCTTGCATAGCAGCAGCCTCTGTAGCAGGCACCTGTGTGACAGCCTCAGATTCACTGTTAGGACAATGGGCTGTGACCCTGCTTCATGTAATCACTTATGGCTAAGGTCATGGAAAAGGCTGATGCTCATGGCAGACAGATGCTGGCCAAGGCTATTCAGTGAGCCTCTTGACAAATCCACAGCAGGATCCTCTAAATAAATCAATGACGACTTTCCTGACATCCAGGTCCTCAAAAAGAGAATGTAGACCTTATTTATTACAGATCACATTACTCCTTTTGTTCCTGCTCTGCTAAGTATCTGTGGAGGGACACCCAACCAGCCCTTGGCAGATGGAACAGGTCCAGGGGCACAAGGGGCAGTCATGATCATTCTGGAAAAACCCAATTTTTAATCAAGCATGACCTGGGGCTGACCCCATGACATGGTCATTCAGACAGGGAGCAGGCAACAAGAATCTGCAGCTGGTTGCATCCACACCACATCAGACAAACGAGTCCTGGATGGAGTCTACCTGGGTTATGCATTAGAGTCACAGGCGAGTCCCAAACCTAGGTTCTTGATCTCCTGAGCTTCCCCCAACTAGATGAAACACAGCTGCATGAAGATGGCTATAGATTACCTTGCAACCACCCCCAGACTATTTACCCACATGCTAGTTATCCCAGCCTCTCAGAGAGGAGGGTGCACGCATATCGTTTCCTGTATGGTCTTCTGATCAGGTCCCACTCCTTGGAATGAGTGCAAGAGACAATTTTCTGCAGAGCCGAAGTTCTTGAGCAGCATGGCTTCATTATCCACCATACTGACAGCCAATTGAGTCCAGTACAGCCCAAGTTACACTTGGAAGTCATGAGAGATACCGAGCTACACTAAAAAGAAAAGGAGTACTTGTGGCACCTTAGAGACTAACCAATTTATTTGAGCATGAGCTTTCGTGAGCTACAGCTCACTTCATCGGATGCATACCGTGGAAATTGCAGCAGACTTTATATACACACAGAGAATATGAAACAATACCTCCTCCCACCCCACTGTCCTGCTGGTAATAGCTTATCTAAAGTGATCATCAAGTTGGGCCATTTCCAGCACAAGTCCAGGTTTTCTCACCCTCCACCCCCCCGACAAATTCACTCTCCTGCTGGTGATAGCCCATCCAAAGTGACAACTTTCTACACAATGTGCATGATAATCAAGTTGGGCCATTTCCTGCACAAATCCAGGTTCTCTCACCCCCCTCCCAAAAACCCCACACACAAACTCACTATCCTGCTGGTAATAGCTCATCCAAAGTGACCACTCTCCCTACAATGTGCATGATAATCAAGGTAGGCCATTTCCAGCACAAATTCAGGTTTTCTCACCCCCCCACCCCCATACACACACAAACTCACTCTCCTGCTGGTAATAGCTCATCCAAAGTGACCACTCTCCCTACAATGTGCATGGTAATCAAGGTGGGCCATGTCCAGCACAAATCCAGGTTTTCTCACCCCCCCACCCCCATACACACACAAACTCACTCTCCTGCTGGCAATAGCTCATCCAAACTGACCACTCTCCAAGTTTAAATCCAAGTTAAACCAGAACATCTGGGGGGGGGGTAGGAAAAAATAAGGGGAAATAGGCTACCTTGCATAATGACTTAGCCACTCCCAGTCTCTATTTAAGCCTAAATTAATAGTATCCAATTTGCAAATGAATTCCAATTCAGCAGTTTCTCGCTGGAGTCTGGATTTGAAGTTTTTTTTGTTTTAAGATAGCGACCTTCATGTCTGTGATTGCGTGACCAGAGAGATTGAAGTGTTCTCTGACTGGTTTATGAATGTTATATTTCTTGACATCTGATTTGTGTCCATTTATTCTTTTACGTAGAGACTGTCCAGTTTGACCAATGTACATGGCAGAGGGGCATTGCTGGCACATGATGGCATATATCACATTGGTAGATGTGCAGGTGAACGAGCCTCTGATAATGTGGCTGTGTAGGGAGAGTGGTCACTTTGGATGAGCTATTACCAGCAGGAGAGTGAGTTTGTGTGTGTATGGGGGTGGGGGGGTGTGAGAAAACCTGAATTTGTGCTGGAGATGGCCCACCTTGATTATCATGCACATTGTAGGGAGAGTGGTCACTTTGGATGAGCTATTACCAGCAGGATAGTGAGTTTGTGTGTGGGGTTTGGGGAGGGGGGTGAGAGAGCCTGGATTTGTGCAGGAAATGGCCCAACTTGATTATCATGCACATTGTGTAGAGAGTTGTCACTTTGGATGGGCTATCACCAGCAGGAGAGTGAATTTGTGTGGGGGGGTGGAGGGTGAGAAAACCTGGATTTGTGCTGGAAATGGCCCAACTCGATGATCACTTTATATAAGCTATTACCAGCAGGACAGTGGGGTGGGAGGAGGTATTGTTTCATATTCTCTGTGTGTATATAAAGTCTGCTGCAGTTTCCACGGTATGCATCCGATGAAGTGAGCTGTAGCTCACGAAAGCTCATGCTCAAATAAATTGGTTAGTCTCTAAGGTGCCACAAGTCCTCCTTTTCTTTTTGTGAATACAGACTAACACGGCTGTTACTCTGAAACCTGAGCTACACTAAGTTTTTCTAACAACAGACAGGATATGCAGGATGATAGATACTATCCCCCAAGTCAGCAATCACTGAACTTTATTACAAAGTTAATATCATCCCTCGATATGATGGTATCCTCCACAGATGTCCTGCAATAGTTCCTGATTTCTCTGGATGCAGAGGACCCATCAACTCTATCTACCTTAATCTCATTGCCCAAAGCAGTATTCAAATCTCTATCCTGGTGGCTGCAAATCAGCTACGTGGCAGACCACACCGTGGCAGAGCCGGGGAGAACTGTGGTGACAACCAATGCCAGTCTCAAAACATGGGGAGCCCATTCAGGGAACAAATCCATCTAAGGATCATGAATGGACAAGGAGCTTCAACACAGTATCAAATGGCCTCAATCAATCAGGAATGCCTTTAAATAGTGCTAACCACAGAGTTGAACAACTGAGATGTTCTAGTGATGTCTGACACCACAGCGGCAGAAGCTTTTGTCAGCAAACGAGGATGCACCAGATCCACAGGCATCCTACAGGAATCCAACTTCCTACGTTAATGGGCAGAAAACAACCTTCTGTCCCTTTAAGCTCCCTATATTAATGTGGAGTTGAACATCCAGGCAGATTGGTTGGGCAGACAGAAGATAGAGACGGGGGAATGGAATCTTCACCCAGTCCTTTGACTCAATAGTCAGAGCCCTGGGTCACCCGTCATGAGACCTAGTTCCAGTTTCTTCTCTAGAAGGGATCTCTGAGCCATAGCCAGGGATGCACTTTCCCCCGCAGTGATCAGGACCTGCCTTTCCACTTTTTGCAACACTCTCCAAGGTAAATCAGAGCATCAGAGTCTAAATACTCAGTTGTATACAGTTAATTATATTATACCCTCCCTGACTACACGCTTCTATTTGACATCCCACTCTAAGGGATATGCAGACCTTCTCTGGCCAGAAGAATAAAAAAAAAAATCATATCTTACCAAAAACCTGCAGATCCCATCCCATGTGCTGAAAGTCATTCCTGGGAGACTAATTTTCCCTCTCACAACTATTCTGCCGACATGAGTTAAGGCAGAATTCATAGTTGCTGCATAGTAGGAAATGTTCGTATTGGAAATTCTGAATTTCACTCTGTTCAGCCACCTGTTAGCTAATCCAGAGATCTGAATGTCTGAGTAGCCCCCCATGGAGGCATTTGACATACGCTGATGTGACACCTGCCCTCTGGGCTGACAACCTGGAGACTGAACTGGGGACCCTCACTGCTAAAATCGTGAGTTGCTACAATTTGAGCTACAGAGCTTTGTTCTCAAGTTAAGAGCGATAACAGACCCATATCCTCTGCAGAACAGGCATGGAGGGGGTCACGTAACATGCCGGCCATTGGGTCACATCTGACATTAAGTATGTTTAAATCTTTTGCTTTATCAGAGCCATAAAGAATAAAGCCACCCATCTGATTATGATTGTTGCCTTCTTGTGAAAATAGGACCAACTGATGCAGGAAAGGCAGTGATTTTCTTTGATCTCTGAGTTTCCATCCACATACAGTTATGTGCTCTCCAGAGTCCCACAAGCATTCAGTTTTTCCCTTGAAATAGCACAATATACATACTGCTTCCACATAACCACCACACAGCTGTGTGTTACTCAAGCCTGGTTTAATAAGTTCTACCTGCAGAACGAGAGAGGCACATACACCAACTTTACAGCAGGAACAAGTCAGGATCTGTGCTGCTTCTCTGGGCTAAGAGACAACGGTCATTTCTAAGGTATGACCTGGCCTAGCCAGCGATGTTCTTGGGATTCTCTTCACAGCTGGAGTTCACTTGGCATACTTTCCTCTTTCAAGCCAGCCAGAAGGTTGTTAGCAGCCAGCACAGACATGGCGCTTCTGGTGGCATAGGTAGCACTTCCAATGTGAGGCAAAATCACTATACAGGGGAGAGAAGACGTATTTCAGAGACTGGTCTGTGCACCAAAGCAGTGTGCTTGTTTACTCTAGCACGTACACTTTCCTTTTGTGGTGGCACCCTTGTGCCACGTCTCTGTAACAAGTACTTGTAACAAGTAACAAGCCAGGATTTCACCCCAGGTTTCCAGAATTACATCATCTCCCCAAACCATAGTCTATTAGCAGCGCTGGCTGTAGCTTCACCCGTGAACAGAAGAGCAAGGTGTTTCTGGTCAAGAGAGCGAGTGAAAGTGAAAGCCAACTCCAGAATGTCCTTGCTTTTGTTGGTGTCACGGCTACATGCCAGATGGGTTTGGTATCTGAGCAGCTCTGTCAATTAAATTAATAATACATTTTAAGCTTAATGCTTTTATAGGGGAGAGGAAAAGCATTTGTGATCTTGTACCCTTTATGTAGTATAAAAGCTACCTCTTTAAAACTAAATATTAGAAAGCGTAAAGTCATGACCTCTTGTTCCTAACACAGAATCACAGAACTGGAAGGGACCTCGACAGGTTATCTAGTCCAGTCCCCTACACTCAAGGCAGGACTAAGTATTATCTAGACCATCCCTGACAGGCGTTTGTCTAGCCTGCTCTTAAAAATCCCCAGTGATGGAGATTCCACCACCTCCCTAGGCAATTTATTCCAGTACTTAACCACCCTGACAGTTAGGAAGTTTTTCCTACCATCCAACCTAAACCACCCTTGCTGCAATTTAAGCCCATTGCTTCTTCTCCTTTCCTTAGAGGTTAAGGAGAACAGTTTTTGTCCCTCCTCCTTGTAACAACCTTTTATGTACTTGAAAACTTATGTTCCCTCTCAGTTTTCTCTTCTCCAGACTAAACAAACCCAATCTAACATCTCACAGTTTGACAAGAACATAGGACTGGAAGGGTCTTCCTGGCTCACTAACTCAAGTCCCCTGCTATCCCATTCCTGAATTTAGGAAGGGTTGTTTTTATATAACATAAAGGAACAAATTATAACCATAAATAGTTTTAATTAGGGCTGTCAAGCGATTAAAAAAATTAAAAAACTGTAACAATAATAGAATACAATTAAATATTTTTGGATGTTTTCTACATTTTCAAATATATTGATTTGAATTACAACACAGAATACAAAGTGTACAGTGCTCGCTTTACATTTAGTTTTGATTACAAGAACTTTCACCGTAAAAAAACCAAAAGAAATAGTATTTTTCAATTCATCTAATACAAGTACTGTAGTGCAATCTCTTTATCATGAAAGTTGAACTTACAAATGTAGAATTATGTAAAAAAAAATAACTGCATTCAAAAATAAAACAATGTGAAGCTTTAGAGCCTGCAAGTCCACTCAGACCTACTTCAGCCAATCGATCAGACAAAGAAGTTTGGTTACAATGTGCAGGAGTTAATGCTGCCCGCTTCTTGTTTACAATGTCACCATCTGAAAGTGAGAGCAGGCGTTCTCATGGCACTGTTGTAGTTGGCGTCACAAGGTATTTACATGCCAGAGGCACTAAAGATTCTTATGTACCTTCATGCTTCAACCACCCTTCCAGGGGACATGCGTCCATGCTGATGATGGGTTCTGCTCGATAATGATCCAAAGCAGAGCGGACCGACCCACGTTCATTTTCATCATCTGAGTCAGATGCCACCAGCAGAAGATTGATTTTCTTTTTTGGTGGTTCGGGTTCTGTAGTTGCTCTTTTAAGACTTCTGAAAGCATGCTCCACACCTCGTCCCTCTCAGTTTTTGGACGGCACTTCAGATTCTTACACCTTGAGTCAAGAGCTGTAGCTATTTTTAGAAATCTCACATTGGTACCTTCTTTGTCAAATCTGCAGTGACAGGGTTTGTAAATCAAACAACGTGTGCTGAGTCAGCATCCGAGACTGCTATAACATGAAATATATGGCAGAATGCGGGTAAAACAGAACAGGAGACATACAATTCTCCCCAAAGGAGTTCAGTCACAAATTTAATTAACGCATTTTTTTTTTAAACGAGCATCACCAGCACGGAAGCCTGTCCTCTGGAATGGTGGCCGAAGCATGAAGGGACATATGAACGTTTAGCATAATTGGCACGTAAGTACCTTGCAATGCTGGTTACAAAAGTGGCATGTGAATGCCTGTTCTCACTTTCAGGTGACATTGTAAATAAGCAGGCAGCAGTATCTCCTGTCAATGTAAACAAACTTGTGTGTCTTAGCAATTGGCTGAACAAGAAGTAGGCCTGAGTGGACTTGTAGGCTCTAAAGTTATAAAGTTTTGTTTCAGTGCAGTTATGCAACAAAAAACAAAAAAAAAAATGTATCTTTGTAAGTTACACTTTCATGATAAAGAGATTGCACTACAGTACTTGTATTAGGTGAATTGAAAAATACTATTTTTTTTTTTTACAGTGCAAATATTTGTAATAAATAAATATAAAGTGAGCACTGTACACTTTGTATTCTGTGTTGTAACTAGAAAAGGAATACTTTTGGCACCTTAGAGACTAACAAATTTATTTGAGCATAAGCTTTCGTGAGCTACAGCTCACTTCATCGGATGCATTCAATGGTTTTTCCACTGAATGCATCCGATGAAGTGAGCTGTAGCTCACGAAAGCTTATGCTCAAATAAATTTGTTAGTCTCTAAGGTGCCACAAGTCCTCCTTTTCTTTTTGCGAATACAGACTAACACGGCTGCTACTCTGAAACCTGTGTTGTAACTGAAATCAGTATATTTGAAAATGTAGAAAACATCCAAAAATATTTAAATAAATGGTATTCTATTATTGTTTAATAGCGCAATTAATTTTTTTAATCACGCAATTAATTTTTTTATTGGCTTGACAGCCCTACTTATAACACGCTCATCACCTCGGTATCTGAGCACTAAGGTCCCAATCCATTGATGTTAATGAGACTACTCATGCTCAAAGCTAGACAATGTGCTTAAGTCCCTTGCTGCAATGCGATCTAAGTTCTCTGATGGAATACTGAGATCAGTCAGTGAGATGTTTGCAAATGAGCAAATACATTTTAATTAACACACACACAGCTGACAAGGTTTTCCCTCCTCAATGCCCCTCATATCACACTGCCTTGCTATGGCTCAATGCTATGAGCAGCTTGCTTAAGGACACATGGTTTGACTTTCCCTCGCCTGTGACTAATTAGCCCCTCATATTAAACCCTTGCTAGACATGAACCATGCCAAGCTCACCAGGACTGAAATTCCTTGTCAGGTCAGTGTGGCAAACAGAATAGCAAGAACTACATGAGCCCCCACCTCTAGCCACTAGAAGCCACTGCCTCCCCATTAGAAGTGCAGGAAGTGGAATGTAAGAGAAGGTGCAAACAGCTGCTGTTTGCAAAGACGGTGGCTTACCACAATTCTTCAGGGAAAGGAGAAGGTGGTCAGTAGGCAGCGGCTCCGGGGTTGTGACATCCAGACCAGCAGCTGCAATCTGGCCACTAACCAAAGCCTGGTATAGATCTTCCTGGTTCACCACCGCTCCCCTAAGAAACATAGTTTAAGCTATACAAGAGCTAGATATTGTTACTAGTAAGCCAGACAAGCATGGGATACAAACACTGCCACGTGCTTAACTTTACACACTCGAGTCATCCCACCGGCTTCAGTGGAATGACTCACCTGCCTGAGCGTTTGCCCCATCAGGGCCTTAGGCATGAATAATCAGCTCTGTATGTCACTCTGTGCCCCCTGTTCCATACCACTAACCATCAGGTTCTGCTTAACTGTTCTCTCCATGCTCTGTACCGGGTTATTGTAACAGTCACTGTACTCAGGTACAAACCTGGCTGTAGACCAGGGGTTCTCAAACTGGGGCTCAGGACCCCTCGGGAGGGTCACAAAGTTATTATATGGGGAGGTCGCGAGCTGTCAGCCTCCACCCCAAACCCCGCTCCGCCTCCAGCATTTATAATGGTGTTAAATATATAAAAAAGTGTTTTTAATATATAAGGGGGGTCGCACTCAGAGATTTGCTTTGTGAAAGGGGTCACCAGTACAAAAGTTTGAGAACCACTGCCGTAGTTGCCCATTGCATTCTAATCCCATTTGGACACACATAATTTGAAGTGTGTTTAAGCACCGTATTAACCCTCAGCTGTAACATCCATGTAGATGGGACCGTAGCATCTGGCCAAACCCAGGCGGCTCCTATCTTCCCTGGTGACAGCCCGCACACCCATTCCTGGGAGAAAGGCGTTTGAGTGTCACCATCAACACACACAAAGCTTTTCCACCCAGGAGAACAGCCGCAGCCACTTCCTCCCAGGAAGGAGAGACTCTAAAATGGCACCCACTTTGCAGTGTTTAGAGCGGCAATAATCCCATGATGTTCGCTGAACTCCACCCTAATGGGGAGAAAAGTTACTTTCTTGTGTACATTAATATAGAATATCCATTTAAAAGATAGTCGCAGCAGGCCAAGCTACAAGGCTAGCAAGCACAAGCTCAGAGCTGGTGCCACAAGCCAATACTTGCCCCCCATGGCTATGGCAATTTCAGCATAATCCCTTGACCTCCATAACACCCGTGTATCAGGTACCTGAATATCACCCGCTTTTCCTTTTGCGCCCACAATCTAGTCTTGTTTAAGATGACAGTGAAGACTTTCACCTGCTTGTGTTGATAAACACAGACGTTTTCTTCATTCGGCTGAAGAAATCCTTGTTGCACACTCCTTTAGTGTCAGGAGTTAAGGAACAGGTAACAACCACAAAGTCTGACTCCTCTGCTAGCTTGGCGAGTGGGACTGGGGGGAAAAAAACCCAAAAAAACCCCACATGTAATGAGTTTCCTGGGGGGAGGGAGGGTCTTGTTTATTTTCACTAGTTTGGGAACTACCCAATGTCCATTAAATAGTCATTTGTGAGGGACTATTGCTTCAGGAAGACCTTGCTAACCTCACCCCATGACTGGGTTGCCAAACCCAAACAAAAACAACATATAAACAAGGTGCCATATTTTAAAGGACCTTTAAAAAGAATAGACCAGGTTTCATCAACCAAAAGAGGAAATTTACCTATGCTTAGCAAGTCCGTCTTCTACCCCAGAGGTGGCTGCATTGTGCATTTCAGGGGTGGTACAGATTAGTTAGCAAAATATTACCATAATATTTTAAACGAACATTTAGAAGTTTAGGGATCTGGGGCAAAAATTGGGGATTGGTCCTGCTTTGAGCAGGGGGTTGGACTAGATGATCTCCTGAGGTCCCTTCCAACCCTGATATTCTATGATTCTAAGTTCTGTAAGGCCTGAAGACAGATTTGACAACTCTTTCAGCTTTCACCCAAGGAAGGGAGGAGAGAAATAGGTAGAGTTCCCTGGATTTACAAACCCAAAGATTGACCCCAACAGAAATTGATTTTTTTGGAACCGTTTATTTTTCAAACACAAGTCACAGCTGGGCAACAGCTTGGGACTTTGCAGGAAAAAGTCTATCAGTGAGTTTGAACATGCAGAAAGGCACAGTACAGAGAATGTGCATTATTATAGGTAGGAAAACAAATACTTGATATAAACGAGACTATATCTGAAGAGAGTCTCATTTGGGAATTGCCAGTTATTTCTAAGAGGTCTGGGATGAAATCTTGGCCCCACTGAAGTCAGTGGGGTCCAGATTTCACTCATGACATTGTCACCACTTTCAATCAACAACATACGAAATGTGGTCGTGCTCTACACTCAAACACCAGCCACTCTTTGGGGCCTTAATAATAATTCAGCACTGCTACACTGCGCTTGAGGAATCCTTCAAGTTTCCAATCACCACACCCAAGGACAAGATCTTCCCTGCATCAACTCATTTGTACGCTTTGTTATTCTGCACTTACGAAGAAAGTTTTGTTTCCAGAGCTGTGTTTCCAGCTTCATTTATGTCTCTTACCAAACTCGGCTTGAAACTCCACGGCGTTCTCCGGTTTTGGGCGACTTCCCGTATACAAAAATTTCTTGACCCCGAATGGCTTTAGACGGCGCGCCACTGCCTGTCCTAAAAACAAGACAAGGTCACGTCTCTGCACACTGAGATCATGCACTGCAGGAGGTATATCACTAACCCTGCAATCTGACAGCCCAAAACCGAGCGTATTGCTTCTGCATCTTTCAGCAAGGCCGCAGAATGCATCCACTATTCACTCAACTGCAATGAAACCTGCCACTTTCATTAAGAGATTACTGTAACTTCCCCAGCTAGGATTGTCACTGAGGTTTCCCATTCATTTTGGAGGGAACATGCTCTCATTCACTCCGTGGGAAGTGAAGGAATTTTTGATTGGTAGGGCGGCTGCAGCAAAGGGAATGATGGGACATTAAATCTGAAGTGACATTTTGGAGAGAAAATTTAAGGGAGATTAAAAACAAAAACAAAAAAAACCACAACTGAACATTGACCAATTCAACAAGCTAATAGACAAGCCAGCACTCCCGTACACCATGGACTTTGTCTGGGATATTTGTTTAACTGAAATAAAGCAAGAGAAAGTCCAGTTTGCTTTAGGAGTCTGATAAGGTGGAAATATGTGCATGTTTTACAAATTAAGGTCTAAGCCTGATTGCAATCGCACGCTAACTGGTAGGATGGAGAGATGCATTCCTGCTTAGTCAGCCTCGGGCTCCTGGCGGGGGGGCAGGTGAATGGGGGAGTGTCCCATCAGCCACTGGTTTGAATGTCCTCAGAATCTTTTGTCCTTCACAGTTCTCTTTATTTATTTTGCAGTTTCTGTGAATGTGCTCAGCACCGCTACCACGGGGCAAAGTTAAACACAAAATTGTTACCATAACCAAAGAATGAAGTAACTTGTGAACTCCCCACCTAATGGGTGAGAGCATAAATGTCTGCTCAGCAAAAGCCTGTGTGAACACAGGGGCTGAAAGCTACACCCAGGATTCATCGGATTCTATGAATAACAAGAAAGAGAACACTTGAGTCATGGGTTGTTCCCTGCAGGAAAGGGGGCTGGAGACAAGTTCACATGCACACAAAAAACAGAGGCAGAGAGAAGAAAGTTTCTGGCGACGATAAAATTGAGTAAAATATTAAAGCTACAGACAGTACACACTGGAGATCTAAACATCAGCTTACTGATCACTGAGTTCGTTATTTTAATCAATCATTCTATTCTATACAGGTAGTTGTACTGTGCTCATCACCACAGTAACTGAGCGCCTTCCACAAGTGCATTAAGTAATGACAGCTGGTCTGTATCTGTTCTCTCATCCTCTCCCCAGAGGGAGAAGTGTGTGCAATGAAGTGTCTTCCTTTGGAAAATTATATCTTACACACACACACACGCGTTGCTATGTCAGTCAACAGTGCTCACATTATTGGGAGATAAATACTAGTATATATCTACACAAAAGAATACACTCACCTATTCTTCCCAGCCCTATGATTCCTACAGTGCTACCGGACAGCCCGTATCCACACATCCACAGAGGCTTCCATGTTGTCCAACCACCACTACAAAAGGAAGTGAAATACAAACAGATGTTAGACCGATTCCATTTTCCAGGTTGGCTTGGAGTCTGGATATGGACCCAACAAATTACAAATGGCACAAATACTTCACAACCCATGTGTCACATACTGGTAGAAATGATTTAACACCCTAGAAACAGGTATGAATGGTGCGAACATGCAGCGACGGGGTCTATAATGTTCCTGCTTTAAGTCACCTTAGCATTAATTAGAGCAGCCTCAAGACTGATCTAACTTTTGTTCCACTCCCCACAACCCCTGGGTGCAGCCTTTGTGCAGTGAACTCTGGCCATACCCACAACGTCCTTCCCATACTGGGAGCAGGTCCAGTGCAGGGCCCTTCTAGCTGCTCTCTTCTGGCCGGGGAGGCCCCATGCACAATCTAGGGGGCTCTTCAGGGGGCCATTTTCACCTCCTTTAAGGCCCCTTTATACTGCTACACACGCTCTAGCTGGATCACTGCCCAAGCACACAGAGTTATGCCTTAGATTTAGGACTTAAAACTGCCTCTTTGTTAAGGTGCAAGATAACTGCATTTAACTCACTGGGCTCATAGAACGATGTTGATCTCAGCTAGTTCAATGCAAATCCAGAGTAACTGTAACTGCATCCACTTAAACTTCCCAAGGCAGGGACTGCCTTTACTTTGGTGTATTCGGGTCCAGGATTGATCAAGCACACAGTCTATGGAGTTACTCCAGACTCACACTGACATCACACAGCTCAGAAGCCAGTCCTAAATTGTAAATACTCACTTCTTCACTTCCTCCACTGACTCCGGCAGCCTGCGACACGTAGCTAAGAGCAAAGCTACCGAGAGCTCAGCCGTGGCATCGGTCAGGATGTCCGGGGTGTATCCCACACGGATTCCACTGTAATTTAAACACAGCATTTCAGTCCTCAAGTGTTAACACATGAAATGCTTGTTTGTTTACATTTGGATGAAATCCTGTTTGTATTACACTGCATTCTGCTGGGCATTTTTTCTACACGTGTTCTTATATCACCATCTTTTCGGAGCATCAACCAAACCATAATTAATCAATCACTGACCCTCACAACCCCGCTGGGAGCTCAGGCAGTACAGATGGGGAACTGAGGCCCAGAGAGACTGAGGGTCACGTTTTAAAAGCTATCTAGGTGCGTAAAGATGTAGACAGGTGCCAAATGGGATCCTGTAAAAATCTGGTCCTTATGCTCAGATCCTCAAAGGTATTTAGGTTCCACTGAAATCAATGGGAGTTAGGAACAGACATACCTTCAAGGATTTGGCCCTAAGTGGCTTTCCCAAAGCTGGGAGCTGAACCAACATTTCCCGAGTCCCAGTGCAATGCCTTACCCCCAAGCCGACCCATCCTCTGTTCCAATTGGTTTCTCTCAATTAACAGTTCGCCATTTCTTTCACCCAAGAGAATGGCAGGGGACATAGAAAATAGCAGAAGAAAATGCATTCCATGGTTACGAGTGAGCACACAAAGGAGCAAACAATACCGCTTTTTAATTTCTTCTAGAGCCAGATGGTCAACACCCACAGACAGCGTGCTGATTGTTTTAAGGTTGGACCCTGCAAAACATGAAGACAGAACCCTCAAAACCTACAGAGCTTAAAAAGACCGAAACACAACAACAGAACAAGGGAAAAATTAAAGGATAAAAATGTCTTACAATTACTGGTTTGTAATTGTCTGAATCTTCGGAATCTATTCTAATGACCAGAAACACCTAACAGGGCTGAAACTGAAGGAGGTCAATACTACTTTCTCAGGCAGCTGACTCTGGACATTTGACAGTGCTTTGTGTCTAGTCAGTTTCATGGTTTCCCCCTCACAGCTGGTCAGTTTCCTCCTTCACTGAGATTCACAGAGTTAGGCCAGAGTGACCATTATGGCCATTTGATCTGATCTCCTGTTAACACAGGCCAGGGAACGTCACCCAGTTATTTCTGCATCAAGCTCATAACTTCTGTTGGATGAGAACAGATTTTTTTACAAGACACCTTGTAAACATTAACTGGGAAGGGAAGCAGAAAATCCCTTTAAAGAATTGAAACCAAAATCAGGAGGATTTGCCAGAAATAGGATTTTTTTTAAATGCCAAAAACATCAAAGAAAGTTGACAGTGTTCCGTCAGCTAAGGAAAAGTCTCTTTAAAGATGCTGTATCTATATTCCTAGCTTCTTCTCCTTGGCTGGGATGGGAACAAGTCATTCTTTAGTGGTCATTTTCTGAGGAACTCTACCCTAGGCAGAGAAGTTTCTTTTTGCAGGGAAAAAACACACACCCAAAAGGGACTGACAGTGAATTCTGGCTAGTGAGGTTCACTGGACCCTGAATTTCTGGCCAGCGGACATCAAGGAGCTAGACACATCTCTTCATGTCTTACAACTCTGTGCCGCCGTGATGGAGGGACACAGTGTGAGGTGGAATTGAAGTGGAAGATTCATATTAATGCATGGCAGCAAAGGAAGGCTCAGCCAATCCGCTTCTCAGGGCTGTGAGGGCGAGACACCGGGACTGAGATCCAGGCAGCACGGACACAATTCTGTATGTCCTCTCTTTCTTCGATGACAAAGGATCAGTTAGAGCCATTCACAAGAGAGCCGCCGCCCATACCCACCTGCTGCATCGAGGACCTCTTTGTCTATCCGGTCAGACAAGACACAGAGCAGTCCATGCTTCCCAGCCACCCCCGCCAGCAATTCTGACCGCGGGATAGGTTCGTCCGAATCCCATTGCTGGATGCTGCAGCTACAAGGATACAGGAAAGTCACAATCACATTAAAGCAAGAGAAAGAGGCCCCCTTCAAGCCAGCACTCCATACTGCCCCAGGTATTCGTACCGTTTTGCCAAGGGAAATCAACAAAATGGAGTGAGAAACACACTCTTATTTTAGGCAGGGAGATTAGGATTCCCTCTTTTCCTCCCTTGTGGATTGCCCTTTCACATCCAGGATGGTGGCACACAGTTGCTAAAATACAGCCACATGGTGTCCTGTGTAGCACACGCAAGCCACCTGTGAACTGGTATATGAAAGG
Source organism: Eretmochelys imbricata (assembly GCF_965152235.1). NCBI lineage: Eukaryota > Metazoa > Chordata > Testudines > Cheloniidae > Eretmochelys > Eretmochelys imbricata. Next base: position 124,890,508 of record NC_135576.1, read on the forward strand.
TCCAGCACCTTCTTTCAATAACTGCAGCGGCGGAAGGAGGAAGAATAGTGGCGGGATCTCTTCAGACATAGAGCAAAAAACATTAGTCTTGCAATGACCTGACAACACATGCACGCTGCTCGCTTGGAACACCTTCTGAGCTCTGGCATCACTTTCAGCTTGGTCAAACCTTGCCTCAAGCCTGCATCAGCTGGGATCACTGCATACTGGTCTGGTGTTCTTTACACAGGCTGTCTAACGTGGAAACCTCGGTTTTTAAAGCTCCAAATGGTACAGACATTAGGGCAGGTCAAGAACTTCCCCTTGAGCCTCAGCCTGGACGGTATCTGTGCTCAGAAGTGACCCATCTTTCAGGGATCCTCCCAGCTGGACTGCATCAGCAGCCCTTACTGTGGAGAGTCCTGGGATGCAGAACTGGCTTTCCCTTAACCTTTGCCCCAGTTCATCCTTCCAGTTTTAAACAGCAAATGAAACTTTCCCTGGGTGGCACTTGCCTTTCTAGGTTCTTATATGGCTCTCCCATCACTGGAATATCCGAGCACCTCCTAATCAACAATGAATTTATCTCCACAGCACCCCCATGAGGCAGGGAAGTATTGTCATTGCCATTTTACAGATGGGAAAACTGAGGCACGGACAGACTAAGTGATTTTTCCAAGGTCACATAGGGCAGTCTGCAGCCCTAGCCAACCCCTTAATCACACAAACCTAATTGCCCACTCCTTTCTGAAGGCCTTGTTTTGGATGCTGGTCGATTTGCTCTTTTCATTTTACTGCCCTCGGTGTCCCAACAGTGCTCTGCGAACACACTTCTGCAAATCAGCGTGGGGGCCTACAATTTTACAGAAGGCCTAGAATGCTGCAGGCAATTTAAACGAAGACACCACACAACCACTTACTGCCCAGGCACTAGCGTGGGGGGGGGGGAGGGGCGCCCCAGGGGTCACTGCATTTCCGTAACCCCAGTAACTGATATTTTGTCATATGTGAAAGTTGCTTGTTTTCTTAAAGAACAAAAACAGGCACAAAACACAACGTAACTCATTTTAGCACATTCAATGCACGAAACGACGCTGAGCTGTCGGAACCTATGCGCCAGGAGAAGCATAATCCAATGGCAGCCACAGCAGAGCTGGGGGCGGCAGAGGTTAATTCTTTTAAGGCACTGTTTGCCCTTTGGCTTTGCATAGGCAAAATAATGAAGGGGGAGGAGGGTCAGCTGTAGTTAGGAAAACAACTTTCAATACAAGACGCAGGTTTTGTTTCTGAATGTTTTGCCTGGGAAGTACTGGAAGGTCAGAGATAGTTAAACTGGTGATCTGAGGAAAACGTTCAATGTCAAACTAAGGTTAAAACATTCAGGTAACCCATAGCCAGAGAGAGGGAGGGAGGACACATAACAGGCCTCCTTCTGCTCCCATTGAAGTCAGTGGCAAAACTCCCATTGATTTCCCTGCTGCAAAACATAGGCCCTGATCCTACCAATACCTAGGCATGGCCTTAATTTTACACACGAGTAATTCCACTGATGTCAACTGGATTAACCAGGTGCATAAAATTAAGGATATACACAAGTGTTTACACAATTGGAATTGGGACCTTAGCTAGCTATATTCTATGCACAGCATAGTTATTGTTATTTCAACTTTTTGCTTCCTGGAATCAAAGGCACCAACCAGCATCAGAGATCAATTGTTTACAAAATAGTTTGGCATTTTTAAATTTTTTTTTTTTTTTAAAGCAAAGTCTTTTCAAGTCACAGGAAGGGGGAAAAAAGGATTCTGGGCACATTTTTCAAAAGTGCCATATATCCCAAAATCAAGGGGAGTTAGACCCCCCAGATCCACAGAGATAGTTATACACCTAAGTGATTTAGGAGCCCAAATCTTATCGAAAGTCAGTGGGACTCAGAGGCTTCAAAGGACAACATTTTCAGAAGTGCCTAACACAAGAAGGGCACAGCAGTTTGTTTCTTTCCTTGTAAATAACCACTAGCTCTCTGTCCCCCAGGCCTCAGCCTCTGACGGGTCATTTGCAAGAAAAAAGGAAATTACCACCCTTCTATAAACGCCTCTGATCATCCGAGTTTGCCATGGAAAGGGTCAGAAACGGACGGAACTGCCGTAAAATAGATGGCACCACAATAATCCGCATTGTAAACACCTGCCCTTGCCCTCTGGGACACGGAACACACCGGCGCCCACCCTAGATAATCACTCTGTGTATCTCGCTGTCTGAAACAGGCTGTGAACTCTTCAGGGCTGGGTCTCTTGTCTTTTTACTAGGGCTCCAGGTCCACTTACAGAGCGACAAGTGATGAACTCAGCGACTACATCTGGACCCAAAAACCTTAATTTCCCTTCTGGATCCTTCTCTCTAGAGCAGCATCCGAAGGTTCTTATTCTCGGGCTGGCAGCTCCTGGGGGCAGGGGCGTCTCTGTTCGGTGTTTGTACAGCGCCCAGCGCAAGGGGCCATGGCGGGCGCTGCGGGGCACCATGGCCACACGCAGAGCAGATAACACCGCAACAAGGACCATTTGACAAGGCGTCTTCCGCCTGCCCCTGGCTGTCGGTGGCAGCAATGGGAAGAGGACCCCAGCGCATTTCAGGGGGGCTGTGCGCCCGTCACAGGCGCTGGTGACGGACTCCTCAGCCCCCGGGACGCGGACATGGGGCCTGCCTTTCCAGAAGCAGCGGCTAATCCTGGGTGCCCAGGCTGCCACCCCTCCGAGGCGCTGCCCGGGCCTCCCAGCAGGGCCGGGGCTGCTCAGCACCGCTCAGGATCGAGCCCCGAGTCGGGCAGCCCCCGCCCCCCGCAGAGCCCCACTGGCCACGGCACCCGCCTGCCGCGACGGGCCCAGCAGCCCCCGAGGCCGCCGCACGTGAGGGGAGCCCAGCGCCCGCCCGGCCCCGCCGCCGCCCGCAGACCCCGCCCGGGGGGCCCCGGCCCCGGCCCCGCCGCCGCCCGCAGACCCCGCCCGGGGGGCCCCGGCCCCGGCCCCGCCGCCGCCCGCAGACCCCGCCCGGGGGGCCCCGGCCCCGGCCCCGCCGCCGCCCGCAGACCCCGCCCGGGGGGCCCCGGCCCCGGCCCCGCCGCCGCCCGCAGACCCCGCCCGGGGGGCCCCGGCCCCGGCCCCGCCGCCGCCCGCAGACCCCGCCCGGGGGGCCCCGGCCCCGCCGCCGCCCGCAGACCCCGCCCGGGGGGCCCCGGCCCCGCCGCCGCCCGCAGACCCCGCCCGGGGGGCCCCGGCCCCGCCGCCGCCCGCAGACCCCGCCCGGGGGGCCCCGGCCCCGCCGCCGCCCGCAGACCCCGCCCGGGGGGCCCCGGCCCCGGCACCGCCGCCGCCCGCAGACCCCGCCCGGGGGGCCCCGGCCCCGGCACCGCCGCCTGCAGACCCCGCGCCCCGTCTTACACGCCGGCCTGGCTCAGGGCCGCCAGCCCCTCGCGGGGGATCCGCCGGGTGACAAACGCCTGCATCAGCCCCGCAGCCGGCCGAGCGGAAAGCGGGGGCCGCCCCGGCTTCCCTGAACCCTCGCCTGGCTGCCCCAGCGGCCCCCGCGGCCTCTCTCCGCCTGGGCTGCCGGCCTCCTTCCCCGCCTGCGCGCGGCTCGCTCCGGCCTGTCTGCCCGGCGGACCCCGGGAGCAGCCGGCGGGTGCTTTGCGTGGCCGGGAGCGGCGGGGCCTTTGCCTCTGTCTGGATCGTTCGCTGCACGCTCCGATCACGGGCTCCTCCCCCAGGGCAGGGGCAGGGGCAGGGGCAGGCGTGGCTAGACGGGAGCAGCCTCCCCCGGCAGGTAGTTAACCTGGAAGAGCCATTTTGGGACGCTTCACAGAGTGGCAAAGCACACGTGGGACCTTCCATCCAACTTCTCTTTTCTCTTGTCAGAGGTTCCCTCCCCAGCAGCAGCGAGAGGGAAAGCTCCTGAAGGTGCATCCCTGGTTCATACTAAATTAAAGCGATTCGCCCGCCAAAGGGGTGGCTGGAAGGGTGTGACACCCGGCTCCAGAAGGATCAATGGAAGTGCTGTTGGACACTGCAGTTTCATCAACCTGAGAATTGCACCCTGGCCAGCAATCCATGGAGCGACTGGTCTAGCCTGTTTTAGGAAAGGATCAGCTGTTTACCTCCAAGAATAACATTGTCAGATGCAGAAACTAAGTCATAAAGTTACAAGGGATCCCAGTTCGATAGCTTCAGAGTCCGGAGCATGCACTGATCGGCCGGGGGGTTCAAAAGGAATTTCCCACCACTACAAAGGATTGTAGAGTCCAATAGGTACATTATGGGTTAGTTGTTTGTTCCTTCCTCTGAAATATCAGGGATAGGCCTGTTGGGGACACTGGGGTATGGCCACTAGGTAACTCGAAGGGATGGAAGACCACGAGTGTCGATGAAGCCCCCTCGCACTAGGCCCAAGTGTCCTTGCCCCCTCCTCCCCCCCGCCCAGAGGCACTCGCAGCAGCTCTGTGTACTAGGCCCAAGTGTCCTTGGCCCCCCCGCCTGGAGGCACTCCCAGCAGTTATGCTGAGGATCTGCAACAATATGTTGCAGAGTCAGACTGCCTGAAACTAAACAAGGCCAAACAGGGCGTATATGGAAGAAAAATGCTGAATAAAGCAGCTTTATGTATAGTTTAACAAATGATACAAAAAACAAGGGAACTAGCTGGTAACTGGATTGGCTGGCTGTATGGATACTTAGGGCAGCTTGCTGTTGGATAAGTATGCTGAAGAAAGGATGTATAAAAGCCTGTGTAACTTCCTGCTTTGTGTGCAGGATTTGAGATTCTATTCTCCCTGTACCTTTTTGAAGCTTCAAATAAACTTTTCTGCTTCTCCACCCCATTGTGATTACTGGGTGAAGCACACCGGGTAGCGAACCAACCCCCTGCTGTTGTTTTGCCTCTCGGCACTGGGTGCCGGCAACAGGCCTGAGACAGGTTATCAGACCACTTCAGTGTTTCACACATTAAAGCTGATTTCCCTTGGGCGCTGCAAATAAGTCAAGCGGGAACGGGGAAAAAAATGTATTTCTTTATGGCATCCTCATTTTCAGTAGCACGCTGTGAAAGCTGGCCCGGCTTTCCTAACGCAACAACGATGGGTCAGCAGTTGGTACCTTGGCAGAACGCAGCAGGGATTTCTGAACCCTGTTTCCGGGGCAGTCCCGGGCAATGGCTCTGCGTGTGCGTTAACTTGCATTTATGGCGTCTCTGCTGATATGTGAGCGGAGTGTGCTTCTTCAGCCGGAGTTTGACCCAGAACAGTCCCCTGGAACTCCAAATGATAGGAACTAACTGACTAACTTCTGCCCTGAGCAACCCCACTGTTTACAGAGCCAGGGGTACAAGGCAGGGTAGAATTTGCTTCTCCACAACTAACTAATGAATTAATTCTGCTCTTAGCAGCAGCAACATAATTCCAGAGGTGTCTTCAATGGCTTCCATGGAGTTACTCTGGATTCACACGGTTGTCAGCGAGGTCAGACTCGGTCCCTAACAAACCTATCTAACTAACCAGCAAACAAACAAGCAACAGTATGTTTTGCAGGCAGCCATTCCCCCAGGATGTATGTATGACCTTAGTGAGAGAGGTCTGATTGGATCGCTGAGCTGCCGACTTACATCCTACACAACATGGCCCAGTGCAGAGCTGGCTATTTCACGGAGCATGTTGGCGCTGTCCTATTGATCTGCTGGCACCTCCAGAATCGCAGTCGGGAGCAGCATTTCAGTTGCCCTTAGTGAAAGCAGAACTCTGCATGCCATCAATAAAGGGCAAAACAGCTGAAAGAAAATACATCTGGTTTGGGGAAGGGAGGGGGTGAAACCACCCCAGCCTGCTTTCAGCCCAGAGCGGTTTGAAGACACCAAAAAAGCATGCCTTGAAAGTCAGTGAGAAGAGGATGCTGCTGAGAGAAGAAGGAGCTCCCTGGGGATTTCTCAGCTAACAGGGCCAGCCTTAGGTAGATACCCTAATTGCGCAGCCATACTGTTGCAGGCCTTTGTTTTGTCAGCATTCGTCCCAGCATGCAGTGTAGATCATCCCCCTCTCGATGGCCTGACTCCCCCTACTTTGAACTGTGCAGTCCCAACCCCCTCCCAGGAGTTGAAATCTTCCCTCTCTGTCTGCTCCCTGCTTGTGACACTATCACAGACATGACAAGTGCCGAGCCCTGCCCCTAGGGTGACCAGATGGCAAGTGTGAAAAATCAGGACGGGGGTGGGGGTGGGGGGTAATAGGAGCCTGTATAAGAAAAAGACACAAAAATCGGGACTGTCCCTATAAAATCGGGACATCTGGTCACCCTGCCTGCCCCCCACCCCTTCCTTCCCATCTCCCTAATGAGCATCCTCCTCTTGCCAAGCAGTCCCAATCTGCCCGAGGCTCATTCACACTTTCCTTTGCACAGGGCTCTGCAAAGCCCAGGCCTGGCATGTGAATGTCATTGCTCCTCAGTGCCTGGGAGTTGCAATGTGCTCAGCTCTGATAGCTGATATGGCAGGGCATGGAGACGTGGTATTCAGGGATGGAGACCTTCACAGATTCCAAGGGTTTGGTTTGACATATAAGAATGGCCATACTGGGTCAGACCAAAGGTGCCAGGTGCCCCAGAGGGAATGAACAGAACAGGTAATCATCAAGTGATCCATCCCCTGTCGCTCATTCCCAGCTTCTGGCAAACAGAGGCTAGGGACACCATTCCTGCCCATCCTGGCTAATAGCCATCGATGGACCTATCTTCCATGAACTTATCGAGTTCTTTTTTTGAACCCTGTTATAATCTTGGCCTTCACAACATCCTCTGGCAAGGAGTTCCACAGATTGACTGTGTGTTGTGTGAAAAAATACTTCCTTTTGTTTGTTTTAAACCTGCTGCCTATTAATTTCATTTGGTGACCCCCTAGTTCTTGTGTTATGAGAAGGAGTAAATGATACTTCCTTATTTACTTTCTCCACAGCAGTCATGATTTTATAGACCTCTGTCATATCCCTCCCTTAACCGTCTCTTTTCCAAGCTGAAAAGTCCCAGTCTTATTAATCTCTCCTCATATGGAAGCTGTTCCATATCCCTAATCATTTTTGTTGCCCTTTTCTGAACCTTTTCCAATTCCAATATATCTTTTTTGAGATGGGGTGACCACATCTGCACGCAGTATTCAAGATGTGGGAGTACTATGGATTTATATAGAAGCCATATGATATTTTCTGTCTTATTTATCTATCTATCCCTTTCTTAATGATACCCAACATTCTGTTCGTTTTTTTGACTGCCACTGCACATTGAGTGGATGTTTTCAGAGAACTGTCCACAATGACTCCAGGGTCTCTTTCTTGAGTCTCTTAATCTCTTTCAGCTAATTTAGACCCCATCATTTCATATGTATAGCTGGGATTATGTTTTCCAATGTTCGTTACTTTGCATTTATCAACATTGAATTTCCTCTGCCATTTTGCTGCCCAGTCACCCAGTTTGAGAGATCCTTTTGTAGCTCTTCACAGTCTCCTTGCGACTTAACTATCTTAAATAGTTTTGTATCATCTGCAAATTTTGCCACCTCACCTTTTACCCGTTTTTCCAGATTGTTTATGAATATGTTGAATAGAACTGGTACCAGTACAGACCCCTGGGGAACACCACTGTTTATCTCTCTCCATTTTGAAAACTGACCATTTATTCCTACCCTTTGTTTCCTATCTTTTAACCAGTTACCAGTCCATGAGAGGACTTTCCCTCTTATCCCATGACTGCTTACTTTGCTTAAGAGCCTTTGGTTAGGGACCTTGTCAAAGGCTTTCTGAAAATCTAAGTACAATATATCCACTGGATCCCCCTTGTCCACATGCTTGTTGACCCCCTCAAAGAATTCTAATAGATTGGCGAGGCATGATTTACCATTCCAAAAAAACATGTTAACTCTTCCCCAACAAATTATGTTCATCTATGTGTCTGACAATATTGTTCTTTACTATAGTTTCAACCAGTTTGCCCATTACTGAAGTCAGGCTTACCGACCTGTAATTGTCGGGATCACCTCTGGAGCCCTTTTAAAAATTGGCGTCACATTAGCTATCCTCCAGTCACTTGGTAAAGAAACTGATTTAAATGATAGGTTACAAACTACAGTTAGTAGTTCTGCAATTTCACATTTGAGTTCCTTTAGAACTCTTGGGTGAGTGCCATCTGGCCCTGGTGACTTATTACTGTTTAGTTTATCAGTTTGTTCCAAAACCTCCCCATATGACCCCTCAATCTGGGACAGTTCCTCAGATTTGTCACCTAAAAAGAATGGCTCAGGTTTGGGAATCTCCCTCACATCCTCAGCCGTGAAAACCGATGCAAAGAATTAATTTAGTTTCTCCGCAATGGCCTTATCATCCTTGAGTGCTCCTTTAGCCTCTCAATCGTCCAGTGGCCCAACTGATTGTTTAGCAGACTTCCTGCTTCTGAGGTACTTTAACATTTTTTTGCTATTACTTTGCGAGTCTTTGGCTAGCTGTTCTTCAAATTTTTTTCTGGCCTTCCTAATTATATTTTTATACTTCATCTTCCAGCGTTTATGCTCCTTTCTGTTTTCCTCACTAGGATTTAACTTCTACTTTTTAAAGGATGCCTTTTTGCCTTTCACTGCTTCTTTTACTTTGTTGTTTAGCCACGGTGGCACTTCTTTGGTTCTCTTACTGTATTTTTAAATTTGCTCATATATAAGTATCCCCAGAATGAGATGTGTCTCTGAAGCTTAGCCAGCCTTATCCCACCCCTGAGCCATGTCCCCGGCAACCTGTCTGGCTCCCTTTGCTCCATCCCCCAGCACAGTTCAGACTCCCTCCTGTGTTGACCTGTCTTTCTGCTGCTAGTTCCTCCCTCTCTCTAGCGTCAACAAGCTCCTGACAGACACCTGGCCTTCCCACCATGACACGTCCTCATTGGGGCCCAGACAGTGGAAGAACTCAGTGAAGGTGCACCAAGACTAAGCTGTTGAGCATTTAATAAATCCACTGGACTTCTAGCTTTAGGCCAAGTGTGGTAGAAAGATGCATGTTGCTCTTCATCTGATAATGTTCTGGCTACCACAAACGAACAATAGGCTACCAAAAATGCTGAGAGGTTGGGTGAAACTTCACTGAAGCTGGTGGAAGTAACCGAGGCCCTTCGTTCAGAGTAAATGTAAGAAACAATGAAGCTACTTTATGGAACCAGGTTTCTGAAACAATAGGAGCCACCACCTAAACTAAAGCACAGGCACGTGGCAAGGCTTAAATAGAAGCTGAGCCATGTGGCCCAAGGGGTTTCCCCTAGAGACTGACATAGTGAATGCAGGGGTTGGGGCATTGGTTGGTGCAGGGGTGTGTGGGTGAGAGAGAGAGAGAGAGAGAAACAACCAACAGAAACGTACAGAAGGACCAAAGAAGCTCCAGACACAACCAGAGAAGCCCTGGTAGCAAGACCAAGAGAAAAAGCTAAGGGAGAGCTTTTGGGCTGAGTGCTGACTGAAAGAGGCTCGTAACTGTGTCCTGCTGTTTGATTCTTGCTGTGTTCAGGGAAACGGGACGTTGTACATAAACAGGATTGCATCAAAAAAGCACCTGACTCCATCAGCAGTTTCTCCTCCTAATGGAAATAACCAACTAGACCCTGAAAACTAGCTAACCGGGGCTACTCAAATAAGTTGAGTTGAAAAGAGGTAACACCATACATGCACCAATTTACTACTAGATGTCTCCATTGCACCCATCCCAGCCACTCTTTGTGACGTGTCTACTAGAACTTGATGGAACGTTTTTGACAAAATGTAGCTGTTTCCATAAAGCTTTTGTCAGAGGCAGCGGGTGAGACTTATGCTTTACAGCTGTGGTTTTCAAACTTTTTTCTTTTGTGGACTCCTACAAAATTTCATATGGAGGTTTCAACCAGAAAATGGACACTTTGGCACCATTCCAAGTGGAGACCAACTTTCAAACCTCGAAAGTTGCTGCAAAAGAGAATTGTCATCCTCCTGCTATCTCTCGTGTCTAAATTTTTGGAATTAACATTTGATGTACTGATGGTGCGCAGACTGTGATGGATGCAAACCAGGCAGGTGAATAATACATTACGTTGTCAGCAGGCATGAAAACACAGGCGAATCAAAATCAGCCTGCCTTTGCCCAGAAAGAACCTACGAAGAGGGAATGCACCAATGAGTAATGAGCCAAATTCTGTGCTGATTTATACGCAGCTGAAGTTAACAGGAAGTCAGCAACTGTAAATCTGCACAGAATTAGCATTAGGTCACCTCAGACATGGCTGGACGTTTTAAATAATGAGCCACAAACTGGGACGCGAAGATAAAAAAATCCATCTTCTTTAGAAACTTCTCACTGTTTCAGGCTGATCTGGGGTTAGGTTGCTGGCCTAGAAGCTGGAAGACCCACGAGCAAGTCTCTGCTGTGGGGAGGCTTTGGATCAGGCACTTAGGATCTCCGGGTCTCAATTCTCTATTTGTTCAATGGGGATAACGGCACTGCCCTGCCCCCCAGGGGTGCTGTGAGGTTAAATCATTACAGATTGTGAGGTGCTCAGAGACTACAATGATAGGAGCTGGATAAGTCCCTTAAACAGTCAGTATTTCTCGCTCCAAATATTCCAGGAGCTCCTTTTGGGTCAGGCTTTTCAATGACCGCTTTCCTTGAATGAGCAGTTCTGTTGACGTCCAGGGAGATTCCTCTGGGTTAGCAAAACAGGCAAGAGCTTGGGATTTCCAATAGAACCTAAGGAAGTGAGGCAGCCAATCGGGTTTGGGCACTTAACTGCTTTGAACGTTCCAAGCTATACCTCTTAAGGTAGGTCTCCATTTATGGTGGTGTGTAGAGGACACACACTGCATGCCCAGCTAGCACGGGTATAAACAGCAGTGTAGATGGTGAAGCACTGTGTAGGTGAGTACAGATACGCCAGAAGAACCCTAGGGTTTTGGCCAAAAGAGTTAGGGGACTTGTAAGGAACCTGAATCTCCCCACATGAGTGGTAGATTATTGAGATAACAGCCCATCGAAGGGTTTATCCTACTTGTGGACTGGTCAACAGTGGAACACATCCCGTTCCCTTACTCAGGTGAGTAGCCCCAGTGAAGACAGAGTGATCACTTGCACAAGGAAGGAGAAGCAGGAGTTGGCCACCGTGCTATGCTTGCAAGCACGTCTTAGGAATCGAGTGCATTGAAAAATTGATTTGCCTTGACTTAGCAGTTGAGATGGGCTCTAGGTTCTCCTGTAGGGTTCAGTAAAACTACAACTTGTCCAGTCCACCCTCAGATTTCACAGTGTGTTTGTGATCTCGTTGGAGAACCTCACCTTAAAACTCCAGTGGAGGCATAGCCTGGATGTGCACGAGACATTCATTTTGCACATACATGAATGCCAGACTGGCCCGTGGCTGCACTTTACATTTCCACCACTTTACTCCTTACACTTATTTTCCAGTACACTTAAATCATGCATGGTAAGTTACACCACTGTTTAAAGTCCTTGATTAATTTGCTCCTCCCTCTCCCCCGCCCATATGTGTTCCTCTTCCTCAGACAACAGCTTCATTTTAGTCCTTTTTACACGCTGTGACTGGAAAAAAAAAAGACAATAATAATTTCCAGTCAGAATACGATGAATCACATCTACTGTCAGTAAAATAAATATGCAGCAACCGAGAAAATACACATGGTGACTGGGGACAAATGAAGCACCCAGTATGAAAAATAAAACCCTTGAGAATCTTACTCTTAATGCAACAGATGTAAAGTACTGCACTGAAATAAGACACTAAGATATGAGGAACAGAATACAAGAGGTGGATATAAAGATTTCATTTTGGTTAATTAGGAACATCAAAACTTTTGTCGTTTGGCAACTATCTTTTTTACCGCAGTGGAAGCGGAAAATCTTTTCACGTCGTTAATGGACAGTAGCTTTCAGAGGTTCCAGCATAACGAGGAGAACATAATCTGAATTCACAAAGAAAATTAAACTAAAAAAAAAAAGTGCCAAGGTTGATAACAATGTTATACATTTTATTTCTGGGAATGTGCCCATTCTAAAAATGCAAATTTACTGGAGATCTTCCCCGCTGATTGGCTAATGCACAATAAGACTACAGACAGTTTTAATGAACCCTCTCCCCCTTAGAAAATGTCAAGTTAGCTTTGAGAAAAAAGGTCACATTTGAAAGCGATTGCTTATCTCTTGGTGACATTCATGTCCAGCAACGAGCAGAACACACTCGCTATAACGAGCTGCTAATGTCGGGGGGGGGGGGTCCGTAGATGAGAGCTGTGGGGAGACATGGTGCAATATGTAATACATACGCTGAGCTGCAGCACGTTGGTAATGGGAGGGGAGGGAGGTGGACACAGTACATCTGAAACAGCAGTAGAACTGGCCTATTCTTTCTCTTGGTGAAGAAAACAGTGGTGCTCTCACCCTCCGACAGCTTGTCATGGGACCTCCGCCGCTCAAACAGCGCCCAGCGATGGCAGGCTGCATTCATCCAGGCCAGAGTGGTTTGCAGGAGGGCTTGAGCACAAGGAGAGTGTGTGCTTTGCATCCCCCTCAGAGTGGCACCTCCTTGCCCATGGCTTTTCCCTGCAGACCTGCCAGTAAATTGCTGGCAGCTAAGGCGGCCATGGCGTTCCGGGTAGCGACCGTAGCGCTGGCGATGTGGGGGAGAATAACTGCAAAGAGAAAGGGAACAAAGTCCTGAGAGATCATTTCTTGGTTCTGGAACCTGCAATAGCAATCAAAGGGCCTGGCCCACTGTGAATTTCACCCTTTCATCAGCGTTCATCACCCACTGTGCAGATATCCCCTGACAACGTTTGCCCTGGCCATGGGAGACAATCGGTTCCTGGGACAGACTGCACTCAGCTCCTGAGCCATAGCCCAATGAAGACACTAGGATTGTATTGTCTCTGGATCTTGTTAGGGCCCTCACCTGCACCTCTGCACTTTGGGTGGGAATAAAACAGGCAGGGATGCTGCCTAGCTAAAATGATCCCAGGAGGACATTTAAGGACAGGAGGGGGGGAAGTACAGATTGTTTGACAGAGGTGGGGAATGGGACTCTTCACAGAGGCCTTTTCGCCCCTTGTAATTTAGCCAGATTTGCTAGGGGGACTGCAAGCCCGGAGGATTGAAAGGGCACTGCCAGGAATGGCCGGCTTAAGACTAAACCTATGAGCTGCATTTTGTCTGCATGCGAGTCACATCGACTCTCCGCTCTGCCTGCCTGCTCCATCCGTGTGAGCTGGCAGGGGATTGAAATTTACACGAATTCTGCAGGGGTTTAAAGGGATTTTTAAAGTTAAGATGATGTTTTAGTCAAATCCTGCCGGATTCTTATAAATGTCACTCCCCTGGTGGCTCATAAGACCAGAACAGGCAAAGCGACCAGACGGATAAGAACATAAGAATGGCCCTACTGGATCAGACCAAAGGTCCATCTAGCCCAGTATCCTGTCTTCCAATGGTGGCCAGTGCCAGGTGCCCCAGAGGGAATGAACAGAACAGGTAATCATCAAGTGATCCATCCCCTGTCGCCCATTCCCAGCTTCTGGCAAACAGAGGCTAGGGACACCATCCCTGCCCATCCTGGCTAATAGCCATCAATGGATGTATCCTCCATGAACTTATCTAGTTCTTTTTTTGAACCCTGTTATGGTCTTGGCCTTCACAACATCCTCTGGCAAGGAGTTCCACAGGTTGACCTTGTGTGAAGAAATACTTCCTTTTATTTGTTTTAAACCTGCTGCCTATTAATTTCATTTGGTGACCCCCTAGTTCTTGTGTTATGAGAAGTAGTAAACAACACTTCCTTATCTACACCAGTCATGATTTTATAGACCTCAATCATAACTCCCCTTAGCCGTCTCTCTTCCAAGCTGGAAAGTCCCAGTCTTATTAATCTCTCCTCATACAGAAGCCGTTCCATACCGCTAATCATTTTTGTTGCCCTTTTCTGAATCTTTTCCAATTCCAGTATATCTTTTTTGAGAAGGGGTGACCGCATTTGCACACAGTATTCAATATGTGGGTGTACCATGGATTTATACAGAGGCAACATGATATTTTCTGTCTTATCTCTCCCTTTCTCAATTATTCCCAGCATTCTGTTCACTTTTTTGACTGCTGCTGCACATTGAGTGGATGTTTTCAGAGAACTGTCCACAATAACTCCAAGGTCTCTTTCTTGAGTGGTAACAGCTAATTTAGACCCCATTGTTTTATATGTATAGTTGGGATTATGCTTTCCAATGTGCATTACTTTGCATTTATCAACATTAAATTTCCTCTGCCATTTTGTTGCCCAGTCACCCAATTTTTCGAGATCCTTTTGTAGCTCTTCACAGTCTGCCTGGGTCTTAACTATCTTTAGTAATTTTGTATCATCTGCAAATTTTGCCATCTCACGGTATACCCCTTTTTCCAGATCATTTACGAATACGTTGAATAGGACTGGTCCCAGAACAGGCCCCTGAGGGACACCACTATTTACTTCTCTGCATTCTGAAAACTGATCATTTATACATACCCTTTGTTTCCTATCTTTTAACCAGTTACCAATCCATGAGAGCACCTTCCCTCTTATCCCATGGCAGCTTACTTTGCATAAGAGCCTTTGGTGAGGGACCTTGTCAAAAGCTTTCTGAAAATCTAAGTACACTATATCCACTGGATCCCCTTGGTCCACCTGCTTGTTGACCCCCTCAAAGAATTCTAGTAGATTGGTGGGGCATGATTTCCCTTTACTAAAACTATATTGATTCTTCCTCAACAAATTATGTTCATCTATATGTCTGACAATATTGTTCTTTATTATAGTTTCAGCCAGTTTGCCCGATTCTGAAGTCAGGCTTACCGGCCTGTAATTGCCAGGATCACCTCTGGGGCCCCTTTTTAAAAATTGGCATCACATTAGCTATCCTCCAGTTATCTGGTACAGAAGCTGATTTAAATGATAGGTTACAGACTACAGTTAGTAGTTCTGCAATTTCACATTTAGTTCCTTCAGAACTCTTGGGTGAGTGCCATCTGGCCCTGGTGACTTATACTGTTTAGTTTATCAATTTGTTCCAAAACCTCCCCTAATGATATCTCAATCTGAGACAGTTCCTCAGATCTGTCACCTAAAAAGAATGGCTCAGTTTCGGGAATCTCCCTCACATCCTCAGCCGTGAAGACTGATGCAAAGAAGTCATTTAGTTTCTCCACAATGGCCTTATCGTCCTTGAGTGCTCCTTTGGCACCTTGATCATCCAGTGGCCCCTCTGGTTGGTTAGCAGGCTTCCTGCTTCTGAGGTACTTAACATTTTTTTTGCTATGGGTGGCGTAACATGCACAGGGATGTCCCTGGGCCGCAGGCAGGTACATGCGCCGGTCGGTCTGCACATGAGCCTGGCTCCTGGGGGTGCGCAGGGGAAGTTGACGGCGTGTGTGTTTATTTGTAATGCTCTTGGAAAGTTGCAGCCTAGGAGAATGCATGTCTCTCTTTAGCTACTGTCATGCCAGGAAAGGGCCCCTTTTCAGCTGGGGAGAGCTTTGAGTGAGTTCCGTGGCCCAGCCACTCCTTGGGCTCACTTCTGGAACGATCAGTGAAGGTGCAAACTACTGCTAATTGTTGTTATTAGTTGTATTACTGTAGAGCCTAGAAGCCTAGCCGCAGACCAGGGCCCCATGGTGCTAGGCGCTGTACAAAGACAGGACAAAAAGACAGCCTCTGCCCCAAGGAGCTGACACCTGGCGGTTTGGTATGACGTGAAGCTCCATCCCCTGGACAGGGCAAAACTATTGCGCTTCTTCTGCACAGGCCATCTGACTGTCACCATGTGGTAGTGACTACAGAGGTGGGCTGGTTTAAAATTGGCAACCAAGGCCCTGCCCTTTTAGACATGAATTTACGCCTCCTGTAGACACAGTTCAACACCTTTAAAGGTGGGTTGACGATGGCCAGTTAATGCTATTTGTCACCCGGGATCTACAGACCTGCCTGGCACAGGTCCCGGGGCTCTGTATCCCACTGCCAGTCCAGCCCCCAGCCCCCTGAATGTTAGCAGACGGGGCGGTAGCTGCCATCGCTGTAGGTAAGTTCATATTCCCTGCTAACACGGCATTTCCAGTCTCGCGTATCTCACTCAGAACTTACTGAAGCTTCTGGCTTTGGGGCTACAATGTTTTAGGTTTAGTCTCTTCTTGCATGGGATTTTTTTGTTTTGGTCGTTTGAGCAAACACAGTTCAGCCATTTAAGGAGGGGAGTAAAGCGCACTCAGGGGAGGAGGCAGGGCCGGGGCATGGATTTAGGGAAGGGGGTCCAATGGGGTAGGGAGGGGGGCAGAGTTGGAGCAGGGACTTTGGGGAAGGTGTTGGAATGGGGGTGGGGAAGGGGTGGAGTTGGGGTGGGGTTGGGGGGCGCGAGCAAATACTGCCCCCTCCCCGTGGAGTGTCCTCTTTTTTGAATGTTCAAATATGGTAACCCTAAATAAATTCACTGACGCTACTGTGGGGATGGCATGGGAGAGCTATATCACAGATAGTTAAGTCAGCCTCCTTGTGTGGATGCATTAACAATGTGCTATGCGAGTTGTCAAATAAATGTAACAGCCTAGAGCTTTAGATACACATTTTGTAGTGTTATGTATTACTCTGAGTATGCCAGTCAAGTGAGGCCCATGGAAATACACAGCAAGCCATATTTACACATCCAGTATCTGTCTTAGAGTAAGGGTGAAAATGTATTGGCACATCTAAGCCACCAAATTTGTAGTTAACTGCTTCCTTCCCTGATTTGCCCCTAAAGGACTTTCACTTCTGCTGATTGAAAAGAAAATACACAGTACACTAGTACTGACCAAATTACTAAATTAGAGGGAAGGTACCACATCAAGTCAAAGGATCAAATCCTCATGTGATGTAATTACCTGAGGATCTGACCCTAAGTCAGTACTGATTTACTGGCCCTTTATGACAATGAAATTAGTGGTCATAGAAAAATAATGGGGGAAATGATAAGATTTTCAAGGGTGTATATAGCACAGAAATTTTGTATGACGTTGTACTACTTAAGAAATAAGGTGATCATGTAAGTCAAGGCTGGTTTAATGCATACACTCCGGGGTGGAGTTAAGGTTGTGTCTTTATCCAGGCACCTTAGTGTAAACTGGTGTAACCTTTACCCAGGCACCTTAGTGTAAACTTTATCCAGACACCTTGGTGTAAACTGGTGTAACCTTTACCCAGGCACCTTGGTGTAAACTTTATCCAGACACCTTGGTGTAAACTGGTGTAACCTTTACCCAGGCACCTTGTGACGACAGTGGAGTTATACTGATTTACACCAGCTGAGGGTCTGACCAATTATTTTTTATTCCAGGACACACGTCTTTCAAAGGAGGTTCATTGATATGCAGAATCCCCAGGATTGTAAAGACCATTGGAAAAACAAACACACAGAAATGAACCCCTGAGCTGGCTGGAAACTGGAATTTCTATTTCGTGGGAACTTTTGACATGTTGACATTTGATTTCATTCTGAATTGATCAAAATTTAGAAATTCTGCCACAGAACAGAAATTTAAAAAAAAAACATGTTAATTTGGAAACATCCAAACATTTTGTTTTAATAGGTTTCAGAGTAGCAGCCGTGTTAGTTTGTATCCACAAAAAGAAAAGGAGGACTTGTGGTGCCTTAGAGACAAATTTATTTGAGCATAAGCTTTCGTGAGCTACAGCCCACTTCATCAGATGCTGTAGCTCCCGAAAGCTTATGCTCAAATAAATTTGTTAGTCTCTAAGGTGCCACAAGTCCTCCTTTTCTTTTTGTTTTGATAGTGTCAAACCATTATACTATAACACAAAATATTAATTAGTGTGTATAGTAGTAATTATGAGCTACGAATCCAATATAATATTATAATTGTTATTTTAATATAATATAAAAGTTTCACTGAAATGGATCAAAATGATAAGGTCAAAATGAAACATTTTGACTGTGTTGGAATGAAACATTTCGACCATACTGAAATGAAATGAAAAAAGTCTGAGTGATTACTGTCAACTTCCTCCTGTCAAACGTTGTCAAAATTCACACACTCCCCCGAAACATTTTCATACCCATGCAGCTGCCTTTTCCGAAGGAATACTGCTCCATCGGAACAGCTACACACCAGCGCAAGTAGAGGCTGCCTGGTCTAGAAATCAGGCCACAGGTTTAAATTCCCAAATCACCGTTTTCCGCCCTGCTCTTCAGGTGACGGGGGCAGCTTCCAACACAGACTCACCACACGTTTTAAGTTTAAAAAGAGGATGATCCGTGGGCAGAGGCTCAGGCTCCGTGACATCCAGACCAGCAGCTGCAATCTGACCATTGACCAATGCCTGGTACAGGTCTTCCTGGTTCACTACACCGCCCCTTTTGGGAAAAGAAAAACAAAGTATCCATCAACTTCTGGACATCTCTGTGTAGCTGTTCTCGCAGCTAAGAGCCT
The DNA here is from genome assembly GCF_965152235.1 of Eretmochelys imbricata. NCBI lineage: Eukaryota > Metazoa > Chordata > Testudines > Cheloniidae > Eretmochelys > Eretmochelys imbricata. The sequence goes on from NC_135576.1 coordinate 124,909,019, forward strand.
TAGTTATCTGGTGAAAGCTTTAACACCGGGGTTGGATAAAGTTGGAGTGCACAGCAGTCTGATCTTAAAGGCTGCTTTATAATAAACTCTGAGGCCAGGGGCTTACAGTTCTGTCCTCCGGCACGATTCATACGGTATTGTGTGTGGGATCAGCTTATCTAATGAGACCGAATCCGCTGGATGGGATTTGCCTGTGTCATGATACATCTCCCACAATCAGCGTGTTGTCGGATTACACCAATGGAAGCCTTTTATTTTTAATAATTGCTTGAAAGTTGATTTTATTTTATTGAGCTGGGATGCTGTTAGAGTTGGGAATATAAATCTTGTCTCCCTCTGTGCCCACAGAAGGATTTGTGTCAGAAGTTTATGTTCTCCAGTGTGACATCTGTGTGTTTATCTTGCTGAGCCTTGGCTCTAAGATGTTTCTTTCCCTCCTGTCCTACCTCACCTGCTGGTGTTGATAAAGATGGCAGTATCCTTCATTCGGGAGAAAAGACTGTTGCCACAGATGCCCTTTGTTTCAGGAGTTAAGGCACAGCACACAACGATGAAGTCCGAATGCCGAGCCAATTCATCCAGTGGCACTATTCAGAACAAAGCAGAAAGGCTGCAGAGATTTTTTAAAAAGGCACATACTATTGGAAATAGCTTGGATTTATCTTTGCACTGAGTTGACCAGAGTCCACAGATAACAGACTGACCTAGGAAGAGGTTTCTGACCAGAGGAGCGAGGCTCTGGAACAGCCTTCCAATGGGAGCGGTGGGGGCAGACAACCAAACTAGTTTTAAGCTGGAGCTTGATACGTTTGTAAACGGGATGATATACGAGGTTGCCAGTGATAGCAGGGACTGGACTTGATGTCCCAGTAGGTCCCTTCTAGTCCTATGACCCTAGTCTGAATATTCTTGGGGGCCCAAAATATTTTATGTTTACTGTAAATTCATGTAAACAATTTCCGCCAAGTGGAACTGGTTAGTCCAGTTTAAGATAGCTATTGACATCCTCCGAGTTCCATAGGCCTGCAGCTGTCTGACGAGCCCTCCCCATCTGCATTCAGCGCACGTAGAGGCAGATTAGGGGTTTGTTGGGCCCTGGGCCAGAGCACGTGGGGGCTCCTCCCCACCCCTTCGGCCTGCAGTCTCCCCCGCTCCTCCCCCGGTGGAGGCAGCTGATCAGCAGGTCACAGTTCAAAATGCCCAGCTGAGAATGGGCATGATGGCTACTCTGGGAGACGTACCTCGAGGCACAGAGCAAGGTATACCAATGAAACGCATTAAAAGTACATTTGCAGAAAGAGCCATTTTAGATTCTGCAGTCACGGCTGTTGGGGGCAAACTCTTTCTGTGTGTATTGTCTGGATAATACGGCATGGGGGTGATTGATCACATTTAATTACATCTGTGCTCAGTGACTTCCCTGGGCTTTGAATCAACCATGTCATTTGCAATATGCTGATGTGACGGGCTACCCCTTGGAAATGATACAAAAAGGCTTGTGGCTAAACAAGTAGGAAGGAAAAGCTTTTTAACAAAACTGCTTAACCAATCTGTTTCTCTGGACTTAAGGGATGTCACCAGCTCTCCTGGTTTGATTTTGAGTCTCACAAAATTGAGTATTCTCTTAAAGCCCCAGCTCCTGGAGTCATGTGTTTCCATGAGAATCTCAGCTTTCACTTAAAAATTTTACAAAAAGCATATTTCTGGGTCTCACGATTGCGGAAAAACATGAAAAGGTGAGACCCTTACAGGCTCAGAAACCACAACGCAAATAAAAAGAATCCATTACTTATGATTTTTAAAATTTCACCATTTCTATGCCAATCTCATATTTTCTGGGGGGGAGGCCTGTCTCCTGGCCTTTAAATGGGGGTGTTCTGCAAGGATGGCCAGGGGAACCTCAGTCTGCCTCTATTTTTAATCTAAACTAAAGCCTCCACTTCACAGCCCATACACAGGCAAGGCAGGAAGCTCCCTAGCTGGGTAGTTAGGAAAACAGGCTTTCCGGCAGTTCAGCCTTTGCTGAGGTGGGATTGCAGCTGGATTTCTCCACGGTCTGAAAAACGCTCTGTTCCATCTTACCAAACTCGGCCGGGATTTTGGTGGCCATGTCAGGTCTCGGGCCAGTGTCGGCATATAGGAATCTCTTGACTCCAAATGGCTTTAACCGGGCCATGACAGCTGCTCCTATAAAGTGGGAATTACACCCATGAGTTCCACCTTATCGCTGCTCATCTGCTGTGCAAATCCTCCCCCTCTGCAGGAGAAACAGTGTGTAGGGGGCTAAGGTGAGTTTCCTTTACATCTTCACATTGTGGAGAGGGACTTTCCAGCCACGTGGGATAAGGTGTCCACCTCCCTACACCTGTGAGGGGTCCCCAAAATCTGCATGGATCTCAGGACATCCATGACAGGTTTCAGAGTAGCAGCCGTATTTGTCTGTATTCGCAAAAAGAAAAGAAGGACTTGTGGCGCCTTGGAGACTAACCAATTTATTTGAGCATAAGCTTTCGTGAGCTACAGCTCACTTCATCGGATGCATTCAGTGGAAAATAGAGTGGGGAGATTTATATACACAGAGAACATGAAACAATGGGTGTTACCATACACACTGTAAGGAGAGTGATCACTTAAGATGAGCTAATACCAGCAGGAGAGCGGGGGGACGGGGGGAAGAAAACCTTTTGTAGTGATAATCAAGGTGGGCCATTCCATGGAGGCCCATGGCAGCAGTCCCCATGAAACACCACCCCTCAGCCCACTCTCTAGGGAAGAGGGACTTGCTGAGTGGAGAGGCCACTGTAGAACAACCGGGTCAGACTTACGGAGTACAGGGGAATAATCTGTTCAGCGCTGAGATGGGATGATGCCCTTAAGAACAGGCATCCACATCCCAGTCTGGGACCTCTTCTTGCCCGAGTGTTTCAGCCATGGGGTTTCTGTGGGACTGGTGGGAGATGAAAGCCTGCTGCTGAGCCCCTACCATAACTTCCAGCCCAAGCGCACCTGGTCTAGGTCGCTTCTGTTTGCCAAGAACACCTCCTGTGTCTTGTTTAGTAACCAAATGGATTTGGTTAGTGTAGTTATTAAATAGTTTGGCAAGTAACCATGCCCCAGAAAGTGCATCCATTATCCTTCTTTGTTGTGGTGACGGTAAAGAAACCTAATATCAATAGGCTTTCTTCCTCCAAGCACTTTACAAACACCAACTCATTCTCATGCTAACCTAATGGGGTGCATAAACAAACAGGATTAGGTCTGCTCTCCACAGTCCAGATGGGGAAACTGAGGCAAAAGGCTACATTTTTAAACCTAGGGACAGAACTCCATATTTAGGTATCTAAAAAGTGGCCCAATTTCAGAGGTGCTGATCCCCTGCTAATCCAGTCGATGCCAATGTGCAAATACAGCAAATACTTTTATTGTAATCCTAACCTGCTCTACACTGTGCCGTGAGGGCAAAATTCTCCCCTGTGGATTTAATAGGGTTTAAGTGGAAAGTAGTGGTTTTTGAAAGGATTGTAGCAGACCAAGAGATGAAATAGCCACAGAAGGCTAAAAGGCTTTCCACGGCCCAACACTTTATGTTGTCACTTAGATGCAGAGCTGAGTGAATAATTGACGTTTTGCTTGGGGGACAGGAGAGCTGAAAAAAAAATTGGCTTGTTTCAAACCACAACTGAATTTTTTTCAGTTTTTCTCATTGTGGGAGGAAAAAAAAAAACCCTGAAAAAATTAGTTTGGGGGGTCACCAAAACATTTTATTTGACCTGAAACAATTTTTTACCAGTTTTTCATTTCATTTGGGTCATTTTCAGGTGCTTTGAATCTTCCTTTTTCGTTGTTTTTAATTAGCTAAGTTTCCAAATGAAACATTGCTTCAAACGAAAAGTCTAAATGTTTAGTTTCAAAATGGCCAAAATGAACCATTTCAATTTTTTCAGGGAAAAAAAATAATCAATTTTTGGTTAAAACTATTTGCCAAATTTGACCAGAATTCTCAAGTAGTTTCAGGGCCTCGCAAAAATGCATTTTCTGTGGCAAATTTATTATTTGCCAAGCAAATTTTGCCCAGCTCTAATGACAAATGTGCAAAGTGTAGAATGCTACATAAGAATTCTTCGTTTGCTTACACCAGCGGTAGGGACATTGCACAGGTATAAACGAGGTCTTACGGTGCAAGGTAGTAGACTATCAGACCTATGCAAAATCAGTGCTTGAAATCTAGATCTGTCCACCATTGTAGCATTAGAACAAGCAACAAAATGGAAGCACTTAATGGTGTTTTTATTAGAACTGAGCCAAAAAGGAAAATTATTCATGAAACGTTTTTTCAACGTGTTTCCTCCTTTCTCAAACTCCAAAACATTTTGCCCAGCTCTGTAGACAGCCAAAACATTGGAGGAGAGGAATTTTGCAAAATTGGTCAACTTTTTAAAAACTGGCAAATTCTAAAATGGTGGCCAGATCTACTCTTTTAAATCTTAACTGATATAAAAACAGAAATGTAAAAAAAAGCAACCTCATGATTTTTTAAATTGCTGACACTTTTCAAAATTACTCAGGGTTTGAGTCTAACTCTGGTTGATTTTTGTGTGCGTCTTTTCATCAATTTGATTTATTAGCAAAAGAAATCAAAATACAGACCATTTTGGCCAGCTCTGTATAAAAACGGATTTTGCAACTTACCTATTCTTCCAAGTCCTAGAATCCCCACAGTGCTGTCTGTCAGACCATAGCCACACATCCACAGAGGCTTCCAGGTTCCCCAGCCACCGCTGTAAAATAACACTGGAAGCTATTTCAGGCATACACAGGACAGCATCAACCCTTCCCCTGCACTTTGGAATGTGGAGACTGTTTCTGTTTAGCTCTGGTCGATCATTTAACAGGAATTGCCAGCCTGGATCAGACCAAGGCTTGAACTAGGCCAGTAGTCTTGTCTCCAACACTGGCCAGGAGGAAGTTGCAAGAATCCTCATTAATTAGTGGTTGATTTTTGCTTTGAGCGATAATGGTTTATATCCCCCACAAATCTTAGACTAGCCATTGTTGAGAGACAAGGTGGGGGAGCTGACATCTTTTATTGGACCAACCTCTATTGGCGAGAGAGACAAGCGTTCTAGCTTACACAGAGCTCTTCAGCTTGTCTCTCTGACTAACAGAAGCTGGTCCGCTCAAAGATATTCCCTCCCCCACCTTGTCTCGCTAAGATCCTGGGACTGACACAGCTACAACAACACAGCATACATGATTAACTCTGAGCATTCCTGTTCTCCGTGTACATTGTGTGAATCCCGTGCAGCTGCATCTTGCACTGCTGGTGTTATTCAAAGGAGCTGGATCAAAGCTAGCTTGGGTATGTGCTCACACACATCTGACTGCAGTGCAGTCATACCCATAGGCTATATTTTCTCTTCTCAGGACATGTGAAGTATCATCTATAAAAATCCTAACCACAGAGAGGAGAATATGCTCCTAAAATACTTGTCCAACACCCCATCTTTTGGTTGTTTACTCACCAACACATTGGTCTTTCACTTCCTGCCGATAAACTCGACATAAACAGTTTTCACTAGGTAGTTTGAATAAAGACAAAAAAAATTTACTTCTTAGCTTCATCCACAGCTTCTAACAGTCGACGGGAAGTTGCCAGAAGAAGAGCAACTGTGAGTTCAGCAACTGCTTCCGTCAATACGTCTGGTGTGTATCCTAACCTGATTCCTCTGCATCCAAAGATACAAAGAACAAATACTCCGTTACATTACTGGAATCTTCTCAATGTAGGAATGGTCACACCTGAACTGTTTCTAGACCATTAGGATATGAAGATTATGCCACATGTCCTCAGAAATAAATTTTTCTCTAGACTTACAGGAAGGGCTTGGATTGAAGCTATGATTAGAGCTGTGCGAAAGTTCAGTATGAAAACCCAGCACATCTGGTTGGGGGTTCGTGATGGACGGGAAACTCGCTGAAAGTAGCTGAGCCTCTACAAAAATATTTTGGTGAACTTTGAGACCACCACTGAGCCAAATTTTGCTATTCCCCACCCCCAGGACATACCTGAGACATCTCCAGGGGTCCGATTATCAGAGAGCGAGCATGCAACACCTTCTGAAAACTGGTCCCTCCCCCCGCAACGTTTCAAGACAGATACCCAAAATCATTAGCCGCTTCTGAAAATGGAGATCTTTCTAGTCATTCCACCTGAGAAGGAGATTTCGGGGTTTAAATATAACAACACTGGGGTGAGGCATCTATTGACTCCTATTGACTCTGTTTCAGGAATTGGGTTTTTCCAAGGAATGTTGCAACTGCATTAAAAAAAAAAACCCTCAGAAGAACCACTTGAGGAGATTGGGGATTGGCATCATGGCAGGGGAAGAGGTGAGGCTAGGGTTTGCAGGCAGGGAAGGGGAGGGTGAGGTGGCTGACTGTGAAAGAGGAAGGATGAGTATGGTGCACAACAGATGCCATGTGGTTCTGTTTAAGATAATATGACTGTGGCTCGTTATTCATTTTTGTGCATTAGATAATCACACACTGAATGGTACTTTCTCTTGTAAAATGCATTTATTGCTCCTGCAAGGTGCTAGTCTATTTAACCTTCAAGAAGGGGGTGGAGCTCCTGGGGAACTAGCAATGACTTCCCCTTCAGGAGATGGGAGGGGCCACAAAGACAAGGAGGTCACCTAAGTATGGGAGACACGCAAATGTGAGGGGGCCAGATGTGGGACTGAGGTCCTTCATTCTACAAAGACCAGGGATTGCATGGCTGCTCTCCTTGCTACCTTCCTGTTGCTGACCTTGCTGAGCCATCAGCCTCCAAGCTCAGGACCTCCTTGGCTGTCTTGCTGACACGGCCAGGAAGGGTGGGGATGGTGACAGGGGTTAGTGCTAAATGAGGTGGTTTCCATGATGTCTGCTTTGGCATCATTTATAATCTTGGCACCATGCTCCTAACAAAGTAGGGAGTGACTGGGATTCCGATATAACAAGGGGCTACTGAGCCAGCCCAAGGGCAGTCAGACCTTTAAACTACCCCCATTTCCCTCCTTGTGGAGACGGGACTGCAGTGACTCTTACATTTGTACAGCTTGTGACTAAACCACACCAGCACATTTTACCTCTTCTTCAGCTCCTCCAGAGACATGTGATCATAGCCCACTGACATCGTGCTGACCACCTGCAGGCTGGGCCCTGTGGTGGGAGGAGAGAACAAACGGACTGACGTTCACATCCAGCCAGAGCTCAGCTCCATGCTCGGTGAGAGCTAGGCCAGATCTACTACTGCACACATTCAATAGCTTGAGTCTTGAGAAGACTGAGGGGGGAATCTGATAACAGCAGAGGTGAAAGTAAGCCGGTAGGCCCCGGTACGGTGTACCGGCAATAGCCAGTGTGCCGTACCAGGGTGGATTGGCTTCTCCAGGTGCAATTTAAAGGGCTTGCGGCACCCAGCAGCAGCTGGAGCCCTTGGCCCTTTAAATTGCTGCCAGAGCCCCGCTGCCGGAGCCCTGGGGTAGCGGCGGTGGGGCTGGGGCGGTAGCGGCGGCTGAAACCTGGGCCCTTTAAATCGTCCCTGGAGCTCCGCTGCTGCTTCCCAGGACTCCGGCAGGCTCCGGGGACGATTTAAAGGGCCCGGAGTGGTAGTGGCGGCCGGAGCCCCGTCCCCGGAGCCCTGCTGCCGGAGCCCTGGGGAAGCGGCGGCGGGGCTCCGGGGACGATTTAAAGGGCCCAGGGCTCTGGCCACTGCTACTGCCCCGGGCCCTTTCAACCGCTGCCAGAGCCCCCTGCTGCCTTTACCCCGGGGCGGGGGAAGGAGGCACTTGCCGGTACAGGGTGGGCCGGGACTGGCTCTGACTTCCCCCAGCCCCGCCCCTTCCGCCCGAGGCCCCACCCCTTCCGGGGGCCAGAGTCGGCCCCAGCCCAGCCCCATACCGGTAAGTCCCTAGACTTACTTTCACCCCTGAATAACAGTCTTCAGCTAGGATAAGGGCGGTTGCAAAGAGGACGGGGATCCATTGTTCTCCATGTCCACTGAAGGTAGGACAAGAAGCAATGGGCTTAATCTGCAACAAGGAAGATTTAGGTTAGATACCAGGAAAAACTTTCTAACTCTAAGGGTAGTTCAGCTCAAGAATAGTCCTACAAGGGAGGCTATAGCATCCCCATCACTGCCGGTTTTTAGGAACAGGTGGGACAAACACCCGTCAGGACTGGTCTAGGTTTACTTGGTCCAGACTCAGCGCAGGGGGCTGGACTTGATGATCTCTTGAGGTCCTTTCCAGCCCTATAGTTCTATTCTATAATTCTAGTAACCTTCTATTACTCCTCCTGGAAACCACTACAGCGACCACTGGGCAGGGCATGGGTGGCTTATCTTAGCTCCATCGCACCCTCCCAGTCCCCTCGCCACACCATGTTCTGCAGACTGCTGTCTCACACTCCCACTGCGTTACACCTGCACAGCGCTCCTCAGAGAGTGAGTTGCATCAGATTCTTGCAACTGAGGATAAAAGCCTACTACTGCTACTTGCTGATGAATTTACTCCTTTAGCTCATAGCATTGGATTACAACAGGATCCTCATTCTTTAAGTGATTTTAAAAATCATTCCTCAGCTACCCAAACAGACCCCCGGCTACCCCCCAGACAAATAGCAGGATGCATGCAGAACCCTAATTCAAATCAGGGAAATGGCCACTCAGAAAGAAATCTGCCTCATGGACTGATTCCAGTGTAGATGCCTCTTTATATGTACACATTGGGAAGCAGAAGGGCCCCTTCAATGCGCATTTCAGCTGCTGAGCCTCCACACCAGACCATCAATAATGTAAAATGGGGACATGTTAGCATGAGTGGACATGAATGCATGATAGTTTGGGGGCATCTTGTTCGTCACTGCTCCTGCCATACTGACAATTTCAAAGTACTTCTGCAGTATTCAATGTCCTACCTGCCGCGTCCAGCACTTCAGCATCTATCTTCTCCGTCAGGAGGCAATACAAGCCTCGAATCCCAGCAACCTTCTCCAGGAGTTCTGAGCGTGGCACTGGCTCATCTGAATCCCACTGCTCAATGTTGCAGCTGCAAGAGGCGAGACGGGGAAATGTACCAGGGTTGTGGCTGTGGCTTGTAAAGCACACAGAGCTAGTTTGCTACAGCCCTTACCAGGCTGCAAAGCCCCCTTGCCCTCCTGCTCAGATTGCAATGCCAGACAATGTCTGGCTAGTCTCCCAACTACCCCTGTGAACAAGAGGCCAGAGGGAGACTGAGCAGAGACCTGGCTACTCACCTTGTCTGACAATCAGAGCAGCTTGCTGGGGCCGTGGGCTGGGCAAAGGTAACCTGCAGTGATATTTTACTCTAGAACATCCCAGATCCAGGGGATAGCAGGGCAGGAAGCAATGGCTCTTGGAGGCACAGTGTGTCCTCTGGCCTGCTCTTGGAACAGCGAGCTCTGTGCCAAGTTACGATGGAGCCCTTTAGAAAGAAGAACGTGTCCCAGAAGTGCTAAGTATCTGCTCAGTGTGTGCTATTTGTGAATTATTTTTTCAGGGCAAGCAATATCTAGTTCGCCAGACAGGTCAGAAAATGAAGAGAACCACTAAAATTAAAAGTCTGGGTTTATCGTATACCTAAAGTCTGGGTTTATCGTATACCTAAAGTCTGCACATGAGGAAATTTCAGAAGAGCTACCATTACCACTGCAGTGTTTGGTGTCAAATCTTGAATCGTCTCTAGCGAAAGGCTTCCTGTCATTGTACTGCAACCAGTTGTATGGTCCTCCTGGGACAATTGTCATCTCAGTTACCTGGATGTAAATACAGCGTAACTCCACTCACGTCCTTGGGGTCAGTCCAGCATTCCAGCATAATTGGAAGCAGAATGTGTCCCTACGTGTTGAAATAGGGACTTCATTCAGTAACACAAGTGGGAAAGGTGTAAAAAGACAAGGTTATGGAGGGTGATATCAGTTACACTGGTGTGAAATGGAAACACTGGGACACTTCATATGGACAAACAGGATGGGCTCAGTAATACTGAGATGTGTGGTCACTTTATGCATGTAAATCCATTAGCTTTGCTGGAGTTACTCCAGGATTACACTGGGGATAAGTGAGCACAGTAGACCCAGTATGGTTCAACTACCGTGGCAGTCAACTACAGTGTATCAGCACACTACAAGTACGCTGCATGGCATGCGATGTGAGCAATGCAACCATGTCGGGAATGTAGTGGGGTAAAGGAGGTTGATAGACACGTGGGGCTTGCTTCTGCTCCTCTTGACTTCAGTGATGGCAGGATTGTGCCCACAAATTCCACCTCCATTCCTATGTTTATTGCAGATCAGGTATTGCCAAGACTTATCTACCTACCTCCCCTTCCATCCCACCATCCTCTGGGTGCTGTAGAACACCCTGATGGTGTGCACATGCCTACACCTGATCTGACACTTCTTTGTGCTCGGTAGCATCTTTGAATGGAGGCTCTCAGAACGCTCTGCAAAGGTGCAAAGGTGCATTCATCACTTTACAGACGATGAAACTAAGGCACAGAGTGAGTAAAGGCCAAATTCTGCAGTCTTAATCAAGCAAAGGTCCCGGTGCACCTTAGCAGGAGTGAGTGAAAGGTGCTTTTTGCTCGATTGCTCCACACCCCCTGCAATGGGCCAGCTGCTCTGAAGTCAGGGAAAGTTTTTCTCCGTAAGACGCAAAGAATTTGGTCTGGTGGACCCTTCCACCAGTTACACAGTGAGCCACGGCTGAGCCTGGACTGGCACCCACATTGCTGGACACCCTGTCTGCTGTTCTACTTATCAGCCCATGCTGCCTTGCACCCTCAGCAGGTCTGCGGATGACACTAAGCTGGGGAGAGAGGTAGATAAGCTGGAGGGTTGGGATAGGGTCCAGAGTAACCTAGACAAATTGGAGGATTGGGCCAAAAGAAATTTGATGAGGTTCAACAAGGACAAGTGCAGCGTCCTGCACTTAGGACGGAAGAATCCAATGCACCTCTACAGACTAGGGACCGACTGGCTAAGCATCAGTTCTGCAGAAAAGGACCTGGGGATTACAGTGGACGAGAAGCTGGATCTGAGTCAGCAGTGTGCCCTTGTTGCCAAGAAGGCTAACGGCATATTGGGCTGCATTAGTAGGATCATTGCCAGCAGATCGAGGGAAGTGATTATTCCCCTCTATTGGGCACTGGTGAGGCCACATCCGGAGTACTGCATCCAGTTTTGGGCCCCCTGCTACAGAAGGGATGTGGACAAATTGGAGAGAGTCCAGCGGAGGGCAACAAAAATGATTAGGGGGCTGGGGCACACGACTTACGAGAAGAGGCAGATGGAACTGGGCTTATTTAGTCTGCAGAAGAGAAGAGTGAGGGGGGATTTGATAGCAGCCTTCAACTACCTGAAGGGGGCTTCCAAAGGGGATGGAGCTCGGCTGTTCTCAGCGGTGGCAGATGACAGAACAAGGAGTAATGGTCTCAAGTTGCAGTGCAGGAGGTCTAGGTTGGATATTAGGAAACACTATAGTACTAGGAGGGTGGTGAAGCACTGGAATGGGTTATCTAGGGAAGTGATAGAATCTCCATCCTTAGAGGTTTTTAAGGCCTGGCTTGACAAAGCCCTGGTGGGGATGATTTAGCTGGGGTTGGTCCTGCTTTGAGCCAGGGATTGTACTAGGTGACCTCCTGAGGTCTCTTCCAACCCTAATCTTCTATGATTCTGTGAATCACCTGTCGTCATTGTATTGTGTTTAACTGCTATAGGAATTGAGACCTAACCCCACTCTCCACCTGAGAGGCCACATTCCTTCCTAGTATGACTCCACAGGAGCCAGTGCACTTACTCTAGGGATGAATTTGGCCCTTAATCCCTGCAATGCTCTAAGACCCCATCAGCAGTAAGAGCAAGAATGCATAACCCAGTTATCCTAGACAGAAGCATATTCCCCTCCTGGCTAGGTCACCGGCCCAGCCAGAGGCCAGGCTTTGAATTTAATTTTGTGTTGAGGGTTTGGTGCCTGTCATCACTCTCAGTTTTGCATTGCTCAGGCATCTACAGGTTCATACCCCACTCACAGCCGTGATTCGTTTCCTTTTGCAGGTTGCACTGCCAGAGATTTTACACGTGGATCAAAAATTGGCACCATTGTTTCAGGTTTTGTGACATTCGGAGTCTGTTAACCAGATGCAAGTCTGTGCTCACTGGAGTGCGAACACATGTGTTTTGGCAGTTATAAAAATAATCTTGCAGGAACAGTCTAAGAATTCGAAGATTTCCTGTAGGGGAGAAAACAACATATTTTCTCCATTAGGGATTTTAACCAGCCCAGTTTATTTAATCCTTCTTAAGGCAGGGGATTTTGTAATTAGTTAGCTGCAACCAAAATCTTTGGGCAATTGTGTTCTAAGGAGCAGCATTTTAATTTTTCTTTATTAAAAGAGCTAATATCACTTAGCATGCGTCTATTGCAGGGGTGCTAAGGAGCTCTAGCCGAGGCCCATGACTCCATTGTGCAGGTGCTGTACGGACACAGAAGCACAAGATGGTCCCTACCCCAAATACCATGTGCTTTAGATTCTAGTGGCGTGATCTCAGGGTGGACACTCACGGTTTGAGTCTTTCCGTACTCTTGCTTCCAGACTGCATATTAAACAGCAGCAGTGAACCGATTAACTCCCTATTTGTCAAAGTGAGCGACTGGACTAAAAGTGGGAGGAAACACCTCTTTCTTTACGCAGGAGGGGGATGTGGTAACGTATGTTTGTGTGAGGCAGTGCAAATTCAAAACACCATTAAAGACACACAGCCCAATTCTTCACTTTGCTCCATCATTCTTAGACCAGGGTAATTCCACCGAAACCAGTAGCTGCGCCAGCTTAAAACCAGGGTCACACCATAGGCGTGGGAACTGGGGTGCGGGGCGTGCTGCAGTGCCCCCAGGTTTTGCATGGGGTTCCGACCGCCAGCCCCGCACCTGGAGCTCCGCTCCTGGCCCCGCACCTGGGCTTTACTCCCGCCCCCAGCTGTGGTCCCAGCCTCAGCCCCCTTACCCCTGTCCGCGTCCCCCCACCTCCCGGAGCCACAGCCCGGTCCTGGCCCCAGCTCTGGGGAGAGGCAGCACCCCACTGTAAAAAGTGTTCCAGCACCACTGGGTCACACAGTGGTGACTTGGGCAAAAACTTTAGTTTGACCTTGATGGCCACTTGCTGCCTCTCTAGTTAGGTCACTATGGGCTCCTTAGCAACCAACACAGCGTATGGGAGGGACAAGCTGTACAACGCCACGTGGCCTCGTGGCCCTGCCCCATTCCGTATTAGCCTGGCACTCAAGGAGGCCAGTGCTTCTGCCGAGCCCTGTGCCTCTAGCAAACTGCCGTGACGCTGTGGGGAGGGCCAAGCTGCTCTCTGCTCTGTTAGGAGAAGCCCTGGGGTGAAGCCTGCCACCTCCAAGGGAAGGATTAGGAGGAATCTCTGCCAGGGAATTGTGCCAATCTTTCCTTTCCCCCTGGTCCCCTGTTATGGTAAATCATACGTCATAGCAGGGCGTGCCTGCCTTGGAGCAGTCCCTGCTGGCCACCCATGGCTCTCCCCGCCTCAGTTCTCCTCAGCCAGATTTCAGGCTCTCCCAGGGTTCATGTGGCTCTCAGATTTCAGTCCCCTGCCAGAGTCACAAATATCCAAACAACTGAAGAGTTCTTTCCCCACTGGGGCTCCTCCTAGCGCTCCCTGAGGGCTCCATTTAAATGTCTCTTACTCGGGGGGGCAGAACACTGAATCTCAGGCACGTTCCCTGGAGTCCTTCCAGGCCCCCCACAGCCCATCCCCTACAATTCCTCTACCCATCTGTCTTTTCTCAGCCCTTTCCTGAGGTCCTGATGTCTCAGGCTGTCACCTCACCCCAATTAGTCCAACCCTCTTAGGCTGGGAGGTAGCTGATCTGGCATGGGCTGGGCTGATTGAACAGGACTGCCTGGCTTGCCTCAGGCCTCCTGGTCCTTGGAAGGGTAGGCCACTCCGTTACAGGGCAATTCCCCCTTATCACCATTTCCATATACAGGCTAGCACGCATTGGAGTCACTGGGAGCCTCTCTAGTGGCTTCAATGCGATTTGGATGGGCAATTTGCAGGGGGAAAACCTCCATATCCATTTGTTTTAACTAAAAAATTCTAATTTCCTATGGGAAACTTTAAAACTGAATGAAAACGTATTTGACCTCAAAATGGTTTGGTTTATTAAACCCTCAAATTCTGTTTTAAAAAAATTGTTTGGGTTTTTCCCCAGCAGTTTTTCCCCTTCCCCCCCATTTCCAAGGGGAAAAAGGGGGGAAGTAGGGAGAAAACCCCCTTTTTACTCTTATTGTTTTTTAATTATAACAATAAAATGGCATGAAGAAGCAGGGTTTCTTTCCAACTTTTGGCAGTTGGAAAACAGTATTGGAAAGTGTGTGTGAGTGTGTGGCAGGGAGCTCCTTAATTTTGAAATGAACAATTGGGTTTTGTTCCCCAAAATATTTCATTATGAAACACTTACGTCTAACAACATTTTTTCTGCAGAAAAATACATTTTGACAAACCCTATTTTCCTATGAGAAAATGGTTTCACGGGAAAATCTTTGACTGGCTCTCCCAGCAGTGGACAGGGTCTTTCCCAGCAGTCCCTTCCTCAGCTTGACATGGGTTAGAAATGGCTGGCATCTCTCTCCTTCATAGGACAAACCATCAGACAAGCTGGCACCTGCTTGGGAGTGGGGTGACCCTGGCTGGGCAGCACCGCAGCCAGGTCAGGACTGCAGGGCATTAGCAGAGCCTGTGTGTTTGAGATGGCACCGTGCCTGCCTTTGTTAGGCCTGTCTTGCCAGCACGGTGAGGCTCTGGCTTTCAGGAATGACACAAAATTGCTTCATTTTCCCAAACATTACCGAATAATGATGCTCAACCCCAGAGCTCCTCTGGGGCAGGATGAGAAGCAGCGCATTGTGTGTGATGGCAGTGATCAGCGGGGCCAGTGACTGTTGAAGTTTACTCACATATCACGGATATTGCTCGTTCCAATGTCAATATCACTTACAATCTGGAGCTGCTGCACAGATAGCTGTCTCCTGCCAGCTAGGGCTGGACAATTCGACAGGTTCCCACTTAGGGTGACCAGATGGCCTGATTTTTTCTTATATAGGTGCCAATTACCCCCTGCCCTCCTGTCCCAATTTTTCACACCTGCTATCTGGTCATCCTATTCCCACGTGTGTGGGGTGCCCAAATTAGACCCTGCAGTTCAAAGGGGGTGACAACAGGCCAAATTTGCACATTTACTTAGAGGTTCAAGTTTTCACATGCTCTTTCCCCAGGACTCCTTCCCACTGACCGTAGCTCTCCTCTGGTGTGTGTGGAGGGAAGGGAGTGACCTGATTTCAGCCTGACTCTCTTCTGAGGCACCTCAACCGCTTTCTCCAGAGCCACTGACTGCTGCTATGCAGTCATGGCCTTGGGATGGGTCAGGCAATGGTTTGAACTCCCCAGTTGCCAGCAAGAGACAGAGAAATACGCCCCCTCCCACAGCCACTGATGCGCTAATAGCAAGCCGAGTAGCAGCCTCTGAAGTTTAATGTGCAGTTGTTAGTGACACCACTGAACACTCCTGGGTCTGGGGTGACATTCATGGGTTTTGCTAGAACTACAAACAGTGCTCCTAACTCACTTAGGCAGCCTTGGAAATACCCCCCTTCGCCGCTACCCTGTTCACTGCTGAATTGCGTGGTGAGGTCTCTCTTTCTCCTTGCCATTCAAACTCCATGTAGATTGTACCCATAGACGTGAACACGTCCGTTGTCAGAAGCATCTCACCATGCGTCAGCTACGGATGCAGTTGTTCATACTCATTAAATAGCTCCTTTAGCTCACTGTGCCTAGTTCCAACAGAGCTGGTCAAAAAATGGTGACTTTTTTCAAGTTTTAAAAAATAGAATTTTAAAAACTGTTTAAAACTTCAAATTTTCAAAACACTTTGACCAGCTCAGAAAAAAAATGGATTTCCCACTCCTCACCCGATTTTGTAACTCAAGAATTCCAACCAGCTTGGATTTCCATATTCCACTCACTTTTTGCATAGACAATGCTTTCTGTTGCCACACAGGGCTGCAATTTCTAGCCTCAGGGCGGGTTGTTTGACTCCTTTGTGCCCCATGACGACCTGGCCCAGAGACAGGTGGACACAGTCCAGTCACCATTCATGGCCTTCTGGGTTTTGACACCACTGAAGGTTGAGTAACTGTACATAGTTCTGAACTAACTCTTTGAAAGTTAAATAATAAAAGAGTCACCTATTAGGCACTCAGCCTATTCATCCATTCAGCATCTAACTCCCACTTGGATCAAACGTTCTTTAATTAAGTCTCGCTATTTTTTCTGCCCTCATTTAACTTGGCTTCTCAAAGCTCAATATTTTGTTTTAGAAAATCCAACAATATCTAATTTTTTCAGAGAGATTTGTCATGTAAAGTCAGGTTACTGTTGGTTCGAGGCATGAAATGTATATTTGGTTAGAATATTAAAATTATAGTTGCAATCATTTGGAACACTGTCTGATTTTTACATTGTAAAGTGACATTGTTGCGGAAGAGAGCTTTATAAATGCCTTAGCCTTTCACTGACTTAAATGTAAAGAATTTTATTGAAATCTTACATTTTTGTACTGTTTTCCCGAGCACATCTAATAAAAACAACAGTAGTCACACATTTTGGGATGCCTGTGAATTCCAGCAGGCATTCTGGTTAAAGGCTACTGCTAAAGACTATGGTAAAATTTCCCTGGATTTCAATGGCAAAATGGCACTTAGAACAGTAGTTTTACAATGCAGGCGAATCGTTGCTAAGGCAAAATGAGTTCCCAATAGCCACATTGCTACGAACTTTGTGATTCCATCTGTATCAAACTCAAACAGCAGCTTTGCAGTGAGATGTCCAAGCCCATGCATACAGTCTCGGAAACAACTCTGCATAATGAATTCATGGATGCCGAACAAATTTTCACCTCACCTGGGGTGAAATCCTGGTCACACTGAAGTCAATGGCGAAGCTTCCATTGACTTCAGTGGGGCCAGGATTTCAGCCTCAGAGACTGCTTCCAAGCTAGTTGCGGGAGTCAGACAAACCTCAAGCATTCAAGAAATGCACCATGGACCTGTTGGAAATCTAGCACCTTCTCCTTCCTTGGAAGTTAATGATTCATTCAGTGCTACAGTCCACATTCAACCCAAATGGACTAACTTCAGAGACATTGACATACTGGGGGCAGGGGGTTCCTTTCAGTTACTCCAGTTTTATGTTACTATTACTCCACAGATTGCAACGTTTGAGAATGGTGTGCGAGGCGTGGGCTTTGCTCTGCCTTTCTTTTCCCAGGGGAGGTTTTGGAATTCAAAGGAATACTCACAGCCCTGACTGGCGCAGGATCTTCATCCCATCCGGTGGAATCCGCCTGGTCACATAGATTCTAGGTAACAGCTTCCCACCTGCATTTGGGGCCTGTAATGTACACCAGCTGTGGAAATCTGACACCAGCCTCGTCTTCAGACGTCTCAAATGACAGAGTGTCCCCATTGCAGAGCAAAGGCACCAACAGCGTCCGAAAGCAGGATTTTGGATGGGATGTTTTCGTGACAGCCAGTTCAGCAAGCTTGTGTGACCAGGGAGTGGGAGGTTGTGTGATAAGATCCCTTGGACCAATGAGTGGTGGGGCCGGCTTCTCTTTACTGAGCTGACCTGTCACCGCTTATGTTTGCACACTCTTCTTTAATCTCGCAGTTTAAATAAGACAAGGACTGTGAGGAGGGAAAACCTAGTTAATAAGAAAACACGCTCACACCAACCTTTGTGACTTGGGGAAAAAACTGAACTTCTGCAGAACAACTGTTGGTTTATGTTTCCTGTTGCATTAAAAAGAGCTTTGGGGGTTCTCCTCAGTTCTATTTGAAATTGAGATCCCATAGCTGTTTAAAAACAATTAGCTTTTGAATTGTGAAGTAACAAAGACTGAGACTGGGGGTTCCAAATATTTACATGGGGCTATGTCAAAAAATATACTGGGTGAGGCATTTTCTCAGCAGTTCCCAAATTGTGGGTTGCAATCCCAAATGGGCTCACACCATCAGCAGATCCAGTGGGTCAGATTTGGCCCATGCAACGATGCTGTTTGCCCCTAAACGTGTCCAGACCTGCTCCACGGATGCCGTGCCAAGAGCATATGGTGTATGCAAAGTCACATTGTGACATTTTGTAAAATGGCAGCCTCCTGGTGCAGTGTTTGTGGAGCAGGTCCAGACACACCGGCCGTGCAGAGGTGGTTGTGAGGACACCAATTTGCCATGCCATTCACTGAGAGACCTGAATGCAAAAGATCCTCCTCGGTGGGCAGCAGCCTTATCAATAGAGCATCCTCTCTGCTTGAGCTGGTAGCAGCCTGTGTTGGCCTTTTCTGAGATGGGAATCTGCTGTGGCTTGTGAGCTCCTTAAGGCAGGGCCCATGTCTACTTTTATGCCCCACTGAGTACCTTGTTGGCACTGAAGGACAAAGAATCATTGCAAGGCACTGTCTCCGTGCTGTCCTGGTGCCTTCCTCCATCCTGGCCTCATTTCTTACCAGTGAATTCCTCCTTCTGATGTGTGATCAGAGGAGCAAGGGAGTCGTTTTTACACAGAGACTCTGCTTCAGCCTCCAGCAGCGAGTCTCACCATGCAGTTATGAATGAAAAACAGGAGCATAAGAAACGTGCTCACAGATATGACGAGGCTTCCTTTGCGCATGGCTTCACCAGTGGGATTTTGTCAAGAATGAAGAAAGGCTGGAGTTCCTGCTGTATCGCAATTAGTTAGCGGAAGCACGAAGCCTCAGACTCTTAAATCCCGCTAGGAAACCCTTCACAAAGAACACCACGGTCATTTTTCCAGCTCTGGAAAGAACTTCCACGTCAACAAGTGCACTTCAAGAGATCCATGTCCATCTCTGACCACTCTTAAAAGGTGACACCTCATCGCACAGGCCAAAAAGCTTCACACCATTGGAGAGATGTTGATTTTTCCAGCTGCAATCGATATGGTGAAGACAATGTGTGGGGAAATTGAGGCAAGCCAACTCAAAGCCACACCGCTCTCCAACACCACGGTGAAGCTAAGGATTGAGGCAATGGCAGCAGACCAGGACAACGCACTGGTGGAGCACCAGAAACACACGGATGCTTTTGCTCTTCAAGTTGACGTGAGCACGGAGGGCCGGGATGCACATTTTATGAAATACACATGAGAGGGTTCAGTTCTTGAAGAAGATATTCTGTTCTCCTGCCTCTTCCCAAACATGAGATGGCACAAGGAATGTTCCACGTGCCACATGCAAGACAAAAATATCCTGTGTGATCACAGAGTGAGATTTTGTGTAGATGGAGTGCTGTCTATGGCAGGCCACAAACCAGGTCTGTTACTCCATCTGCTGTGTGGACTCACTGCATGTTTCACAGAGAACACCCGGCAGCTAAAGCTCTGAGTCCAGGTCTCGTCTATTGTGTACCACATGAAGACTCATCCTCTTTGCGTACAGCTGTTTGCAACAGTGTGTGAAAACCCAGGGTCTGTTCACGACCTGGTTTTGTTCCACACTGAAGCTCATTGGCCCTTGAAAGGGAAAATACTGGGATGATTTTCTGAACTGCGAGACGAACTGGGTGGCGAGGCAAAGGATTGCACAAAGAGCGGATTCATTGATTTCCTGGGTGACCAAAGGAAGATGTGCCGTTTTGCCTATGTCATAGGCATATTTGGGAAAGTGAATGAATGGAGTGCAGATCTCCAAGGAAAGAACACCCACATCTGTCAGCTGAGTGATCAAACCACAGGATTCATGAAGAAAATTGATTTCTGGAAGAATAATCGATTTGAAGACAACAAATGAATCCTTCCTGCAGCTCTGCAAGTTCCTGGCTGACAGTGAAATTATTCAGCCTCCCACGCAGGTGATGGCTGAGCATCTCCACCACACAAAGGAAGAGTTTGCATCCTTTTACTCTGACTAGGACATGACAGAGTCTGACTGGGTGCGAAACTCCTTTCAGTGCGAGCCTGACGCCAAGGATTTGCCAGTAGCTGAAATTGAATAGCTCATCGAAATGTCCTGCAATCGATTCTTGTGAGAAACCTCTGTCCAGCCTTTCCTGTTAGAGTTTTGGTTCACTGTCGAGAATGAATGGCCTGCACTCTCAGCCGGCGCCTTGAAACTGACGGGGCCATTTGTGAGCGTGTATTTGTGCAAAGCTGGATTTGGTGCACTTGGGTCCATCAGTATCAATCTACCGCTGCTCGCATATCAGACATTAGATTTTTACCCTGCCGCCGGACTTCAAGAGGCTGTGTCGCAACAGGCGAGCCCATGTGCCACGTCAAGGAGCATTAAATACTGTATTGAATGTGTAAATTCTTTAGATTTCTTGAGCAGATTGTTGCTTTGTTGCTGTCTGGGGTCACAGGAAACAGTTAGTTTCAAAATGGGGTCACGCAGGCAAAAAGTTTGGGAACTCCTGTAATATCTTTAATTGGACCAACTTCTACTGGTGCAAGAGACAAGTGTTTGAGCTACACGTGAATGCTTGTCCCTTCCACCAAAAGAATTTGGTCCATTAAAAGACATTACCTCACCCACCTTGTCGCGCTCATAGCCTGGGACCAACATGGCTACAACAACTCTGCAGACAAAAAATACCCTAGCAGGGCCTGATTCACTCCTGTGTTGCTCTAATTGTAGGTGAGATCGAAGTAAAACTGGAAACATGCAGTGGTGGAATCGGACCCCTCCCCGCCAGCTCTGGCATTTGGCTTCAGTCCCTCCAGTCCTGACCCTCGGCTTGTTTCCTGGACTCTGCCCTCCCTGGACTCAGCTCTAACCACTAGACCAAACTCTCGCTTCCGTGACCAGGCCCCCACGGCCAGCAGGCTACAGTGACACACCAACTAGTGGTGACGGGGCAGCTGCATTGGCTATTCCCCCTTTCTTTTCCAATGTCTCTGTAATTCTCTCTTCCTACACTTGGTGCATGCACGTGACTATAGCCTGTTTGGCTTCAGTGGTTCCATCCTAGGAACGCTATTTATTTTTGTCTTTGATTTAAATCTTCCCTTATTGGTTTTTCTTATGTGCCCTGTTACTTACAGCTTAGAAAGGGGGCTAGTACCTTTCCTCTCTCCTACAAATGATTCATTTGATCTTGCAACGTCAGATTAACATGGACCTTTCTCTCATCTGGATTCAACATTTTAGAAATGACCAAATGTTTCTCTCTCTCCTCCCCTTTTGATGATTTTCTGATTGTAGTTTGGTTGCTTGGCCTTTCGCTTCTTCTTTAATGTGGGTCACGTGATCATACTGTAGGGCCAACAGTTTATAACGTAGGCAGCTTCTAAACCAGACCTTAGCGCTCCAAGTCCTTGCTCAGCAGCTGCCTGGCTAGCCCAGTTCTGTGTTTCACAAGGAAGTTACAACCTGGTGGACTTACTTCATTAGTGTGTGTGATTCAACTGGTCTGTGATCTCTGCCAGGACAATTGTCCGACTGGATTTGTGTTCTTAGTGTGATTTAGCCTACTGCGAGTTTGTATCTTGGTTTTAGTTAATTGAATCTGCTTTGACCTCACCCTACTGTAAATCGGGAACAACTCCACTGAAGTCAACATAACTACACTGATGTAGCTGAGATGATCATTGGACCCCACTGTACGTGGCTGATCACGTGTGGGCATCTTCCCTTGCGCACGTTCCCTAACCCACCCTGCTTCACACTGATGCAGGAATTGGAATGACATTATTGAAAGTAGGTTTCTATCTGCCCTGAGCAGGAATGAACTTGACTTGTGCAGCAGCAGGGTGTGGAGCAGTGCAGACAATCACCGCCGAGGGCAGGGAACATGCTCCGGGCTCAGCAGAGCTGGAGCTGGCCTCAGTGCTCATCTGCCCTTCTGCATGGATGCACGGTGCCCCGAAAGGGTGCAGCCTGCCTCACGGCATTGCAGCAAGATGAGCAGGTTTCTCGACTTCTGCTCCCTTGACAATTTTCCATCCAAACTGCTTTTCAGCAGAAAACTGGCGTTTTGACCACATTACATGTTCCGTGGGAAGGGTCTGCTCGCTGCGGAAAAATGACTTTTCATCAAAAAACGGAGAGACCCTAAAACTTTTGAGATGAAAATGGACCTTTAGGGTTTCATGGGAAAAATCAAAACTTTCTATGGTGTTAAAACCCATTTTCTGACCACTCTAGCGCAAAGCAACGGCAGTAGGCCATGCGATTAAACGTAAAGGGCCCCTGCAGCAGAGACTCATTGAGCTGCCCACTGATGTTCAGGTTTATTTTCTGAGATCTTTCTTGTGTAACCCACCTGTGAAATCTGTGGCCATCTTTCTTGCATGTGGCTGAGGGCCAGATGCTCTGCTGCTGTAAATCAGCATCACTTCAATGGAGTAACACCAATTTACACCAGGAGAGGATCTGGCTCTAATTGTTTACCAGGGCCAGGCAAAGAATGTGAATCCCAAACAATCTTAATAGGGCAGCTCTTATGTCTTTAGAGCTCCCTCTTCTGGCTTTTTGTCAGCAAGCTTCTCTGTTGTTCTGCTGAAAGGAACTCAGACGCTTTTTAAGATTTAGGGCATGTCTGCACTGGAGCTGGAGGGGTCAATTCCAGCTCGGGGAACCAGACCTGTGTTTGCTTTGATTTCGCTAGTCGCTAAAAATAGCATAGCACAGGGGCCGGATGGGTGAACAATTCTGTCTGACGCATTAGGTCTGGCTAGCCCCTTCTGCTGCCTGCACTGCTGCGGCTACCCTGCTATTTATAATGCACCAGCTCCATCAAAGATAGCATGAGTATGTCGATCCAAGTTGGAAATGCCACCTCCAGTGTAGACGTACCTGGAGACTAACTAGGCTCAGTTGCACCTGTTGCTCCTAGATGTGGAAGCTGGGATACAACTCCACAATTTTCATGCTATTAAAAGCGAGCTCCCATTAGAGGCCCTGTAACGGCGTGAGACTCACCCCTGCAGCGCCTCCTGCTGGTCGTCCAGGAAATTAGCGTTTCCAGCCTCAGAGTGCCCTCTGCAGGCTGGTGTCTCGCTGCTTCTTCAGGCCCCTGTGTCCCTCCCAGACCCCGGTGCCCCTTTCACTTGGTGCTGCCCCCTGGCAGTACCCCCACTGTCTGGGTCTCCCCTTCCAGGGGAACCCTCACTCACTATCCCCACCTCGCCTCAGTCTTTGACTACTGCCAGTCACCATTTAGCCCCTGCACACTGGGGCAGACTGCAGTGTACAAGCCACTCATCACAAGCAAGGGGGGTTTGGACCTGCTGCCTCTGCCTAGCCTTGGGCTGTCCCCTGCAACCCCAGTACCTATTCGGCCTTACACTAGGCTGTGGCCTGTGGGGTTTCCAGGCCAGAGCTCCCCAGCTCCCTTGGCCTTCCCCCAGCCCTGCTCCACTCCAGATACCTTCTCAAGCTCCCCAGCAGCCAGGCCCATCTCCCTGCACAGCTAGAGGAGACTCTGTCTGCTCCTGGCCCACTGCCCTCTTATTGTACAGATAGGGAAACCGAGGCACGGGGGAGGAAGTAACATGGCACATCAGTGTTGGGGCCACGAACAGAACCCGGGGATCCTGACTCCCAGACCCAAGCTGTGGCTACTGGACTGTGCAAGGCTGTCTTTAAAAATAGCCTTTGTTTAAAAAACAATCCATGAGTTAACTCAACTACAGGATATGGGCTTGATGAAGAATTCAAAATGAGGTTGCCTAGCCTGTGCTATAGAGAAGGTCAGACACCAGTAGGTGATCATAATGGTCCCTTTTGGCCTTGGGATCTATGAACTAGCCCTGACTGTTGTAATTTATAGCTCAAACTCTGACAGTGGGTAAAGATCAAACAAACGTATGCTTTCCAAAAGGAATATATATCCATGTCACTTGGCTAAGTGCTGTTTGCTGTGTAAAGTGCCCGATACAAAAAAACAAGCATTCCTAGTTTTAATGCATTTTCAATATAAATGTAACTGTGTGGGCTGCGTTACCGCCCGCAGTAGCATGACCGAAGTAGATGGAACAAATGCAGCAGAAGAAAATAAGCCATGGTTAACAATGGAGCATTTAAAGAAAGGAGAGAAAGGAAGGCAGATGGCATGAATATTAGTGCATGAAAATGACTAACACTCTGAGAATTTCCCAGTGTACTTCTCACTTGTTTTGCCTTGCTTCTATAATTAATTTATGGAAAGCGCCTAAATTGGGAATAAACACAGTCTCACAAATCCCTTCTAATCTCTGCCCGTATTTTGGAAATGATACCCTCAAGGTATAGTTTCTTACCATGATTAAACTGTTTTCTTTTTAAAGCATTAACACGGCCTGATTTATTTATTTTACACAATAGCACAAAGCGTCGGTGGTCAGGGCTGAGCTCAGCACTGGTTCAGAAGCAAGCTATTGTTATCAGTTGCCGTGTACTGCTGTATCGGGCAATATTTTTGTCTCGGATTCACGTACCTGTTCACAAAATGTGACGCCGTGAGCTAAGCCGCACAACGTGAGGGCACAGACAGTTAGACGTTGGCGTGTATTTGGACACTGCTTCATTTTTTAAAAAACATATTTTTTCATCAGGTCATTTCCTCCAATCGAAAATAAAAGCAGAGGTGCTCCCGAGCGTTAGGGTATCGGAACCCTCTCCTTTCGACAGGAAAAGGATGGGGGCAGCTGTACTGCAGGAACAAAGGGAGCTCTGCATTTGCTCCCATCCCGTGTTAGCAATATGGAGATACATGTACAGCAAGCTGCTCCACGGCGTTTGGAACACTAGAACCAGCCTGGAAAAACCTGGGCTTAGCCCTATATTTGTCTGTGGCATGTGCATTGGAGAGAGTTTATCTGATTGCTTCAGCTGATGCCTGCTGGGACACTTGCTGCTGACACAGACCATATATTCCCCCCACGGAGGGGGAATGCATGGAGGGGGCAGATAACCACAAAAGGGCCTGATCCAAAGCCCACTGGGCGTCTTTCCATTGGCCTCAATGGGCTTTGGATCAGGCCTCAAAATGGCGCAGTATGTTGCCACACAGCTTGCCTCCCATTCCCCAGGGAAATGAAGCTGGAGCAATCCACTAGGAAGAGCTATATGGATCCTTCTTTGGGAAGATGCACAGCACAAGGGACCTTCACATGTACTACCTGGCTTGGCAGCAGCCCTGCTAAGAAGGATCTGGGAGTTGTGGTGGATCACAACCTCAACACGAGTCAGCAATGGGATGCTGTTGCAAACAAAGCAAATGCAATGTTAGGTTGTATTAACAGAGGCATAGCATGCAAGTCACAGAGGTGAGAGTACCACTCTACTCGACACTGGGTAGACCTCAGCCACGGGAGCATATGACCCGGACCCACCGGGAGGTCTGTGAAGGAAGAGCAAACAGCAAGAAGCAGCACTGGGCAAGGATGGATTTTTCTATAAAACTGCTCAGATCGTCTCTAGCTCAAACAGGAATTAATGTAGGGAAGTTCTATGGCCTTGGTTATGGAGGAGGTCAGACTCACTAGGTGATCACAATGGTCCCGTCTAGCTTTATTATCCGTGAAGCTATTCCTTGTGACTGAAAGGCAGGGCTTGGGGCTGGATCCTACAATAGGAGCAAGAGAGCAGCTGTAAAGAAACTGGATTTTTATTATACCTCGTGTCACAGTGCAAAGTGGAAATCAAGTTGGGAGTTTGTGGATGACACATGCCATCCCTATGTTTTATCCTTTGTAGATCATGCATGCATAACAGAAAGCTTTGCTTGTTTCCTTCCATGGCATCTTTTTGTAATGTCTGTGGGAGAAATATCACAGCAGTGAATGCACGCTCTCTCTCTGCCCTCGTATAGACAGGGACAGAGCTACTTGTGCCATCTGCAGGGTATACCGGCTAGATAGCTGGGCTGTTGTTCAGATGAATGCTTTCCATTTTGTTGGCAGATTGCTTGTATTTTATGAAGTTCAAGAGTGAGTCGGGGGCTCACAGTGTTTTGCAGGGAGAGGATGTTACTTTCCTCATGTCTAGCCAGCCCTCTGTTTGCGACGTCATTGTGGGGAAATGACCAGAAGAAACCCTCTCGCTCATATTTTAGGAATTAACTGAAATCATGGCTGTCCTGATACAAATAGCCACATCAGCCATAAACACCAAGAGGTCAATAAAACAGATGACAAGCTTGTGCTGGCAACTTTTGGGGGCCTATGATTTGCCCCAGCAGAATCCATGGTTCATAATTCGTATTTACAGTAGGAATTGCTTTTAAAATGGTAATTTTCACTTATGGGTGATCTCATGAGTGAGAGGGAACCTTGTGTTCCCTGGTGTCACAGACAAACGTTTAGGCTGATTTCGATCTCAGCGGGAATGGAGTAGAAGCTCCTTCCGGAGCCACAGTGCCGCCAATGACCTGCCAAGACACTGAATCTCTAGCCCAGTCAGCTCCATTCATGTTAGTGGAGCGCTGGGAATCTCAGTCTTGGGAATCTGGGCACCCCAGTCCCATTTGATTTGAATAGTAACTGGGGCTCAGAGCCTCAAAAGTATGTAGGTGCCAAACTCCCATTGCAATCGAAGCGTCCAAAGGCCTTACGTAGCTTTGAAAATCTCAGCCTAAACTTCTGTTTCCTTCAGGTTTTTATATCGCTCTCCAGATTGGGGGGAGGGATAGCTTGGTGGTTTGAGCATTGGCCTGCTAAACCCATGGTTGTGAGTTCAATGCTTGAGGGGCCATTTAGGGATCTCGGGCAAAAACTGGGGTTTGGTCCTGCTCGCAGGGGGTTGGACTAGATGAGGTCCCTTCCAATCCTATGATTTCTATGAACATTGACTAAGCTTTAGGTAACTGACTGCTGGGCCCTAGGCCTGCAAGGGTTGAAACCACACCTCTTTTTTGCTAGCAGTCTTCATGAAGGTGTCTTGACTGCTCTATGCAGGACGGCTTATTTCTGAGAGCTTTGTGATAACATGCTATGGACTATGTCAGGCGGTTCAGCTATAGTGCAGGCAAGTGCTAGGGTTCAGACTCAGTCAGCTGATTCTGAGGACAGCCAAGCCCAAGGTGAGGGGATCCCAGGGCAGCACACACTTAGCTTGGCTACAGGCCTCTTGTGTTTAAAGGGAACGTAAAGAAGCAGCTTCAAATTCTGCAGTTGATCTTCATTTCTCTTAGTCCCACCGTTCAAGTTCTATGGAGTTCCACCGTAACCCTAGTAAAAAGGACAATCAGGTTCCTGGGCTGGCAATATTTTAATTCTCTCCCACGTGAGACTAGATTGCAGGAGGCAAACATATTGACTTCACCTGGGGGACACATTCTGGTCCTGCAAAGGCGGAGACAGACACAGCCAGCACCATGAAAGAACATTCTGATACAGCTGAGCCCTGAATTCCATGACCCAGCATAGCTGAAGAAAGTCATATTTATTTTGTATATTCAGACTAATTATTTTGATGGCTGTGTTGTGAGCAATTACTGATTACTTCACGTTCCACCAGATGATATATTTTGTTTATTGCATTATATTGTAGATAAATAAAAAGTTCCAGACCACATACTAGCTTTTAATAAGTCTGACCTAGAGTACTTCTGAGGCACCTAGCTACAGAATCATAGACAGGCAGGGCTGGAAGGGACCTCAGGAGGTCACCCCCTCACATGCTGTGGCAGGATTAAGAATACCTAGGCCATCCCTGACAAATCTTTGTCGAACCTGTGTTTAAAAATCACCAGCGATGGGGATTCCACAACTGCCCTGGGTAACCTCTTCCAGTTCTTCACTGTCCTCGTAGCTAGAAAGTTTTACTTGATGTCTGACCCAAATCTCCCTTGCTGCAAACTTAGTGGATTACTTCTTGTCCTCCCATTGGTGGACAAGGGGATCAATTGATCACCATCTTCTTTATAACAACCAGTACAGTCTGTTAGCTGTGTGGCTGCTCAGAAGTCTATCAATTCTGTTTTATTGACTTTTTCTCCCTTTTCAGATTGACTCACCAGGTGTTAGATTCGTTTTTATGATAGGTTTCAGAGTAACAGCCGTGTAGTCTGTATTCGCTAAAAGGAAAGGAGTACTTGTGGCACCTTAGAGACTAACCAATTTATTTGAGCATGAGCTTTCGTGAGCTACAGCTCACTTCATCGGATGCATACTGTGGAAAGTATAGAAGATCTTTTTATACACACAAAGCATGAAAAAATGGGTGTTTACCACTACAAAAGGTTTTCTCTCCCCCCACCCCACTCTCCTGCTGGTAATAGCTTATCTAAAGTGATCACTCTCCTTACAATGTGTATGATAATTAAGGTGGGCCATTTCCAGCACAAATCCAGGGTTTAACAAGAACGTCTGGGGGGGGGGTAAGGAAAAAACAAGGGGAAATAGGTTTCAGAGTAACAGCCGTGTTAGTCTGTATTCGCAAAAAGAAAAGGAGTACTTGTGGCACCTTAGAGACTAACCAATTTAACCGATGAAGTGAGCTGTAGCTCATGAAAGCTCATGCTCAGATAAATTGGTTAGTCTCTAAGGGGCCACAAGTACTCCTTTTCTTTTTGCTTAAGGGGAAATAGGTTACCTTGCAACAATGACTTAGCCACTCCCAGTCTCTATTCAAGCCTAAGTTAATTGTTGTTAATTGTTGAATTGGAATTCATTTGCAAATTGGATACAATTAACTTAGGCTTGAATAGAGACTGGGAGTGGCTAAGTCATTATGCAAGGTAAACTATTTCCCCTTGTTTTTTCCTACCCCCCCCCCCGTCCCCCAGATGTTCTTGTTAAACCTTGGATTTGTGCTGGAAATGGCCCACCTTGATTATCATACACATTGTAAGGAGAGTGATCACTTTAGATAAGCTATTACCAGCAGGAGAGTGGGGTGGGGGGAGAGAAAACCTTTCGTAGTGGTAAACACCCATTTTTTCATGCTTTTTGTGTATAAAAAGATCTTCTATATTTTCCACAGTATGCATTCGATGAAGTGAGCTGTAGCTCACGAAAGCTTATGCTCAAATAAATTGGTTAGTCTCTAAGGTGCCACAAGTACTCCTATTCGTTTTTATGTTGCTTGAAACAGACAACTTCCATCGTTGTTTTTTAGAATATAACAACCAAAGTAATTAAAACACTTTTGCAGATATTCTGTTCCCTTAAGTAATAAGTGGTTTTGAATGTTTTCTCTAATTAATTACACTATTAGTTAAATATGTATTTTGTATAACATGCATATTCACCCAACTACTTACTCAAACAGTTAAAGCGTATTTAAATATGTATTATACACTTTAATGCATATTAATTATTTGGTAGCGAGAGAAAGCTCATTCTGAGATATTCCTATCTGGGGACTAGATATTTACGCATAAAGTATATTACTGACTTGTTAGACGATAGCTGCTTCAGACTTATGGTCTATCGTGCCGTAAATCCATATTTAGTATTGTGTTGATCTGTGCACCTCCACAACAATAGTGTGACAATGTGCAGCATATTGTGTGGTATAAAAAAGAACGCACTGCCCATGTTCCACATTCATTCCTTTCAAAGGCCTTTTAATTGACAAATATACAGTCAGGGCTTAATAGCTCTATGGCCTGATCCAATGGCCATTGAAGTCAATGGGAGTAACATGTTAACACTTTTGATATTTAAACTGTTTAGGTTTCAGAGGAGAGATGTGGCAGGATGGCCTACTGGTTAATGCACTAGACCGGGACTCCAGAGATCAGTCTTCAGCTGTGTCACAGACTTCCTATGCGACCTATGGCAAGTGACATCTCTCTGGCTTTGATTCAGTTAAGTAGGTGCTTAAGTGCTCTGCTGGGTCAAAAGTGCTTAATGGAGCAATTAAGGAGGATAAGGACATTACACAGAAACTAAATGATTTATTGGTACCAGACCCTGCTACAGACGAGATTGGGGCGATACTTATTGTTTCCAAGTAAAAAAAGAGGTGCTGGAATATCAACCCATTAAAACCTCCTGGGCTAGAAGCTCCTGCATCCATGTGTTCTGAAGGAAACCTGAGTTACTGGCTACAACATGCCACCTCTCATTAAATCAGCGACAGTACTAATATAAGGGAACAGGAGGGGAACAAATGTTGCTCTATCTTTAAAACGCTGTGAGGAGTGGCCCTGTAAATTACAGACCAGGGAGCCTTTCTGCCGGGGCTAGCTAAGCTGACTGAAACAATTAAAAATAGAATTCTGCAACACCTCGATGAATGTGAGGTACGAATGAACCAGCCACCTTCTGCCCAGGAAAGCCCCAGCTCCCTAACTTATTCCAGGTCTTTGAGCATGCCCACAAAGTAGTTAATAAGGGGTGATATTGTTTATTTGGCCTTTCAAAAAGCCGGGGACAAAGGCTCACCTGAGGCAGTTAAAGCACGAAGCGGTCTCGGGCTGAGAGGAAGTACCGTCATGGCTCAGAGCCTGTTAAGAGACAGAGAGCAAAGGGTAGAAATGAAGGGTCAGCTTTTCTGCATGGTGGTGCAGTAACGATGGGGTGTCCCAGGGCTCCAGGCTTAGTAAACAGAGTCGTGACCTGGAGAAAGGGGTGAGCTGGCGGTGGCAACATTTGGAGATGACAGATGATTTGGGGCAGTCAAGATAAGGCAGGGGTGGGCAAACTACAGCCTGGGGGCTGCATCCTGCCCTCCAGATGTTTTAGTCCTGCTGTTGAGCTCCCGCTGGGGAGTGGGGTCTGGGACTTGCCCTGCTCCGGTGCTCCAGCTGGGGAGTGGGGTAGGGGGCTTGCTCCGCTCCACACGGCCCCCAGAAGAAGCGGCATGTCCCCCTCTGGCTCCTACACGTAGGGGCAGCCAATGGGCCCCCGCAGCGCCCATTGGCCGGGAACTGTGGCCCATGAGAGCTGCAGGGGCGGTGCCTACAGACAGGGTGGCACACAGAGCCACCTGGCCATGCCTCCGCATAGAAGCCGGAGCGGGGACATGCCGCTCCTTCTTGGAGCTGCTTGAGGTAAGTGCCACCCAGAGCCTGCATCCCTGAACCCCTCCTGAACCCCAACTCCCTGCCCCAGCCCTGATCCCCCTCCCTCCCTCTGAACTCCTTGGTCGCAGCCTGGAGCACCCTCCTGCACCCCCACCCCTCATCTCCAGCCGGAGCCCTCACCTACCCCTGCACCCACCCTCAATTTCATGAGCAGTCATGGCCCACCATACAATTTCCATACCCAGTTGTGGCCCTCGGGCCAAAAAGTTTGCCCACCCCTGAGATAAGGACTGTGATCCTCTGAAGAACCAGACAAAACCAGGTGAATCCCCACCCCCCCATCCCAGATTCTTCTCCCCATGTATTTAAACACATGGCCTGCATGCCACCATGGCCCTTTTTCTTACCTGCATCTCCTTCTGCAGTTCACAAGGGATCCTGCTCCCAGCTGGCTGCAGCTCAGAGGAGTGGGGAGGGAGTGGGCACATGTCTGATTTGATCTAGGCACCTGAGTCCTTCCTGCCAGCTTTGGTGCTTTGCAAGTCAACTGCACAATGCCTTGGCTTAATGAAGGCTCCATCCCAGCCTGCCCCACCCTTGCTCTCTGCTGCTAAGCCTGAGAGATTAGGCCTCTTCACTAGCCTTTCTCCCGTGCCCCGGTCCCAGCTGCTGCCACCAGCCCCCCAGCAATGGAGTTAGAGGAGAATTTTTTCTAGCCCTTCCTCCTGCTTCTCTGCAGCTGCCAAGCCCCACAGGAGCAGGTGCAAGGAAGGAACTGTCCCTCCCTCCAGGGAACAGGTGGGGAGAGAGGGAAACGTCTGAGTGGTGTGTGCGAGATTCCCACAGAGGTGAACCTCTCCCATCAACCAGTTTGTTTCTGTGCTTCAAGTTTCCCACTGGAGCTTGGGTTGCTAGTTTAGTTGTCATGTTAGCTGCCGGCTTGCCCTGCTCCAGAACAGTCACCATGCCACCAAGTCCTATCAGCGTGACCACTGTGGAGACTCACTCCTTGCAGGAGATGCATGACCACGTGCTTACCATGTGATGCTAGAGGCCACTGGAGCTGCCTCTGTAACAAAGAACACAAAGCGAAAAGTCACCCAAGAAACCAGCTGAAACCCCTTGCTCTGCCTCCTTTCAAACGCCACAGGATTCATGGCCAAGAGCTTCAGAAATGAGGGCCTAAAACTAGGCTCCTAAACCCAGATTTAGATTCCTAAATAAGTGGCCTTATTGTCAAAAAAGCTGCTCCCCCCGACATTCCCTTGGAAGGTGTTGGCTGTTTAACACTCCTGTGTAAGGCTTTCTAGGAGAAGGCTGTGGTCTAGTCCTCCTTCAAGCTCTCTTCTGGCCCGTGTGCTTAACACTGCTTTGAAGGTGACTGGTCCCATTCAGCTCAAGTTGTTCATTGAACATGCTGCAATCGGGAGCAGCTTAGCGCTAGCCGTATTGATTTCCTATTGAAACTTAAACTTGCAAGCAGACTGGCTAGCTGTGTGAAGTGGTTTAGCAGGGCAGCTGTCGGGGGGAGGCAGTTCATTCATGCAGCCCTTTCTCCCTTGGAGGTTTACCTGGCTGGCTGGTGTGCTTAGCTGTGCTTTGTAGGGCCATAGGAGCTGCTAGAGTGGATCAGACCAGTGGTCCGAAGTCCAGTGTCCTGACAATGATCAGCACCACTAGGAGTTTATGGAATAACCTGTCCATCAGTAAAGTTTCTTCCAATTCCCAGGTATTTAGGAGTTGATTTATGCCTTGAAGCATGAGGGTTTATATCACTTACAAATATATTTTAATTTAATAGAACTGTGGGTGGTTCTTATTCATATAAGGGTCTAATTCTCTTTTTTCATTGGGGTGCAAATTGTGATTACTGACTGGCTACGAAATGTATACTCAGCTAGTCTATGCTATGAAATCCTAGTTTTGTTACCCTGTCCTGTCTCACTCCCCTCTCCATCATCCACTCGTTTTTTTCCTCTACCACTTATGTCTTGTCTTATAGACTTTACTGGGGTAGGCACTGCCATTTGCTAAATTTTTATATAGTGTCCATCGCAATGATACCTGATAGAGGCCTTTAGGTGCTCCTGAAATAGAAGTGATTAATAAGGTCCTGCTCAATTCATGCCTTCAATAACATCTTGTGGCAATGAGTTACACAAGCTTGGGGCTTTAAAAATCCACTTGCCCAGGTTCTGGAAAGCAAGGGGACCTACCCATGAGATTCCTGCATCTATAGAAGTTGAGTGTCTTGCTCTGGGCTAGGAACAGTTCTGATGGGCTTGGCTGAATGGGGTGAAGTCTAGCTATGCCTGCTCTACATTTGAAACCAACCTAGAATTCAGTGCCAAGTATGCTTAGTAGTCATAGCTCATGCTGATGGTGAGTAATTCCTGTCATAAAAATTATTACCATAGTAATTTGTCATAGCTGAGCCTATTTAACAAGCAGGAGTCAAAGACTTAACTTGAGACCAGATTGTTACTTATTCCCCATTGAGCTTCTGTTAAGATGAGGTCTTGACTTGCCATCCTCTCTCTGGGAGCCCTGAGTCACACTGCCAAGTCATGGCTGCATATTTGCATGCAGGCACGGCGGGTGTTTAGCTTTGTTTTTAACAATGGATCTGGCTGCCGTCTTTTTTGAAACAATGCACTTTTACTGTATAGTACCAGATTGTACATCAAAACTATTATTCCACCATCGCAGGCTTAATTATAAAAGTATAATTCAAATGACATTGGGGGTTTGCTGGAGTTAAATTTTAATGGCAAGCCAGTGCCCTTTTAATGGCATTTTAGACATTTAAATTGGGCATGATCCCTTTGGGAACAGTCATTTTATTCATGGAGATTATGTCTAATTTGAATATAAAAATACCACTCAAAAGATACGGTATAGGCTATTTCTCACTTGCAGGAGCACCACAGGCCAATCTTCCCAACTGATTGGGCATCAGTGGATTAAAAAAAAAACCTTACTCAAGCAAAGCACACTATAGAAATCTATGTGCTCATAAATATGCCCCCAAACCTTTCAGTTTGTTCCCTCAGCATTCTGGGTATGGCATGCAAATGAGAACACCAAGCAACTTACTTCACGGTGAAGATGTCTACTCTCCAGTGTATACATCACATGTAGCTTTGAACATTGGTAAAAGAACTAGCGAGCTGTGGGAAGTAAACAACAACTAGGAGTTGTCAGCCTTATTCTAAAAATCCCAGGCCAGTCCCTCAGCTGGTGTAGATCAAGGTTGCTACTCTGAATGCAATGCAGCTACACCAATTCACACCAGCTGAGAATCTAGCCCCAAGTTTTTCTATCGCAATCCCAAACCTTACCGTTGATCATTGACAATGGACAATGTGTATAACACAAGTATATCTCCCTGTGCATCCCCTTGCTTATAGATATATGGTGCATCTATAAAATTTGTAGCAAATATCTAGGGCCTGATCTTGCAAACACTTGTGGAGTTATTAACTTTACTCAGTGAACTACCTCCATGAAACTCATTGGGCCAACATGTGAGTAAAGTGTTTGAAGGCCAATGGCATTTTGGGATGTATAAGTAGGGGCACAGCGAGCAGATCAAGGGACATGATCGTTCCCCTCTATTTGACATTGGTGAGGCCTCATCTGGAGTACTGTGTCCAGTTTTGGGCCCCGCACTACAAGAAGGATGTGGATAAATTGGAGAGAGTCCAGCGAAGGACAACAAAAATGATTAGGGGTCTGGAACACATGACTTATGAGGAGAGGCTGAGGGAACTGGGATTGTTTAGTCTGCAGAAGAGAAGAATGAGAGGGGATTTGATAGCTGCTTTCAACTACCTGAGAGGTGGTTCCAGAGAGGATGGTTCTAGACTATTCTCAGTGGTAGAAGAGGACAGGACAAGGAGTAATGGTCTCAAGTTGCAGTGGGGGAGGTTTAGGTTGGATATTAGGAAAAACGTCTTCACTAGGAGGGTGGTGAAACACTGGAATGCATTACCTAGGGAGGTGGTAGAATCTCCTTCCTTAGAAGTTTTTAAGGTCAGGCTTGACAAAGCCCTGGCTGGGATGATTTAATTGGGGATTGGTCCTGCTTTGAGCAGGCGGTTGTACTAGATGACCTCCTGAGGTCCCTTCCAACCCTGATATTCTATGATTCTATGATAAGGACTGGCTCCACCTTTCCATCTCTTTAGGTTGAAGCTTTCGATTGTCTATAAATACCCTGAATTTTGGAAGTGGTACAATTCTACCAAGGGTTGTGTATTCCGTTCCTTGGTCCTGCTCCCTTTGAAGTCATTGGGTATGTTGCTACTGACTTGAACAATGCTATAAAGGATGAAATGGCTTGGGCCCCCTGGAGCCCCCTGTTGAGCTACCATCCTACATCGAGCACCACCTATGAATCAATAACTGGCTGGGCGAGAGCTGCCTGGAAAGGAAACAGGCTTCTACCATCCCCAGCCTAGTATCGAGGGCCCCTACGCACGCCTGTTGCCAGTTCTGCACCAGACCCCATGCAGATCGACACCACCAGGAGGTGCTGTACAGACCAAGTGCAGGAATACAGGCACTGCCCTGGCCTCTGCTGTACTGCGGAGAAGGTGGCCACTTTGACTCAGGGCACCCCATAAACCCAGATCCACTACGGTTACTGGAAACCACCCCGCTCAGTTCTGGTAGAACGGATGTGGCTGGACGTAACCTGGAGAGCAATCTCCCAGAAAATCCTCTTGCTACTCACTTGCTGCAAAGGCGGACACCTGCCAACCGCACCTACAATCCCCCCTCCAGCTCCCAGACCCCAACCACAACTGAAGTAAGCTATACCCCACTCGTTGATTGACTCTGGGGCGTCCAGCAACCTTATGGACTGGCCTTTGCCCAAGCCAACCACTTGCCCTTCCAGAGGAAGTTTGTCCCTGAGCAGGTGGAGGCTATTGAGGTGGAGGCCCATTTCCCATGAGACAGCACCTCTCTAGGTCGTGATCTGAGACCACCAGGAGATTATGCAGTTTGACCTGATCGCTTTGCCATGCTTTTACATCATACATTAAACAGTAATAAGTCACCAGGACCAGACGGTATTCACCGAAGAGTTCTGAAGGAACTCAAATATGAAATTGGAGAACTACTAACCCTGGTATACAACCTATCACTAAAATCAACCTTTGATGAATGAAGGATAGCTAATGTGACAACAATTTTTCAAAAAGGATCCAGAGGTGATGCTGGGAATTACAGGCCAGTAAGCCTAACTTCAGTACCAGACAAACTGGTTGAAACTACAGTAAAGAATAGATTTATCAAACACCTAAATGATCATGATTTGTTGGGGAAGAGTCAACACAACTTTTGTAAAGGGAAATTGTGCCTCACCAACCTACTAGAATTCTTTGAGAGGGTCAATAAACATGGGGACACGGGTGACCCGGTGAATATACTGTACTTGGATTTTCAGAAAGCCTTTGATGAGGTCCCTCGTCAAAGGCTCTTAAGCAAACTAAGCTGTCCTGGGTTAAGTGGGAAGGTTCTCTGATGGATTGGTATCTGGTTAAAAGATAGGAAACAAAGGGTAGGTATAAATGGTCAGTTTTCAGAATGGAAAGAGGTAAATAGTGGTGTCCCCCAGGGGTCTGTTCTGGAACCAGTCCTATTCAACATATTCATAAATGATCTAGAAAAAGGGGTAAACAGTGAGGTGGCAAAATTTGCAGATGATACAAAACTACTCAAGATCGTTAAGTCGCAAGCAGTCTGTGAAGAGCTACAAAAGGATCTCATAAAACTGGGTGACTGGGCAACAAAATGGCAGAGGAAATTCAATGTTGATAAATGCAAAGTAATGCACATTGGAAAACATAATCCCAACTATACATATAAAATGATGGGATCTAAATTAGCTGTTACCACTCAAGAAAGAGACCTTGGAGTCATTGTGGATAGTTCTCTGAAAACATCCACTCACTGTGCAGCGGCAGTTAAAAAGGTGAACAGAATGTTGGGAATCATTAAGAAAGGGATAGATAATAAGACAGAAAATATCATATTGCCTCTATATAAATCCATGGTGCGCCCACATCTAGAATGTTGCTTGCAGATGTGGTCGCCCCATCTCAAAAAAGATATACTGGAACTGGAAAAGGTTCAGAAAAGGGCAACAAAAATGATTAGGGGCATGGAATGGCTGCCGTAGGAGGAGAGATTGATAAGACTGGGACTTTTCAGCTTGGAAAAGAGACGACTAAGTGGGGCTATGATAGAGGTCTATAAAATCATGACTGGTGTAGAGAAAGTAGATAAGGAAGTGTTGTTTACTATTTCTCATAACACAAGAACTAGGGGTCACCAAATGAAATTAATAGGCAGCAGGTTTAAAACAAATAAAAGGAAGTATTTCTTCACACAACACAAGGTCAACCTGTGGAACTCCTTGCCAGAGGATGTTGTGAAGGCCAAGACCATAACAGGATTCAAAAAAAGAACTAGATAAGTTCATGGAGGATACATCCATTGATGGCTATTAGCCAGGATGGGCAGGGATGGTGTCCCTTGCCTCTGTTTGCCAGAAGCTGGGAATGGGCGACAGGGGATGGATCACTTGATGATTACCTGTTCTGTTCATTCCCTCTGGGGCACCTGGCATTGGCCACTGTTGGTAGAGAGGATATTGGGCTAGAGGGAACTTGGCCATTCTTATGTTCAAACTCACATAGCCCTGAGTA
This sequence comes from Eretmochelys imbricata, assembly GCF_965152235.1. NCBI lineage: Eukaryota > Metazoa > Chordata > Testudines > Cheloniidae > Eretmochelys > Eretmochelys imbricata. Next base: position 124,946,801 of record NC_135576.1, read on the forward strand.
GGCAGGAGTGGTTAAACAGGTGTATCCTAAACAAAGGAATGTGTGTTTATCTCAATTTACATATAAGTAGTAAACAGGGCCCTGAGACAGCAAGAAGACAAGACAAATCTGCTTGTCAGCATACACAGGTGTCATAAATATAAAGGGAAGGGTAAACCCCTTTAAAATCCCTCCTGGCCAGAGGAAAAATCCTCTCACCTGTAAAGGGTTAAGAAGCTAAAGGTAACCTCGCTGGCACCTGACCAAAATGACCAATGGGGAGACAAGATACTTTCAAAAACTGGGTGGAGGGAGAAAAACAAAGGGTCTGTGTCTGTCTGTGTGATGCTTTTGCCGGGGATAAAACAGGAATGGAGTCTTAGAATTTAGTAAGTAATCTAGCTAGATATGTGTTAGATTATGATTTCTTTAAATGGCTGAGAAAATAGCTGTGCTGAATAGAATGGATATTCCTGTTTTTGTGTCTTTTTTGTAACTTAAGGTTTTGCCTAGAGGGATTCTCTATGTTTTGAATCTAATTACCCTGTAAGGTATTCACCATCCTGATTTTACAGAGGTGATTCTTTTTTTTTTTTTTACTTCTATTAAAAGTCTTCTTGTAAGGAAACTGAATGCTTTTGCATTGTTCTAAGATCCAAGGGTTTGGGTCTGTGGTCACCTATGCAAATTGGTGAGGATTTTTACTAAACCTTCCCCAGGAAGTGGGGTGCAAGGGTTGGGAGGATTTTGGGGGGGAAAGACGTGTCCAAACTCCGTTTTTTCAGGAACCCAGATAAAGTTTGGTGGTGGCAATGGAAATCCAAGGGCAAAAGGTAAAATAATTTGTACCTTGGGGAAGTTTTAACCTAAGCTGGTAAAAGTAAGCTTAGGAGGTTTTCATGCAGGTCCCCACATCTGTACCCTTGAGTTCAGAGTGGGGAAGGAGGGGAGAAGAAAGAGCATGTGCCCACCTTCACTCCCAGACTCTTCACTCTGGTTTGAATAAACTTTTCTTTGAGGGGTAATCTTCAGAACAATCCACTGAGGGGGGTTTCTCTCTCTCTTTCACCTAAGTAGAGAAAGGAAAGAGCCCTGGAACTTTGAGGGTGGGATGGAGAATCCTTGTTGCTGGAATCTGTGGTAAGGATTTTACCTGGGACAAAGTCTAGCTTGTTAAGTTTTAGTTACTATAAAGCCTTTCAGCTCTATTTCTCTTGTAACCATTTCTGACTCTAATGCCTTTTACTTGGACTCACTTAAAATCTCTCTTTGTAGTTAAATAAACTTTTTTATTTTCTTAATCAAAACTTATCCAGTGTTGTGGATAAACTGAGCTGTTTGGTAACTCCAGTTGAAGTAGCAGACCTTTCACAGATGCAAGGGACCTGTAATATCTGAACTGCTCAGGAGTGGGCAGCCAAGTGCAGAATACAGATCTGGGGGCAGGGGGGGGGGGGAATTCAGGTCTGGGAATGTGCTGGGGTCACCCTACAGGTAGTAACCAAGGCTGCAGGAAGCCAGAGTGGTTGGTGTGTTGTGGACAGGCTGCTGGGGTCAGAGTTGCTGGACCAGGGCACATGCAGAGTGTGACCTGCCCGCTGTTTGTGAGCAGCCCAGGTGGGAGCTGCAACAGTAAAGCATTGTGAGGCACCCAAGGTTTCAGGGGCAGGAACTGACACCACCCCTCGCTGGTCTGGACAGCAATGAGTGGAAGACAGCCTTCTGCACCAGGTATGGTCACTCTGAGTAGCTGGTTGTGCCCTTCTGCTTTTCCAATGCCCTGGCTGTATTTCGATTAGTGAGCGATACCTTCAAAGACATCCTAGACCAGTTCACTGGGACCTACTGAGATGACATCTCATCTTTTTGGAGAACCAGTCTCTGTATAACTAGCACATCCGACCAGTGCTGGAATGCCTCAGGAAAAATTGCCAATAAGCCAAACTGGAAAGATATAAGTTGGACTGCACCATTGTCCATTGCGTCATCTAGATCATCTTTCTCGACAGGATCAGGAAGGGTCCACAGAAATTTTTCGTCATTGTGGATGGGGCCCCACCGAAGACTACCTGTGACATTCAGTGCTTTCTGGGATTTGTGAATTTTTATCAGAGATTTATCAAGAAATTCTCCCCAGTAGTGGCTCCAATTACCAAACTCCTCCATAAAAATTCCACCTTTATCTGGGTGTCGGAGACGCCGCGGGCTTTCAAGCAGCTAAAGAAGACCTTCACCTCTGCACCTATATTGAAGCACCCCAACCATCCAAGCCCTTTGTTGTCAACGCAGACACTTCAGATTGTGCCATAGAGGGGTACTGGCAGAATTGCTGGGGTCACCGAGCAGTCTCCACCCAGGCGCATTCTACCCCAGAAAGCAAACTCCCACAGAACGGAACTATGAAATCTACAATAGAGCTGCTCTCCATTGAGACTGCCTTTGGGGGTGGAATCAGCACTTGGAGGGCGCATGTTTCTCAGGTATTCACTGACCATAAAAACTTAGAACACCTGTGATCCCTGAAGACCCTCACCCAATGCCAGAGCCCATGGTCCCTGAGTTCACGTTACATTATCAGCCTGGAGGAACATTCATGGGAGCCAGTGAACCACATCCATGCCCCCTCTGTGAGTTCCACTAGTCCTGTCCCCACAAACCCAGCCCAGGGGCACCAAGTAATGCCTGGGCTACACTAGACAACTAGGGCTAGTCAATTAGCATAGCTACATCACTCAGGGCCTAGTGAAACCGACCTCCACCCTCTGTAGACAGCACTAGGCTGACGCTACCTCCTCTCGGGGAGGTGGATAACCTGCGCTGACGGGAGAGGTGCCGCAGCTGTACCACGAGAGCATTTAAATGTAGCCAAATCCTTAGTCTGGGCAACAGCACGATGTGGCCAGGAACTCTCCTGCTGCCTCGCAATGCTAAAGACTCCCTAGGCTTCCAGCCGGCCTTTGAGCTAATTCCTGTCCCGGCCTGGCCCCACTCTTGTTCCAGCCTGCTCCAGACTTGTCCGTGCCCTACTCTAACCTTGCTCCAGCCCTGTTACTGGCCCGCTCCAGCCCTACACCTAACCCCTGGCCTGACGCCAACCCAGCTTCAACCATGAGCCTGCATCCAGCCTCCGACCCTGATTTGGCTTGTCTACTGACTCTGACCTTGGTTCTGACCCATGGCATGTCCCCCAGCTCTGCTTTTGGCCTGCTCCCAACTCTACAGCCAGCTGTGACCCTTGGAACCTGTTCTAGACCCCAGCTCCATGCCTGACCCCCTGGAACACAAGCCTGACAAACAGAAGCATGATTAGACCTTATGACTGATTTGCTAATCATTAACACATTTCCTCTCACATAGAGCGCTGGTGCAATCATGCTTCATTTTACTCGCTCTCTGGTTTGGGGTAGCTGTGCGACCTTTAACAAAAGAATGTCGTCCACTTTTGGCAAAGGTGTATTAGGGCTGACTAGAGGGGAACAATTCTGTTTCATGGCGACTTTCAGGGTTTTAAAATGTGTTTGTGTTCCACACTGGCCTGAAAACAAAACCTTTTCACAACAATGGCCTTGTGTATGTCACACTCCGTGCCCTGGTGGCTAGGGTACTGGCCTGGCAGTGGGGAGAACCCTGCTCAAGTTTTTCTTCCCCGATCGCTTCAAATCAGACAGAGCCAGGCCACAAACCCAGGCTAGTCTCGCTAGCCCCAAGCTGTAGTCTCTCCCTCTGTTGCTGCCTCTCACTGGCTCTCTGTAAGGGACCAGGGCCTAGGCAGTCTGGCCTAGCAGTCACAGTTGGGCTGGTACGCACAAGCCGGCGAGCAGGGATGGGAATAATCGCTAGAGCTGGGATCACTAAGCAAGAGACAAGGTCAGCGTGAGGCTGGGGTGGAGATTGGAGATGGGAAAGCGAGGCATGGTCTGGAGTCAGAGCAGGCCAGGAGTCTGCGTGGTTACCCAGACAACACCCTGGGCCACCCTCCAGGGCTAAATAGTGCGCATGGGCCAATCAGAGGCCTGCCATGCTGAAGCCTTTGGGAGGCGCTTCCTGCAGTGTCTAATCTCCACAGGGCGCCATGGACAGGGCTGTGCATGGCTGCTGTGAGAACGTCAGCTGTCCAGGCTCCGCAGAGCTGGGCTCTCGTCCCAGGGATCCTCATGCTATCAATCTGCCTGATGGAGATTTGTGGAAACCAATACGTCTCTGCCAATCACTTCAGCTTTGGAAAGCATATTTTGGCAAAAAAATGTTCTGACCATCTCTAATGTTTATCTTTTTATTTTAGCTTGGTGACTGTATTTCACTCCCCTATGCTGGAAGGGAGCTGACGCATGAATATAATAGATAATATTGATGGAGAACTGTCTGTGCGCTCAGTATGATACTGATCCCAGTAACTAAGATGCTGCTCCAAGGAGCTTAAAACCTAAGGCCCAGATCCTCCACAGCAGTGCACAATGGCAGACCTTTGTGCCTGGATAACTCTGACTGGAGCCTTAGGCAGACAAAATGGGCTGTGTCCATTCCGTGGTCATTCATTGCTTGATGTGTGTCAAGCTGTCTAGAGTGGCTTAGGAGCAGGAGTACCAACTTCAGGGGACAAACCGCAACCTGGCTGTCAGTTCTATACTTAGATTTCACCAACCAAGTATCAAGTGTAAGCTCCTCAGACGCTATAACAGGCCAACCATGGAGTCACAGACAGTCCCCTTGGGTACTCTGGTCTAGCCTGCTGGCTAGGCAAGCTGGCCTTTGTGATAGATGGTCCCTTACACCAAAAATCACAACAATATTCAGGTTACTCCCAATCTGAAAATACCAGTCACTTACCCCAGGTCAATTACACTTTAGATCTTACACCAAAGACAACACTTGTAACCAATCCTACAATAAACTATCTAAAGATGTATCAACTAAGAAGAAATAAGAGATTATTTACAAGGTTAAAGCAGGGAACACACACACAGAAATGAGTTACAGTGTTAGGTTCCAAAAGGTGCTAAACGCTGCTGTAATGTGCAAACTCTATATGTCTTTTAGGGCTAATCCAGGCGAAGCATCTGAGGATCCCTTGCTTATGCTTGGAAATGTTGACCTCCCAAAGTCCAAGCAGCACGGAGATACAAGTTTCTTCTTGTTAGGGATTTTTATTGCCTTTCCCACAGAATTCAAGCTGATGGGAGGAGTTCATATGCCCGTCTCCTCTTCAAGGGGTGCAGGGAGGGAGGAACAAAATCAACAAAGTCTTTGTTCTTTGATGGTCCATAATGGCTCATTTGGTTTCAATGGGCCTTCTTGGTAGGCAGGACCTAACACAGGGGTTCTCAAACTGTGGGTCACGACCCCTCAGGGGGTCACCAGGTTATTACATAGGGGGTCGCGAGCTGTCAGCCTCCACCCCAAACCCCACTTTGTCTCCAGCATTTATAATGGTGTTAAATATATTTAAAAGTGTTTTTCATTTATAAGGGAGGTCGCACTCAGAGGTTTGCTATGTGAAAGGGGTCACCAGTACAAAAGTTTGAGAACCACTGACCCACCACCTTCTTTACGAAGCCAGCATTTTATATTAATTAATGTTTCTTTCCTGTTTGATGACTTACAAAGGATTACACTGCACAAACACTTATCACCACCTTAAAGCATGGGGTGCAGATGCTATAAGTGAGATTAATGCATGCAGCAATGTACAAGCATTCCTAAGTATTGTCTACACTACAGAGTTTTGTCAACAAAAGTTATGTGAATAAATAACATCAGTATGCACAAGGTGGACAAGCCTCTGAATTTGGCTCTGTTAATGTAACTCAGCCCTGGCCTAGACGGAGTGCCCTCTAGTGGATTGAAGGGTATTGCCATCTTCACTTGAAAGAACTCTGACTTATTTTTCTATGCTGAAGTTTCAGTAGGTTGAACTGAGCTGTCTGCCATATGAGGCTGTTAGCTATGGGTGAATTCTGGCCCTATGGAAGACAATGACTAAACGCTCATTGAGTTTACTGGGACCAGGATTTCACCCTATATTTCTAAAAAATGTAAACATTTACCCAAACTCCTGTAGTGATCCCCCCCACTCCACTCCCCGGTATTTCTTTTCACGTTATTGTTTAGTTGCACATTAGGATTATCTATCTGTACGCTACTCTCAGTAGATGCGAGTAATTCACCAGGGAGCCCCCTGGTGAATTACTGAATCATGAGATTGGTGAGTAAAGAGAACTCACACAATACAAAAAACACCAAATATGCCTTGTTGACTTACTTTGCCAATTTCAGTTTAGTTTTGATGATGATGATACTGCAGAGAATACAGTGAGGGTCCTCTCATGCATTTGGTAACATTACCGAAATTTTAGTAAAGAGCCCCAAACACTGTGTCAGCTATTGAATCTATGTTGAGAGTTGGAATCTCCAAGCCTTTTGTGTGGCTTGCAAAGTGTGTCACATAGTGACTTGAAACTTAATGAGATCTAATCTGATCGATACTCCCTCTTTTCGCTGCCAAATTCTTTGTGACATAGTGGGTCACATTGCTTGTGCTGTACACTAAGTCCCATTCACACAGCTCCAGTGCAGGATTCATGGGCTTGCAAAATGTACACCTCTGACTTGCATATGCACCTAGCTAAGTAGCTGAGCATTTAGCCCTGGGAGTGAGGAACTGGCTATTTGAATGCACACATCAAGCAATGCATGCACAAGGAGGCATACATTTATTTGCAGAAAATCAGGCTCCATAAGCACCACCACATGGCTTTGCCCTGACAGGGGCAGTGTGCAGGTTGTTTAGGTGATGAGAATTGCACATTTCAGTAACTTCTCATTTTAAAATGATACAGCAACACTGCAAGCCCCCATTGTTGTTGGTGCTGCATGTAGTCATACCGAGAAGCAGTCCCTATCCCCAAGAGCTTACTGGCTAAGTAGACAAAGCAGTCATTAGTATCCTCCCTTTACAGCTGGGTATCGGAGACACAGAGAGATGAAAACCCCGATTCTGTGCTCGTTGGAATTACTGGGAGTTTTGACAAGACGTAAATGGGAACAAGATCAGGGCCTCACAGACTTGACCAAGGTCACAGAGGGAGTCTGGCACAGGTTCAGGAACTAAACACAAGTTTCCTGAATCCCAGCTAATGCCTTACGCACAACCCCACCCTTCCTCTCACTGCAAAGTGCACCCTAACCGTTCATTTCCAGGCTAATGCTTTTCTTTTGAGAAAGCTGCCCTTTTCCCTTGAGTTGAAATATTTTTTCCCTTAAGTGGCTGATCGAAATCTGCAAACTGAAATCCAGCTTACCTAAGTGTATTTGGGGTTTTTGGCATCATAATGATTACAGTGGGCACCGCTTGTCCGTCACTCCCTTTTGATGCCAAACACTGTCACCGATGCTATATAAGGGAGAGGGACAGAGGGCAGGTATAGCCACAACAGGTACAAACCGCAGATTTTTGGAGCAGTTTAGCTTTCCTTTAGGAATCAAAATGGAATGGACAGATCGTCAACAATACTTAGGCCCAGCTCCTCAAAGGGAGTTAGACACCTCAGTATCTTTGTGGATTGGCACCAAGTGCTGATTGCATTGCTGGGCCACTTTAAAAGTGATGGAGAAGAGCTGTATTAGCCCTTGGGTTTCCCTTTAATCCTCCCTGATCACAGCATCACGCTCTCCAGCACTGGTAGCTTGACAATGGTAGCGGCACTGCTCTAGCCTTGTTCCCTAGTCAGGATAAACTATTTGGCCTGTGGACGAGATTATTTCTGTACGCAACAGGATTGTTATCACTTAATTGAAAATCATTATCCAATGCAAATTAACTTCAACTTGCCTAGCTGAGTAGAACGAAGGGAGCATTTCAGATCAGTGTAAAGGGGGATCGAGGTGGATGTTTTAGCTATATGTAACAGTAGAGATAAAGGATGCTTTATAAGACCGAGGAGTATGAGGCCTTTCACAGTGTAACTATGGGAGAGAGCCACGTGAAAGTGTTTATGTTATCGTAAGCGTTGAAAATAATTGTACACTCCAATGAAGCAAGCATGCTTGTTAGAGAGCTGGAAGACGTAGCAGCAGCGAAGAACCAGGCTCTAATGCAGTCAAAACGATTTTAGTAACGGCTGCGCTTGCAAAAATCAAGCTCCAGAGGTCTGTCTGTGTGGTTGTTAGAGGCCCATCAGACGAGGTTTTGTGTCTTAATTCTAGATGATTCATAGAGCCCTCAGTGAAGGGGGTGAGTAGGGGAGAGAATTCAGAGTAGGGCTTCAGATGTGGAGAAAGGGGCAGACTCAAGGAAGAAGGGCAAACTGGCTGATTTCTCTTTGTCTAGCCCTTCCAGGAGCCACCTGCTCTAGCTGCCAGGGCCGGGAAGCGGCGGTAACAGGTGCAGCACTGGCAAGATTTTGCTCCTTGTTGGGGTTTGCCGATTCCCTGTTTTCCCACAATGCTCCAGGGAGTTGCCAGGTAACATTGCCCCTGTGAACTATGGGCTGCTCCTTACATTCCCTGTAGATCCAAGCCATCTGCCAGACCCTGGTCCTCTAGGGATTTTGAAAAAAGTTTTCCCCTCCAAAACTCTTGTAGAATAATTTCAGCGTGTATAAATGTGAGGGACCAGTGACACTGACCCAGGGCTGAGTTTAGTGCAAGGCTGGGCAGGGGAGCAAAGATGCATTCAAGCCTGCTTTACAGAATCATAAAAACCTAGTGCTGGAAGGGACTTCGCAAGGTCATCAAATCCAGCCCCCGGTGCTAAGGCAGGACCAAGTCAACCTAGGCCACCCAGGCAGGAGTTTCTCCAACTTGTTCTTAAAAATCTCCAGTCCTGAGTCTTCCACAACCTCCCTTGGAAGCCTGTTCCAGAGCTGAATTACCCTTAGAGTGAGAAAGATTTTCCTAATGTCTACTCTAAATCTCCCTTGCTGCAAACTAAGCCCTTTATGTCTTGCCCTACCGTCAGTGGACATGGAGAACAGTCGCTCCAAATCCTCTTTATCCCAGTGCTTCACATATTGGAAGACTGTCATCAGGTCCCCCCGTCAGTCTTCTTTTCTCAAGACGAAACAAGCCCAGTTTTTTAAACCTTTCCTTGTAGGTCAGATTTTTCTAAATTCTTTATGCTACTGTGATACTGGGCCCAGCTAGGTGTCAACAGTCCCCAATGTAAGTAAGAGTAGTCTCTGGGCTGCTCTAAGTCATACTTAATTGCCCCATTCCATTGTTGGGGTGCCAGGATACCTTGGACACACCCACTCCCGCCCACCCCCGACACACCCTCTGTACACCAGTAGCTGGGGGCAGGGCTAGCATGAGAGATTTTGCGGCTGTTCGGTGCCACACAAGGGCTCCATCGGCCTGGCACAAAGCAGCTGGATTGAGTGCTGGATTTGGCTGGGCATGGTCCTGTGCCAACTTCCCCACGTGTCGCTGCCAATGCTTTTCACTCTTGCCCTGATCGTCCATCCTTGGGCCCTTCTGAAGCAGTAACATCCGGTTTACCAGTGGCTTGATCTAGCATGACATTCCCTTGCCAGTCAGCTGTTCCCCAGGGTCCAACAAGAGGTTAGAGGCAGCGAGGCTGGCCACACACAGGTGTGAGCTCTTAAAATGGCAGCATTGGGAGCATCCGGCTTTGTAAAGGGCCACGTTATACACGGCAGTGTTAGTGCTTCCTCTCCTGTTGCATGAGCACTAAGTAAGGGACAAGGAGCATGACTGTCTGGGTCTGAAAGAGGTGCCGAGGCTCAAGCAATTAGGTCCTGGGGCTCAAGCAATTTTTTTACTTGAATAGCTGATGCGGCAAGCCCAGAGGTGCCGGGGCTACGACCTGCCACACCTAGAAAGTCCTGGCACAAGTTAAGCCCTGACCTGGGTTAGTGCCATTCGTATCACATCTAATTTGACACTAAATAGATCACAATTTTTCTAAGGTGGATATTTTTAGGGTGGCTGAAATTTCTTTCTCTGTCACTCCTTTCACACCTGCAGGGGGGAGCTGTTCAAAGTGCCAGTAGGCAGCTGATTCCATAGACCAGTTCGGGGCCCTTTGCACTCAGTGACCACCAGCTCCTTGGCAGTTACTCTTTTCCCCCCTGCCTGACGGGTATGGATTAGATGAGCCCTTCCTGAAATGTACCCGGAAGCTCTGCCAATGTATTTATCCACAAATACACCTCAGACTGCTGCTGAGTTTCTGCAACTTGTTGTTGTTGCTGCACATTTCCCAGGTTGGTATTAGGTTAATTTCTATGTTTCAAATGGTTTAAATACTGTCTCTTCAGAATAAATGTAGACACCTTAGCAAGAATCCCTGTCAGTACTTTTCAGGAGATAGCATGCTTTACGTGGCAAAGGACAATTAGACACAGTCAAATATTGTCCCGGTTAAAGACTATTAATTTTCCTCACATTTGTCACGAATTAATTTTTTCTGCCTGTATCAACAATATAGCTTTTATGAATGCAACTGGCTCCTCTATATGGAAAAATTTAATTTGCTTTGATAATGAGCGGAGGGGCTAATCATCATTTTGCAATGCAAAAAAGCCCAATTACTGACTGTCAGGCCGTGCAGTGTCACACTCGGCTATAATTGTTTGAAAGGACGTTTAGTTGTGGGAGAAGGTGCTTGAGTGCTGTGGGTGGGAACGTGGGGCGAGATCAGTGGTGGACGACACCCTGGGGGTTGTAAATGTGTCCCTTTGCGGGTAGGTGTGTTTCATGCAAACACAAGTATAAATGTTAAATTGAATGGCAAAACAGCAACCTAAGATTCCCAATCCATGGTGATCTTAAAGTTGCTCTAATGCCATGGGAGGCTAATATTGGTCTGTCACCTTTGATTTTGCTTCCTTTCAATCTGCTTGCTGTAGCTGTGAGCTGTCCCTGCTACTGGCTTTTAGTGACACATCTTCTCCAACATTTTTCATGTCCTGAAGACTGTCACTCGTAACACAGGTGGAGAACTTATGCATTTTCACTCCATGGGTCTGCCCCCTTAACTTTCAATACATGGTGGCACTTCGGCTCTTTGACACTTTTGTGTTGACTAACCAACCATTTTTGCCATTATATTTCCTTCCCACGAGGGGCTGAGCTGCTGATGCACAGAACTGTTGATTCCTGATTGGAAGACTGAGGGAGAGTGCCACTGGGACTAATCTGATCGGTTGAATATATCCATCGCCTTGCCATAGACATGCAGAGCAAAGAACATGCAACACCTTTGGCAGAATAGCTGCAGCTCTCTTAAGACACAGCAGAATAAGTACCGGCATGAATGCAAATAGTCCACATGGCAAAAGGCAGGGGTGGTCCCTCTCCCATGCAGGGCAGCACACTGGATCTAATTAAACATGACACTGAGTGATCCTAGATCTCTTGCATGGGGGTCTGAACCGACCTCCCCAGGCTTGGCCAACTTACTCTGTTAAGAGTTAGTACCACCACTACCAGTGCCTCTAAGAGTGGGCTTCTTAGTCCAGTGGTGTAGATTATTCCCTTCACCTCCAAGTTGACAAGCTTGGGGGACTGTGGAGGGGTCCCTCACCGGTTGGGGCCTTGCTCCTGGCCAGGCCTGGTCCAGCAGCCTCTTGGACGCTGGTGCTTCCTGTCAACAGCCCCTCTCACAATGCCGCCCCCCCAGTCAGGTCACTTCTAGGGCTCACACCTTCCAGGGTAGTGGAGAGTCCAACAAACAAAAAGTTCAGTGAGCTTATGTCAGGTCTTCAGCCTCCCCCCAGCTCCATAGTCCTTGTCCACAGGCATCAGGAGGGCAGCAGCTTTGATCTGCTTCCTCAGACCCTCTGCTGTTTCCCTTGGCCACGCTCTACCTTTGTCTGCCTGCAGGAGCCTTCTGCAGAGCAATTCCTTCCAGCACTTTCTCCCCAGAGGGTCCAGCTCCTTCAGCTGCTTCCTGCCATCTTGTGGCTGACGCAGGGTCCCCTCAGCAGCTCCCTCCTGCCTGGTCTGCAGGCTCTGACCCAGCTGTTGAAGATCTGCGAATTAGCCTCCGCCGAGGAGGTATCTACTGTCTCTTAACCCCCTTAGTAGCTATGGCAGGCTTAGGGAAGTCAGGTGCCTGGTTTTTCACTGGAAAGTCCGGTCAGATCTACTGACTGGTCACCCAAAGTCCAGTTACTTTGCGCAGGGGAGGCACTGGGTCATCATCCGTGCCAGCCCCTACTCAGCCGGGGCCGACTCCTACCTGCGTTGGGTGGGTGCAGCTCCCAACCCCGGTGCTGCAGGCGAGTCTATCCTGACCCAGGTGGGGAGGTAGGGTGTGGAAGGGAAAAAGCAGCGAGCAACAGGGGGGAGAGGGGAAGAGGAGTGGATGGGGGCAGGACCTTGGGGAAGAGGTGGGGCTTTGGGGGGAAGAAACAGGGCAGAGGTGGGGCCTCAGGGGGAAGAGACAGGGCAGAGAAGATTCCAGCACTCCTTCTGGAGTGTCCGGTTTTTAAATATTACTGAGTTGGCAACCGTAGGCAGGATGGGGCTTATTCCTCCCATCACAGGGACAATAACCCACTCCACTCAAGTGAAACCTGCAATGACTCTCTTTAATAATGACTCATTGTGGATGCTGCTAACAGCTGTTTGGCTGCCCTCACACCAAGCCAACCCATTCTCCTGCCACCCTCCCTCCCCCAAGACAGGACTTGGGGCCTGATCCCAAACCTACCTAAACCAGTGGGAATTTTTCCATTGACTTCAATGGGCTTTGGGTCAGGCCCTGTCTCCAAAAACTAAATATTTCAGCAGAGGCGAACTCTGCCAGGGTACATCATCTCTGGTAGCTGGGGCTCCTCAGTAAAGGTACAGGTTAGCGAAAGCATTCTGCAATCCAAGTTCTTTCTGGGCCAGTTGTTCACCATGGAAGGGTTGGATCCCCTGTAGGTCTTTATTTAAAAATATGTTACAGTGGAACAGAAGCCCTTTGAGTTTTGGTAAACTGGGAATAGATTGAACAAGAATAGCGCTGGCTGTCGTCTTACTAAAAAGAGGCAATTTATCATTCTGAACAATAGTGAAGGGGGAAACAGAACTTGGAATTCAGCGTTGTCCTATGTCCACACATATATATTTGCTTACATAAGGGGGGTCTTACACCCAGCCCCGGATACTGAGGAACACGGACCAGACCATCGCTGTTAGAAATGGCCAGGAGATAGTTACATGACATAGAGCCCGGGCAGCATTATATAATGTTGCTGATTCTTTTTCGTAAGAAAAATGAAGAGAATGAATACAAAAGCTCCCCATTTTTATGGGCTGAGTGACAGATAGATTATAGCAATGAAACTTAAAAAAATCCCTGTTTGAAAGTTAGTATATCCAATTCATTCAACCCCCTCTTCTGAGGCCGTCTGCTGTAGTGGATAGAGATATATCACTGAATGGCACAAGGAACCCTGGACTGCTTGTCTGAAAGCTGTAGTACTGAAATTCAAAGGACTGTTTCTGGAATTGTTACAACTCTGTTATATATTGTAGCAATTGCCTAAAAGATAAGACAAGTGCTGAAAACAGGACGGTTTGGAAAAGGTGAAACTCTGGAATATCATATCAATTTTTAAAATATTTTAAGTATTTACAAATTTTATGTAGATTCCCCCACTACTCTTCCCCTTTCCGTTCCCACACAGTACCTTGTGGTTAATTCCACTCAGAACTGACTATCTTAAGAACCCTAGTCTATAAAGGAGGAAAAATATAAGAGCAAAGAAGTGTTTGAATGATACAAAAATACTATTTAAAAAAAATGGATTAACTTTTTGGAACCGCCCTAAGAACTCTCTTTCCCCCCAAATCAGTCTATTTGTATTGACTGGTTTAAGGAATTCTTTTTTCCTCACCATACTGAGTTGTTTTGAATACTACAGTGTAAAGCACATACAGATAAAATACTATTTTTATAAAATAAAAATCTGTATCATTGTAAAGGAGCTTACAGAGCATAGGCCTAGAATAAGTGACAAAGTTGGATACACTCCAACAACTTCTGCCTCTTTGGTCCTCTTTTTACTGTAGGATACAGCTGAAAACAGAATTGGGTTCATTTTGGAGGCCTTTGTTCTGTTGGGCTCACACACTCTGATGCCAAGATACCTTTATCTGTTTGAATAGGTACAAGTTATCCATTAATCTAAAGTCTCCCCATTCTATAGCACCCACATACCTTCTACACACATGATAACTGCCAGATTTCAGATCAGCAATCTAAATAGATGAATACAGAATGTCTGACTAATCTATACGCAGTATGCAGTTTAGGTGGAATTTTCTAAGTTTAATTAAAGCAGAATTTTGCTGAAGCTAATTTAAAATTTAAACAACCCAATGTGTGTGTGAGGAGTTATTTTTATTATTATTTTAAAGCTTTGTGGTTACTTTGTTCTTTTGTTAAAAGTAAGTCATTAAAGTAAAAATTAAAAGGCAAAATGGAAAACCACTGGGCATAGAAAATCCACCAAGAGTTCAAAAGAACCTCTTAAGACACAAGTTGAGTGGAGGAGTAGCGAGATGTATCTAGGCTGCTCAGTCAGTGGCAAATTTTCCATACACCAGGGTTCCTGGAGCTTACATTCTGTTTAAGCCCTGAACAACAGGATAAAAATGTATTTTTATGTGAGTGCTGCCACATTCTTAGGGTGATTAGGGAGTTGTAATGTTGGAGATTGGCCTTCACAGCATTATTAGTCCTCATTAACTTTGTTTTAGAAAGTACATGCAATGAGATTTCAAGTGGTAACAGTCCACAGAGCAACGTCTTCAACCCAGGCAGCTTTCATAGCTAATTTATAGCTGGAAATGTGTTTTTTTAAAATGAATTCTTATGCAGATAGATGTTCTCACTCGGCAAACCTGCATGAAGGTCTCCATTGGGAAACCATGCTTGAGTCATCTGGGCCAAGGTGTCAGACATTACAAAAATCACAAGAGCTTTCCTAGTTTATCAAAAGAGCCCTGTTCATTCTGACATAGCACTTCAAACTTCCGCGGCAGTTAGCCCTCACAGGAGACCCCCAGAGGCTTTGGGTCAGGCCCTATGTGAACTCCACAGATGGAGTCAATGACCAGAGTGGTGAGAGCTGGGTGGGCGTTTGACAAATTTCATTAATATGTGCGGGAGAAAACAATGCTTATGGAAAAATGATAGGTAAGGCCCTACTTGAATCGCAGGATGGTTGTCAAATAATTGCGGCTGAGTTGCGGACAAGTCATGGAAAATGGCGGAAAAGTAATAATGGACCTTTATTATTTGTGGTAACTTTGAAAAGCCAGAGAAGACCTGTTTAAGAAAAATTTGCTGGAACAATATAAACACTCAACTACTAGGTTATGCCTGTTAATTTTTTTTGATAACCAGACATTTTGCTGCAGCTATATTTCAGTCATTAATGCATGGGGCTGACAGCGGGAATCCCACCACGCTCTGTCAGTCCCGGGCGGCTGGCAAAATTGCGATGGAAACATAATATCGCGGGATCTGCAATTTCCGCAATATCGCAAATTAAGTAAGGCCTCAATGACAATGTATTCTCCACAGTGGGAGGTGGTGGGGGCAGACGGTTATTCTTTGTTTGGTGCTTTTTAAAAAATCTGGCTTTATCAATGATGGACTTTATTCATTGAAAAAAACAAACCCTGTTGAATGAATATTAAAATTCTGTCTTAAAATGCAGTTCTACTCTGGAAAATATCCGTGTACACTTGACGTTTTCTGACAGAGCCAGCCTGAATCCTGTGTGTGTTCAGACGCTTATCTGCCGAGGCATGTAATAAAGTACCATCACCACGTTTTACACCTGCTAGCCCTGCAGAACTAACGCAGCTTACAAGGAAGGGAGGTGGATCCTATTCCTTCTTGTGCATCATCAGCAGAACTGTTTACTTAATTCCAAACAGAAACAGATTTGCAGCCTCATTGAAGAGGTTTGCACAGGTGGCCTGGAGGGTACAGTCTGGCCTGCAGAATGTTTATCAACTGGTGAAGGCAGGCGGAAGGAAAGAACCCAGACTGACTTTCAGCTCCCAGGTTGTGAGGCTTGCCATTAGAAAAATGTCTCTTTATATGAAAACTGAGCATATTTGATCCAGATTCACTGAGACCCAATTAACCTGGAATCCCACCGTGTCATTTCTGAGTTGGTTTGGTGAGTTACAACCACACTTTAAACCTCCAGAGGAGTGAAACTCCTCTAGGGTTTGAACTTCCAACATGCAGGACACAGGTAAATAGTAATAGTCGAAATAACATGTCTTTGTGCATAAATGTGGGGGCTTAAAGGTATGATTTTAAACCAGTTGTTTGTGTGATGAGGTCCTTTCCCAAGGGACAATAGCTTAGATCCAAAATTTGACCTTCAGCACCTAAATATTGTTGTGTTCAGTGTTCTTCAGGTCACCTGCAGAAGAGCTCTGTGTAAGCTCAAAAGCTTGTCGCCTTCTCCAACAGAAGTTGGTCCAATAAAAGATAATATCTCACCAACTTGTCTCCTTAATATTGTTACAATTTGATAAGAAATATCTTCTGGATTGGTCCATGTGGGTTCTCTCCCTATCCTGCCCCAGCCCATCATAGAAAATGTTGGAGTTAGCCTATTTTGTTGCTCTTTCCCCTGGGACAAGCTTATTCTTTGCTGCTGTGTGTAGTTTGCACAAGTTTTTGCACAAAGATTGCCCGATTGAATCATTCCTTGTATTGAAGCAAGCCATTGGAAAAACTTTTCTCTTCCCTAATGGAGGCCATACTTTGTTCATGCAGATCCAAGACAGCTTCTAACTAGGAATTTAACATTTTTTTTTTAATAACAGCTCAAGGAGTCTTTTGTGCCCTTAACCCACTCATTCAGAAATGTACTTTTGAATAACTAATGAATGGCAGCAATCAGTCTGCAAGAAACAAATTCTAATGCCCTTGGGCACGGTTTTCAAAAGCATTTGTCTTTCCTTGGGACTTGTGCTCGTAAATACTTAGGCACTCTTCAAAAATCTCATCCTTCATCTTACCTATGAATCATAGCACCAGACCTGAACTGGCTACTAGGGTTTTCTCTCTATCAACTACATCATCAGGTTTTCTTCATAATGCAACAGTTGAGTTGATTCCTTTACTTACTAAGAATGTGGCCTTTGTGGCAATTTCCACAGCCTTTATTGTTGCTATTGTCCTCAAAGATTCTCCCTGATTATCCTAGACTTCTGCAGGAAAAGGGTATTTGGGTGTCTCTTCAACTAGGCAGCTAAAGACCTAAGTGAAAACCTGGCCCCATTGAAGTCGATTGAACTTTTGCCATTAACTTCAATGGGGCCAGGATTTGATCCCTAATGGGCAACAAGGATCCCTTGTTTCTATCTAAGATCTGCTGACAAGGTTTAAATTAATGGATTTTTTTCCCCTTATAGATAGACGTGGGCAGGAGAGAGTGGTAGGAAAAAGATCTCAAGGACACCCAACGAGGCAATGGATGGAGTGCATTGAAGAAGATGGTAAGCAGTTAGACCTTAATGGCTCCTCAGGCACATGAAGATGCGGGATGCTTGCTTGACATCCTGACCCCTAGTTGATGGGATAAGGGGAAGAAGAAGAAGAAGATGTAAGAGATACATAGACAGGAAGGACCAATTCATGGCTTTCTTTCTCATAAATGACTATTGATTCTCTCACCCTGACCCTGAAAAGATTAGAGCTTTGAAGCAAGTGTATATATCAGATATGAAATTAGGTTAACTATAGGAGAAAAACTGGAGCCCTTCTATTGGCCTCTAGATCTCCACATGAAGACCCATCAATTTCCCAAAGGAACTAATGGACCTTCTGTCCAGCACAATGTTCTTTATCTTCAACACGCACAGGGATGGTGCCAAGGATACATCTGTAATCATTCTCCTCTCCACAGGGGTTTCACACAGGCCTTCTTGGGACCCACTCAGTGAATGATCTTCAGCCCAGGACTGGACAGTGAGGACATCTCATAGACTTTAAGGCCAGAAGGGACTATCATAATCATCTTGTCTGACCTCTTTCACATTGCAGGACACAGAACCTCACCCGCCCACTCCTGTCTCAGACCCCGACCTCTGGCTGAGTTACTGAAGTCCTCCAATCACGATTTAAAGACTTCAAGTCACAGAGAATCCACCATTTACTCTAGTTCAAACCAGAAAGTGACCTCTGCCCCATGCTGCAGAGGAAGGCAACACCCCCCACCCCAGGGTCTCTGCCAATCTGACCTGGGGGAAAATTCTTTCCTGTCCCCATATATAGTGATCTGTTAGACCCTGAGTATGTGGGCAAGACTCACCAGGCAGACACCTGGGAAAGAATTCTCTGTAGTAACTCGGAGCCCTCCCTGTCTAGTGTCCCATCATTGGCCGTTGGGGATATTTGCTACTAGCAGTAGCCGATGGGTCACATGCCATCATACCATCACCTCCATAAATTTATCAAGCTTAGTCTTGAAGCCAGTTAGGTTTTTTTGCCCCCACTGCTCCCTGTGGAAGGTTGTTCCAGACTTTCACTCCTCTGATGGTTAGAAACCTTTGTCTAATTTCAAGCCTTGTTGAGGGTCAGTTTACATCCATTTGTTCTTGTGTCAGCATTGATGCTTAACTTAAATAACTCCACTCCCTCCCTCTGATATTTATCTCTCTGATGTATTTATGGAGACCAGTCATATCTCCCCTCCCCGTTTGTTTTGTTAGGTTAAACAAGCCAAGCTCCTTGAGTCTCCTCTCATGAGGTAGGTTCTCCATTCCTCTGAACACCCTAGTAGCCATTCTCTGCACCTGTTCCAGTTTGAATTCATCTTTCTTAAACATGGGAAACCAAAATTGCACAGATGAGGTTTCACCAGTGTCTTGGATAGCGGTACTAACACTTCCCTGTCTCTGCTGGAAATACCTCGCCTGATGCATCCTAGGATTGCATTTGCCTTTTTCATAGCTGCCTCACATTGGTGGCTCATAGTCATCCTGTGATCAACCAATACACTCAGGTCTTTCTCCTCCTCTGTAGCTTCCAATTGATATGTTCCCACCTTATAGCAAAAATTCTTGTTGTTAGTCCCTAAGTGCATGACCTTGCACTTTGCACTGTTAAATTTCGTCCTATTTCCATTACTCCAGTTTTAAGGTCATCCAGATCTTCTTGTATGATATTCTGGTCCTCCTCCATATTGGCAATACCTCCCAACTTTGTCTCATCTACAAATTTTATTAGCACACACCCACTTTTTGTGCCAAAGTCATTAATGACAATGTTAAATGAGACTGGTCCCAAGACCAGTCCCTGCGGAACTCCACTAGCAACCTCCTTCCAGCCAGACAGTTCACCTTTTAGCATGACCCACTGTAGTCTCTCCTTTAACCAGTTCCTTATCCATCTTTCAATTCTCATGTTAATCCCCATCCTCTCCAATTTAACTAATCATTTCCCATGTGGAACTGTATCAGATGCCTTCCTGAAATCCAGGGAGATTAGCTCTAGTGCATTTCCTTTGTCTAAAAAATCAGTTATCCTCTCAAAGAAAGATCAACCTTTTGTAAAACCATGTTGTACTTCATCCCAATTACCATTTACCTCTATGTCCTTAACTACTCTCTCTTTCAACATTTTTTCCAAGACCTTGCATACAACTGAGGTCAAACTAAGAAGCCTGTAGTTTCCTAGATCACTTTTTTTTCTTAAAAATAGGAACTATCTTAGCAACACTCCAGTCACAGGGTACGACCCCCGAATTTATGGAATCATTGAAAATCCTTGGTATTGAGCTTGTCATTTCATGTGCTAGTTCCTTTAATATTCTTGGAGGGAAATTATCCAGGACCCCTGATTTGGTCCCATTAAGCTGTTTGAATTTGACTTCCACCTTGGTTTAGGTGTTGAGCCAGGCCTAGGTAATCTTTAATCTGCACCCCATCCTCAGTGTTTAGCAGTCCCACTTCTTCTTTCCTTGCTTTCTTCTTATTTATATGGCTAAAAAACCTTCTACTATTGGTTTTAATTTCTTTTAATTTCTTCTTTGCACTTCTCAGAAAAGAGCAAGCCGGTTTTCGGAAAGGGCGTGGGTGCACAGACCAGATCTTCGTTCTACGAAACATAATAGAACAGTGCTTTAGAATGGCAACAGCAGCTCTACATAAACTTCATAGATTTTGAGAAGGCTTTTGATAACATTCACAGGATCAGCCTATGGCGCATTCTGCGAGCATATGGAATCCCTCTCTGTATCATCAACATCATCAAAAGCTTCTATTTAAACTTTACATGCAGTGTTGA
Organism: Eretmochelys imbricata; assembly: GCF_965152235.1. Classification (NCBI taxonomy): domain Eukaryota; kingdom Metazoa; phylum Chordata; order Testudines; family Cheloniidae; genus Eretmochelys; species Eretmochelys imbricata. The sequence continues at coordinate 124,967,058 of NC_135576.1, forward strand.
TCACAGTGAGCTCAGTTTTGAAGTCGAAACAGGAGTACGTCAGGGGTGTGTCATGACTGCAATCCTCTTCAACATTGCCATCGACTGGGTAATGCAGTGTACAACAGAAGACATGTCAAGAGGCATTAAATGGACACTCGTCTCATCCCTTGAAGACCTGGACTTCGCAGATGATCTCACTCTCCTATCACATACCCAACACCATACACAAGAAAAAACTCGACTCAACGCATTCAGCCAGAAAATTGGATTGAAAATCAATCCAATAAGACAGATCTCATGACCTTTAATATTGCCTCACCATGACCAGTACGGATAGAGGATTATGTTCTCACCAATGTGGAAACATTCACGTACTTGGGCAGCACCATCAGTCAGGATGGTGGATCAAGCCAGGACATCCGGAACAAAATCAGTAAAGCCAGGGGCACCTTCAGGAGCTTAAATAGAGTCTGGAAATCATCAAAATACAACACCAAAACCAAACTCAAGATTTATCAGAGCTGTGTACTTTCAACACTACTTTATAGTGCAGAATGCTGGGGAATGAGAAGTAGGACGTGTCTAAACAGTCTTCATTCCATTCAACCTGCCTCGGAAAAATCCTCCATATCTTTTGGCCCAAAACAATCTCAAACCAACATATATTGACACAGTGCAGCCAAGAAGATCTGAGTACCATCATTGCCAGGAGGCGCTGGAGATGGCTTGGCCATGTGGTTCAGATGGAAACTGATTCCATCACCAGAGCAGCAATAAGATGGACACCTGAAGGCAAGCGAAAACAAGGCTGCCTGAAAACAACATGGCAAAGAGCTGTGGAAGCCAACCTGAAAAACCTGGGGCACAGCTGGGGAACCATTGAAAGACTTGCCAGAAACAGACAGGAGTGGAGGAGCTTCATCACTGCCCTAAACGCCAGAGGCGTAATGGGAACATGATGATGATCTCTGGACTTTCTCCAATTTGTCCACATCTTTCTTGAAATGTGGCACCCAGAACTGGACACAATACTCCAGTTGAGGCCTAACCAGCGCAGAGCAGAGTGGAAGAATTACTTCTCGTGTCTTGCGTACAACACTCCTGCTAATACAGCCCAGAATTGTATTTGCTTTTTTTGAAACAGTGTTACACTAGATAAGTCCATCAGTAGATCTCAAAGCCCTTTACAACCCCATTATCTCCATTTTACAGATGGGGAAACTGAGGCACAGGGAGGCCGAGTGGTTCTGCAGCAGGCCAGTGGCAGAGTTGGGAATAGAGCCCAGCTCTCCTGAGGCCCAGTTATCTTTCCACTGGGCCACACTGCACTTGGTCTCAGCTGAGGTCTTTATGTGCTGCTGGGATACCAAAGAATGATAGCTGGCTCCTCGAGGAGGCCTGTAAAGCCGCTGGATGTTGTCTCCTCTCCAGAAGCATAGTGCTCCTGACAGACAAATACAGCTGGACAGCCCGCGTGCTTCCAGCCTGAATGTCCTTTCTCCTCCAGAGGTATTGTTTCAGTGAGGGGTAGCCATCATGGGACTGACAGTAGTTTATGCTTGTAACCTGGCCCAAGGCTGGGTAAACAAACATCTCCACCAGGTGAGGGGAAGCGGCAGCTCTCACCTGCTTGAATATGAAGGCCTTTACACACGTAGGACCCAGATCCTTAAGGCCATTTAGGCACCTCACTGTCACTGAAACCAACTTCAGTAGGACTTAGGCACCGACATACATCTGGGCCTAGGTTCTTCCTAAGAGTGTGGTGGGGTGTAATGGTCTCCCCCTAGCTGGATTTCACTCCAACTAGGAACCCGGGTTGGATGCGGGTGCAGGGCGGGAGGGTGCTTTTCAGGGGTGACACGGTGTAACACCAGCCTTGGGAGGTGCCGAATGCTCCGCCGCGCACAGGGGCTGGTGCCCCCTTGGGTGGGTGCAGTGTATTCCCCCGTCTGCGCTGATCCCATGCAGGGGGGAGGGGATTCCTTCCAGCTTCTCCCCCTTAGTGAGCTGACCAGGCCCCAGCAAGTTTGCCAAAGAACCAAGTAGTCTGCTAAGGGGCATATGGGGTTGTGTGACCCCGCATGACCCTCCTCAGGCACAGAGGGAGAAGGGCGGCCCGACCCATGGCCCCTCTGCTTGGCTCCCATCATCCCCATGGCTCCTGTGAAAGGTAGGGAGGTCTCAGCAGGCCCAGGCTGAGCCTACCTCCAAAGGTCCTGCTTTAAGCCAGACACCGTGCAGGGAGGCCGTGGCAAAGCCAAGGCTCCTAGATGCCCAGGCCACACAACCATCCCCCTCTTTACCAAACCCTACTTAATTTACTGCCCAGGCCTTCCTTTGCCTCGGTCTCACAGCACAGCGAAGGACATAGATCTGGCCTAAGCTTTCTGAGAGGCAGCGTGGCTAAGGGTTGGCGCTGCAATAAGAGGGGGCTAAGTTCTATTCCTGGCCCCAGCAGAAATGACCTTGAGAAACTTCCCGCCTCTGTACCGTACCCCGAGGGTAAAGGTAACCCAGTGCAAGCTGTGGGCCCTTCCCTACTCTCTGGTCCACAAAGGAGGACAAGCGTGTACTGCTGCTGCCAAGTAAATGAGTTAGGCTTGGTCCACACACGGTTTTGGTGCTGGTATAACTAGTTCAAGTAGGGGGTGTGGGGGGTGATGATTCTTTTTGCTGGTAGTTAGACTGACACAAAGCCAAGAGTGGATGCTGTGACGCCCTAGGGGAATAGACTATATGGATATCAGCTCCTTTACACTGGCATCACGGCATCCATGCGGTGCATTGTGGGAAGTAGTACTTCCTTTCGTTTGTTTTATAGCTGCTGCCTATTCATTTCCCCGGATGACCCTTGGTTCTTGTGCTATGTGCAGGGGTAAATACCACTTCCTTATTCACGCCACGCCGTTCGCGATTTTACAGACCTCGGTGGTAGACTTTAAGGAGCAGCTAGCTTTAAACAGAGACTTGGCTGCAGCCTTTGCTGTGGAGAAGCCAGCACCCCCCCAGAGTCCTCCCCAACAGGCCCCTTTCGTTCCTCCGAATACACATGCTGCTTTATTCCCCCCACCCCTAGCCCCGCAGGGTCTGCCCTGCAGTAGCTGCAACAAACGGAAGACGGAATTCTCTCTTCCCCCCTCCCCACTCTTGGGCCAACTGCCCCCATTACTAGCCAAGACTCGGAGCCTCCCGCCCAGCCCCTGCACCTCACGCCCCAGGCTGAGCTAAAGCCCTTTATTTATTCACACACTGTAGGCTTCCTCATGCTGCTTCACCAATGCATATCGACTGTGACCTTGAGACACCCTCCCCTCCTGGGATGAGCATGTTTTCCAGTCCCAGGCATCTCTGGAGTGAAAGACTGACAGCTCTTTAAAAGGAGAAAAATAGCAGGTGGGAGGGAGGACATACAGACGTGCACTTTGGTTTAATAGGATAAAATTGAGATGGGTCAAACTTATCTGGTCTGCAGTTCCCTTGGCCGAGCTGAGGATCTTCCAGAGACACTATCCTTTAATTAGTGCACTGGCTGAGGCTATCTTTGCTCGTGGACAAGCCACTAAATATTGCTGCCAGCATTGTTTGCTCTTGTCTAGGATTTCCCTGTTCCCTTCCTACCCTGCCTTTTGTCCTGTGTAAAAAATCTATTTTTAACTCTATTATTGAAATTCCTTTGAAAACTCTTTAGTGTTCTACGCCACTCCACGGGGCACTGACTGAAAAGGTGAGCCTTGATTAAATGCTCCTGATTGATTCTGAATGCATCTGATGAAGTGAGCTGTAGCTCACGAAAGCTTATGCTCAAATAAATTGGTTAGTCTCTAAGGTGCCACAAGTCCTCCTGTTCTTTTTGCGAATACAGACTAACACGGCTGCTACTCTGAAACCTGTGGAATGTAAGAGGATGATCTTATGCTTAGGGGCCAGGAATGGGGCAGGGAAGGGCTTGGTCCAGTCTCCAGCTCTTCGTGTCTCAGTGCCCCGCTGTTGATAGAGAAATAATTCTCCCTTTGTCTCGTCTATTTTGACCGTAAATTCACTGGGACGAGGACTGTCTCTCACTATGGCCCGGTCTACACTACGGCCCTGTGTCAGTAGAACTGTGTCGCTCAGGGGTGTGAAAAATCCACCTAGTTAGACCTACCTAATCCCGTCGCCAGCACTGCCCGTAGGAGAGTCTCTCCCGTCGGAGTAGGAGCATCTTCACGTAAGTGCTGCAGCAGCACCAATGCAACGTTTTAAGTGTAGATCTGCTCTGAATGTATATACAGCACCTAGCACATTGGAGCCTGGATCTCAGCTGGGGGTTTCTAGGGCCCGGATTCGCAAACATGCACTAGCTCCCACTGAGATCAATGGTGTTAGGTGCCTAAACAGCTTTGGGGATCCAGGCCTAAGTGCTCCAGTAACACAGTGGGTCCTGCTAGATGGGGCACTGGACAGAGACTCAGGAGACTGGGTTCCACTCCTAGGCTTGCTGGGCGACCTTGGGCAAGTCACCTCCCCGCTCTGTGGCTCAGTTACCTGATCTGTAAAATGGGGCTACTGATGCTGACCTCGGAGCACTAGTGTGGAAGGGCAGGATAGAACAGCTGTGATTGTTAATATTAACCGGTGCGATCGGAAACAGATCAAACTACCTTTAATTACCTCAAAGTAATACCACCCAGAGGAGTTAAAACAGAACAAAAATGCTCATTACCCTGCAAGGAAAAAATTACAGCAGGGAAAAAGCCAGCAGCATTTGGGCACCAGGTCTGAGACAGAGGGGTTGAAAAAACTTAAGTGAAGTTCATGTTTTAGACTTACAGACTTTAAGGTCAGAAGGGACCATTGTGATCATCTAGTCTGACCTCCTGCACATTGCAGGCCACAGAACCTCACCCACCCACTCCTGTAACAGACCCCTGACCTCTGGCTGAGTTACTGAAGTCCTCAAATCTTGATTTAAAGACTTCAAGGTGCAGAGAATCCACCATTTACACCAGAGTAAACCAGCAAGTGAACCCTGCCCCATGCTGCAGAGGAAGGTGAAAACCCCCCAGGGTCTCTGCCAATCTGACCCAGGGGAAAATTCCTTCCTGACTCCAAATATGGTGATCAGTTAGACCCTGAACATGTGAGCAAGACCCACCAGCCAGACACTTGGGAAAGAATTCTCGGTAGTAACTCAGAGCCCTCCCCACCTAGTGTCGCATCACTGGCCATTAGGGATATTTGCCGCTAGGAAGTTGCAGTTCAGCTCCATACCATTGTAGGCCATCCCATCATAAACTTATCAAGCTCAGCCTTGAAACCAGTGAGGTTTTTTTGCTCCCACTGCTCCCCTGGGAAGGCTGTTCCAGAACTTCACCCCTCTGATGGTCAGAAACCTTCGCCAAATTTCAAGCCTAAACTTGTTGATGGCCAGTTTATATCCATTTGTTCTTATGTCCACGTTACCTCCGTCTGGATACTGCAGGGAAAAATATGGACTATCCTGCTAGATGCACGTTAAGTACAGGCTCATTGGCTATTGCAGCAGTCCTGTGTCTAATCACAATCGCAACATCACAATCTGGATCCTGAGCCAAAGCTGACTGAAATCAGTGGCAGACTCCCTCTGACACGGACAGGAGGTGGATCAGGCTCTGAGAGAGCAAGGAGTGCAGCCGAGTCTCAGTGGCATTTCCTCCCCTCCCCTGGCCCATCAGCAAGTGCTCATGTTACACAATTGGTAACACTGCTCCATTGTGGGTTACCGAGCCCCAGAGCCACAAAGAGACTTAGGCGTTGCAAACTTTTAGGCACCTAGAAAATCACTGCAAGACTGGGATCCACCAAGCCTGAGTGAGGTGCCCAGGCTCCCTGTGCAATGCACGGGGAAAGAGAGGTGCCTACGAATGGGACCCACCAAACCCAGAACGCTAGGGCCAAGGGGAGAAGTGGATGAGAGGGGTGTGTGCGCTAAGCCCCACCCTTTTTGTGGACTTAGGCACCTCTCTCTGGTAGAGCTCCGCTGCCAGGACTCCCTCTCCCGGATGCAGGGGCTAGGCGACCAGGCTGTTTCTTGTAAGAACGAGTTAGATGTCTGCCTCACTCCACACAATCAGAACTCCTCTCTGGTAACCATTAGCCCTGTGATTACAGTACTCATCGGGGCTGTGGGAGACCCTGGTTCAGTTCCCCCCTCAGCCTGAGGGGGAAAAGGGATTTGAACAGGGGCTCCCCCTGGGCCCTGCCAGAGGATGGGTACACTGCGACTCTTTTCAGAATGGTTCACCAAACTAAGAACTCAGCTGTGCCAGATCCAGTTTCCCCCACAGCCAGTGGACCCCCTCCACAAGCCAAGTGAACAATGTAGGGTCAAGGCTTGGAGCAGGTCACAATGGGCAAATAGTGGCTAGAATATGCCAAGCACCACTGAGTGTTCAGCGGACTGCAGGGTGGCCCAGGACAGCAACCGAACCCACGTTCCCCTGGCGGGAGGAGGAGGAGGAGGGATGCAATGAAGATCAGGTGGAGGACTGGTGGTCGGATGGCCTAGCACAAGTGACAAGAACTGGAAGTGTCAATGCAGGTGTGAATCGGGACTGGGATCTATTGTTGAAAACACGTAAAACTAGATGAGACAGGGTCCAGTAGAGCGTGAGGGATGATCCTGCCCTGGCCTACGAGGTCTTTTCAATCTCTACATTCCATGACTCTGCTCCAGCCCTGCACCGTACGCTACCTCCTGCCATGCTGGGGCGTTCCACTGGCAATCGGTAGGAGCACTGTTCATCTGAATGGAGACAGCAAGGCTGGCATGCTCTATACAGCAGCGCTGGGCCAGGGGCCACACTGTGTCCAACACCCATCCTTTCCTTCCTATTCCTACTCTCTTTTTCTTCCCCTTGCCCCCAGTGTTCTGCTTCCTCTCGGTGCGTGTGGTGTAAAGGGTGCTGCTTATTTGCCATCCGTACTGCCAGGTCTATTCCACACGCAGAGGGAGCTGAGCATCAGTCAGAGTCTACCGGTTGGGTAGACGCAGCAGGAGCAGCGTTCTGATGCTCCTCAATTTAGTGGCAAAGGAAACTGCCTTAGTCCTTGGGTTGCACTTTCACCGCAGCTGAGGGGAGGGCGCTTTCTCACCACCAGTCATTTCCTTCCCAGCTGTGTGAGCCAGGGCTTGAGAGCATCACCACCACTGAGAGATCAACGGACACATTTTTTAAGTTATGCGCCTGATGTTGGGCCCCAATCAGTATATTCAGACACCTAAATAAGTGGCCTGATTTTTCACATCCACAGCTCCCATTAACTTCCAAGACAAATCAGGGCACTTTGCAGTAAGGCACCAGACACCCAAAACTGAAAACGTGGCAGTAGAATCTAGGATAACACAGAGTTGGCTGATGTCACTGAGTCTCTGAGAAATCACCCAAATAGGCTTCCTCTAGAGCTTCAGTCACTCCATCACATAGTATCTTTCCAGCACAGTTTATAAAGCCCAGACCAATGATGTGTACACTTGGTGCTTAAATAGGGCCAGTTCACAAAGCTGAAAACAATCATGAGCCACATGACCTGGAGGAACGATTTAATCAGAAAATGTGAAGGATCATAGAATCATACAAATGTTGGGCTGGAAGGGACCTCAAGTCGAAGCCCCCTGTGCTGAGGACCAAGTAAACCTAGACCACCCATGACAGGGGTTTGTTCAACCCATTATTAAAAGCCTCCAGTGATGGGGATTCCACAACCTCCCTCGGAAGCCTGTTCCAGAGCTTAACTCCCCTTAGATTTAGAAAAAGCTTTTCCTGACATCTAACCTGAATCTCCCTTGCTGCAGATTAAGCCCAGTTCTCCTTGTCCTGCCTTCCATGGACATGAAGAACAATTAACCATAATCCTCTTTGTAACAGCCCTTAACATATATGAAGACTTATTGGGTCCCCCTTGGTCTTTTTTTCTCAAGACTAAACATGCCCAGTTTGTTTGTTTTTTACCCTTTCCTTACAGGTCAGGTTTTGCAACCTTTAATCATTTTTGTTGCTCTCCTCTGGGCTCTCTCCAATTTGTTCACATCTTTCCTGAAGTGTGGCACCCAGAATGAACACAGTACTCCAGCTGAGGCCTCGCCAGTGCCGAGTAGGGCAGAACAATTACCTCCTGTTTCTTATGTACGGCACTCCTGTTAATACACCCCAGAATGGTATTTGCCTTTTTCACAACTGCCTCACATTGTTGACTCATATTCAATTTGTGATCCACTGTAACCCCCAGATTCTTTTCAGCACTACCACCACTAGCCAGTTATTCCTCATTTTGTTGTTGCGCATTTGATTTTTCCTTCTTAAGTGAAGTACTTTGCACTTATCTTTATTGAATTTCATCTTGTTGAATTCAGACCAATTCCTCAAGGTCATTTTGAATTCTCATTCTGTCCTCCAAAGTGTTTGCAACTCCTCCCAGCTTAGTGTCATCCACACATTTTATAAGCTTACTCTCCACTCCATTATCCAAGTCATTAATGAAAACATGGATCCAGGACTGATCCCTGCAGAACCCCCTTAGCTACTCCCTCCCAGTGTGACAGCGAACTATTGATAACTACACTTGAGTATGGTCTTTCAACCAGTTGTGTACCCATCTTATAGCAATTTAATGCAGACCACATTACCCTAGTTTGCTTATGAGAATGTCATGTGGGACTGTGTCAAAAGCCATACTAAAATAAAGATACATCATGTTTACAGCTTCCCCCATCCATTAGATCAGTAACCCTGTCAAATAAGGAAATTAGGTTAGTTTGACATCATTTGGTCTTGACAAATACATGCTGGCTATTCCTTATTCGTATCCTCCACATGATGACAAATTGTTTAATATTTTGTTCCAGTACCCTTCCAGCTACTGAAGTTAGTCTGATTGATCTGTAATTCCCTGGGTCCTCTTTGTTCCACGTTTAAAGATAGGTACTCCTACTCTACCCCTTCTCGAGTCTTCTGGGACCTCACTCGTCCTCCAGGAGGTCTCAAAGATAATTGCTAATGGTTCTGTAACTGTTTCAGCTAGTTCCTTAAGTATCCTAGGATGAGTATCATCAGGCCCTGCCAACTTCAATATTCTAATTTATCTAAATATTTTTTAACTTGCTCTTTCACTGTTTTTGTTTGCATTTCTTTCCCCTTGTTAATACTAACTGTGTTGAGTATCTGGTCACCATTAACATTTTTAGTGAAGACTGACACAAAATACACATTAAACACCTCAGCTTTCTTGATGACATCAGTCATTAACTCTCCTTCTCTGTCTATAGAGGACCTACATGTTCCTTCATCTTTCTCTTGCTCCTAATGTATTGCCTTTTATTTTCCTTGTTAGGTGTAACTCATTTTGTGCCTTAGCCTTTCTGATTTTGTCTCTACGTGCTTGTGCTGTTCTTTTGTACTTCTCCTTGGCAATTTTTCCATTTTTCCACTTTTTGTAGGTTCTTTTTTGATTTTCAGGTCATTAAAGAGCTCCTGATGGAGCCATATTGGCAGCTTGCTATTCTTTCTATCCTTCCTTCTCATCAGGATAGTTTGCAGTTGTGCCTTTAACACAGTCTCCTTGAGAAACTGCCAGCTCTCCTGAACTCCTTGGTCCCATTGGAAGAAAATCTAAGGGATATTCTTACTTACCAGTTCTCTGAGTTTATTAAAATCTGCTTTTTTGAAGTCCACTGTCCTTATTCTGCTGCTCTCACTCCTTCATGGAATCATAGAATATCAGGGTTGGAAGGGACCTCAGGAGGTCATCTAGTCCAACCCCCTGCTCAAAAGCAGGACCCATCCCCAATTAAATCATCCCAGCCAGGGCTTTGTCAAGCCTGACCTTAAAAACTTCTAAGGAAGGAGATTCCACCACCTCCCTAGGTAACGCATTCCAGTGTTTCACCACCCTCCTAGTGAAAAAGTTTTTCCTAATATCCAACCTAAACCTCCCCCACTGCAACTTGAGACCATTACTCCTTGTCCTGTCCTCTTCCACTACTGAGAATAGTCTAGAACCATCCTCTCTGGAACCATCTCTCAGGTAGTTGAAAGCAGCTATCAAATCCCCCCTCATTCTTCTCTTCCGCAGACTAAACAATCCCAGTTCCCTCAGCCTCTCCTCATAAATCATGTGTTCCAGACCCCTAATCATTTTTGTTGCCCTTCGCTGGATTCTTTCCAATTTTTCCACATCCTTCTTGTAGTGTGGGGCCCAAAACTGGACACAGTACTCCAGATGAGGCCTCACCAATGTCGAATAGAGGGGGACGGTCACGTCCCTCGATCTGCTCGCTATGCCCCTACTTATACATCCCAAAATGCCATTGGCCTTCTTGGCAACAAGGGCACACTGCTGACTCATATCCAGCTTCTCGTCCACTGTCACCCCTAGGTCCTTTTCCGCAGAACTGCTGCCTAGCCATTCGGTCCCTAGTCTGTAGCTGTGCATTGGGTTCTTCCGTCCTAAGTGCAAGACCCTGCACTTATCCTTATTGAATCTCATCAGATATCTTTTGGCCCAATCCTCCAATTTGTCTAGGTCCCTCTGTATCCTATCCCTGCCCTCCAGCGTATCTACCACTCCTCCCAGTTTAGTATCATCCGCAAATTTGCTGAGAGTGCAATCCACACCATCCTCCAGATCATTTATGAAGATATTGAACAAAACCGGCCCCAGGACCGACCCCTGGGGCACTCCACTTGACACCGGCTGCCAACTAGACATGGAGCCATTGATCACTACCCGTTGAGCCCGACAATCTAGCCAACTTTCTACCCACCTTATAGTGCATTCATCCAGCCCGTACTTCTTCAACTTGCTGACAAGAATACTGTGGGAGACCGTGTCAAAAGCTTTGCTAAAGTCAAGATACAATACATCCACTGCTTTCCCTTCATCCACAGAACCAGTAATCTCATCATAGAAGGCGATTAGATTAGTCAGGCATGACCTTCCCTTGGTGAATCCATGCTGACTGTTCCTGATCACTTTCCTCTCATGTAAGTGCTTCAGGATGGATTCTTTGAGGACCTGCTCCATGATTTTTCCGGGGACTGAGGTGAGGCTGACTGGCCTGTAGTTCCCAGGATCCTCCTTCTTCCCTTTTTTAAAGATTGGCACTACATTAGCCTTTTTCCAGTCATCCGGGACTTCCCCCGTTCACCACGAGTTTTCAAAGATAATGGCCAATGGCTCTGCAATCACAGCCGCCAGTTCCTTTAGCACTCTCGGATGCAACTCGTCCGGCCCCATGGACTTGTGCACATCCAGCTTTTCTAAATAGTCCCTAACCACCTCTTTCTCCACAGAGGGCTGGCCATCTATTCCCCATGTTGTGATGCCCAGCGCAGCAGTCTGGGAGCTGACCTTGTTCGTGAAGACAGAGGCAAAAAAAGCATTGAGTACATTAGCTTTTTCCACATCCTCTGTCACTAGGTTGCCTCCCTCATTCATTAAGGGGCCCACACTTTCCTTGGCTTTCTTCTTGTTGCCAACATACCTGAAGAAACCCTTCTTGTTACTCTTAACATCTCTCGCTAGCTGCAGCTCCAGGTGCGATTTGGCCCTCCTAATTTCATTACTACATGCCCGAGCAATATTTTTATACTCCTCCCTGGTCATATGTCCAACCTTCCACTTCTTGTAAGCTTCTTTTTTATGCTTAAGATCTGCAAGGATTTCACCGTTAAGACAAGCTGGATGCCTGCCATATTTACTATTCTTTCGACACATTGGGATGGTTTGTCCCTGTAACCTCAACAGGGATTCCTTGAAATACAGCCAGCTCTCCTGGACTCCTTTCCCCTTCATGTTAGTCCCCCAGGGGATCCTACCCATCCGTTCCCTGAGGGAGTCGAAGTCTGCTTTCCTGAAGTCCAGGGTCCGTATCCTGCTGCTTACCTTTCTTCCCTGTGTCAGGATCCTGAATTCAACCAACTCATGGTCACTGCCTCCCAGGTTCCCATCCACTTTTGCTTCCCCTACTAATTCTTCCCGGTTTGTGAGCAGCAGGTCAAGAAAAGCTCCCCCCCTAGTTGGCTCCTCTAGCACTTGCACCAGGAAATTGTCCCCTACGCTTTCCAAAAACTTCCTGGATTGTCTATGCACCGCTGTATTGCTCTCCCAGCAGATATCAGGAAAATTAAAGTCACCCATGAGAACCAGGGCATGTGATCTAGTAGCTTCCGCGAGCTGCCGGAAGAAAGCCTCATCCACCTCATCCCCCTGGTCCGGTGGTCTATAGCAGACTCCCACCACTACATCACTCCTGTTGCTCACGCTTCTAAACTTAATTCAGAGACACTCAGGTTTTTCTGCAGTTTCGTACCGGAACTCTGAGCAGTCATACTGCTCCCTTACATACAGTGCTACTCCCCCACCTTTTCTGCCCTGTCCTTCCTGAACAGTTTATAACCATCCATGACAGTACTACAGTCATGTGAGTTATCCCACCAAGTCTCTGTTATTCCAATCACGTCATAATTCCTTGACGTCACCAGGACCTCCAGTTCTCCCTGCTTGTTTCCAAGGCTTTGTGCATTCGTATATAAGCACTTGAGATAACCTGCTGATCGCCCCTCATTCTCGGTATGAGGCAGGAGCCCTCCCCTCACAGACATTCCTGCCTGTGCTTCCTCCCGGTATCCCGCTTTCCCACTTACCTCAGGACTTTGGTCTCCTTCCCCCGGTGAACCTAGTTTAAAGCCCTCCTCACTAGGTTAGCCAGCCTGCTCGCAAAGATGCTCTTCCCTCTCTTCGTAAGGTGGAGCCCGTCTCTGCCCAGCACTCCTCCTTCATGGAACACCATCCCATTGTCAAAGAATCCAAAGCCTTCTCTCCGACACCACCTGCGTAGCCATTCGTTGACTTCCACTATTCGACGGTCCCTACCCAGGCCTTTTCCTTCCACGGGGAGGATGGACGAGAACACCACTTGCACCTCAAACTCCTTTATCCTTCTTCCCAGAGCCTTCCTTTCCATAGACTCATGAAGTCTATCGTTTTTGTGATCACTTTCACTCAAATTGCTTTCCACCTTCAGATTTACTACCAATTCCACCCTGTTGGTCAGAATCAAGTCTCAAATGGTTATGCCCCCGGTTATTTGCTCCAGTTTCTGGAACAAAACATTGTCCCCAATACATTCCAAGAACTAACGGAAATTTTGTGTTTTCCCGTATTACTTTTCCAACAGATGTCTGGGTAGTTAAAGTCCCCCATTACTACCAGGTCTTTTGTTTTGGGTATTTCTGTTACTTGTTCTAGAAATGCTTCATCTATCTCCTCATCCTGATCTGGTGGTCTATAGTAGGCCTCAACCTTGACATCACCCCTATTTTTTACACCTTTTATCTTACTCAGAGACTCTCAACTGGTCTGCCTCCCATATCCTTTGGCACCTCAGAACAAGTGTCTTTAATGATAATTGGGCATCATTGAAGAACACCTTATTAGATGCCCAAAAAGGAAATCTATGGCCAGCAGAGTTGAGGACAATAAAAAGGAATTTTAAAAATATACTAGGAACAAAAAGAATCCCAACAATAGTATTGGTCCATTACTAGATAGAAATGGTAGAATTATCAACAACAATACAGAAAAGGCAGAAGTGTTCAATAAATATGTCTGTTCTGTATGTGGAAAAAAACAGATGATGTCTTATAATATGGTGATAACACAATTTCCATTCTATTTATATCTCTGCAGTATGCATCCGATGAAGTGATCTGTAGCTCACGAAAGCTTATGCTCAAATAAATTTGTTAGTCTCTAAGGTGCCACAAGTACTCCATTTCTTTTTGCGAATACAGACTAACACGGCTGCTACTCTGAAACCGGTAATTAGACAGTGGAACAATGTACCATCAGTCGTGGTGGATTCTCCATCAATGACAATTTTCAAATCAAGATTGGATGTTTTTCTAAATGATCTGCTCTAGGAATTATTTTGGGGAAGTCCTATGGCATATGTTCTACAGGAGCTCAGACTAGAGGTCACAAGTGGTCCCGTCTGGTCTTGGAATGTATGCATCTATATGGTTATTTAAAGGACACTTGTAGTTACTAAGCACAATAATTGCTAGATTTTCTATAGCATTGCCTCATTAGTATGGTAATGATAGTGATGCTATAATTTGCTTTTTTGAGTGTTTTTATTGTACTATATTTGTGGAATCCCTGTGTTACATGTCACTGGGCTATGCCGTTACATAAAGTTTACACATCTCCACATTGTGGATGGGTGAGGAATGCACTGTGCCCTTTATTTCCTTGTGGGTGTCTTGAAAACGAGATACAATGCTGGAGTCACACTAACCAGAAGTGATGGGCCTGAGGCAGGAATCACCGAATAAGATTCTGTGGCCTGTGTTAGGCAGGTCAGGCTTGTTGATCGTAATGGTCACCTCTGCCATAAGGTCTATGAATTATCGCCTGCTAACCTCTCTCCTTTATGACAACCCACATCACATCGGGGCCTTTTACTCATTGCTAGCTGCTGAGGTAATTCTGGATTCTCCCATTGAAGGGAGAGTCCCTGAGCCTGAACATCTGTACTGCAATTAAACAACCTGGAAGGCTGAGCCCCACAAGCCCAAATCAGCTGACACAGGCCAGATGCAGGTGTTTAATTGCAGTGTAGACATACCCATGGTGCTCAATTACAACTCATTATGCTGAATGTTGTTTCCTGGGCTTTGGGAGCTGACTGCATGAGAGTGAAAAGCAGACCACTTCATGCTGTGCAAAAAACTCTCCTCTTCTGAAGGAACCCAGCTGCTTTGCTGTGGGCTACCTGGCCATATCCTCACACCAAGGAGACAGAACAGAGGCTAGGGGGTTGGCTGATGGATTCAATCCAAAGCAAGAAAAGCTCCTCAATTTGGTGTCCCACAAGGGCCTTTAGTCCAGACTGGACGGTCTGCTGAGAAGTAAAAAGGAATGCGAAATGCAGCAGATAGGGAAGGAGGCTCAGAATGGATATTAGGGAAAAGTCTTTTCAGGAGTGAATTAAAAAAAAATTACATGTGATTAATTTTTTCCAAAAGTACCTCTAGAGAATTGTCATTTCAATACAGCATTGAGTTAAACAAAAATCAGTTTGGAACCCCCTCTGAGGACACATTTTACATGAAGTAGAATTGGGGCCTGAGATACATGAATTCCTATTTGTTTATTTTTGCTCCAAATAATCTCTGATATGTAAGAATATGGCTACTGAAATCCTTACATTCACCCAGGTGATCCCTTCAACCTAAAAGCCGATGAATTAGGGCTTTGTCTACACATGGAAAATTACCGGCATAATTATCCTGGGATAACAGTGTCCACATGTAGAATTTTACTGGCATAATTATACTGGTATAGCTATGCAGGCAATTCTCCCCATGTAACTAAGGGCTTGCCTACATAGGTTAATACACATCCTGTTCAGTTTCAAAATCCAACAGGTTTCAAAACTAGTAGAACTCTCTCAAGGAGTATGTACCAACTCTATGAAGCCATTATTGTTAGCTACTGTTTTGCTCAGGCTAGAAAAGGGGCTTAGAGGAGGGTATCTATATTATTCCATAGCCGAGAGCCTTTTGGTTGGAACTGACATAATTTAATCTTGTTAACAAAAACTAGGAATTGTTTTCTACCTCAAAAGAAAATGTATAACCAACGTATTGTTTCATGTATCCCCACATAAAACTTTATTTGGTTGGTTCCTTTGATAAAGTATTTATCCTTACAAAGTTTTTAATTCTTTGAGTACAAAAAATACTTCATTTCTTAAAAAAACAAACAAACAAAAAAAACCCCATTAAGTCATTAAACGTAGGCATTATATTTCTGGAAGCAGGTAAATTGCTTGCATTCTACAGCTTGGTTACATAATTTTATCTTTTAAAAAGCAGGACTTCCACACTGTGGAAAACAATGGCATATTTAATTCCAGATGTCAACCCAACTGCTTGTAACATTTTTTAAATGAACTTCTCTTGCTTACCAGTCAGCAAAAAGATTTGTTATTCAATCAAGGATTTGCTTCCTCGTAGTTCATCTGCTTCTGATACTTAAACTTGCAATGCTGTGATTATGATGAATTTGTGACATCACATGAGTTTCCAGGGCAGAAGACTGTCATGTCATAAGTACAATACAACAATTTCACTGCAGACTCCAGCTGTGTGAGAAGTAAGAAAATGCTTCTCCAAAAAAGATTGTTTTTTGTATTGTTGTTTACCTTCCCCTTCCCTGCCCCTTCTCCAAGTCTCCCCAGTGTGAAAGCCTCTCTTTAAAGTCAGGCTGCAAGGGAATCACGTTTGCTTAACAACAGTACTTTGACAGGTGTAGCATTCTTAAAAGGAATCGCTCAAAGGAAAGAAGGCCAAACCTCCCCACTATGGACCTTTTCCCTCATTCATCCAAACAAAAAGAAAAAGTTCCCAACCTTTCATCGACTTACCGAAAAAGAGGGACTGCCAAAAAATACAGTATGATTTTACTTGCGTACATTAACCACTTCCTACCCATTTGCAAATACTCTCTTTAAGAAGCTGAGAGTCACAAGCTCAGTTTTCTTTGTCGTATTGGTTTTACACATCCATGCCTGTATGCAAAGGTGGATTCAAATTCTACATCTTAGCGCAGGGTCAGAAAAATACCATGGCAAAACGGTGGTGAGTTACACCCCCCTCCCACCATAGCTTTCTGTTGACAGATTAGCAGCTGGATTCCTGTTTTGATTTCTTTTTCCTCTGTTTTATAAGAAATAAGCTCTCATCAATGGTGGAACTACTGTCTTTCTTGTTTCTTTGCCTTCTCTTTTTCTTCTTCTTTTTAGCTGCATCCAGCAGCTCCTGGCCATTTTTTGTTTTCCTGCTATGTGGACAGAAGGCAGAGCTGTGATGCTTTTTGCTGCCCTTGGGGGAGTGTATTCTACACCCCCTAGGAAAGTCCTCCTCCTGGTTGTTATTCCTTTGGACATCTTTCTTGTGTTTCTTCTCTTTGCGTTCCTCTGCCCAGGACTTCTTACTGGCCTTTTTGTGGCACTTTTCTTCTTTAGGACTCTTTACATGCTCTTTCCAAAGGTTTTTCTTTTTCTTATGACACTGTCCCCTATGTTCTTCCTCCTTCCTCAGTCTCTTGAACTGCACTGGCAAAAGGCCGGCTTCTTGAAGTTCTGTAAAATAGAACAGTTTCTTTTAATAGTCACTAAGAGGCCAGAACCACAACGCTTGAAAACCACAGCTCTGTTTGCAGTTTGGGGTCAGCAATGGACCTGGTATGTAAAAATCTGAGGACCTGGATAAAACTCAGATATTTTGGCAAACACTGGGTAAGCCAGAAGTTTATCGTCATGTCATTTTAAAGTGCAGTTGCAGCCAGAAAAGTGATATTGTGGGTTTCCATAATCATTTTCTCTCTGTGACTTCATATGAAATTTGCTCAGTTTAAAAAACAATTATCTTTGGAAGACCAATATATTCAATCGGGGACTGGAAAATCAAACAGTGTCATTTTACCTCTGACATTTCTATAGTCAAGATTCTGCAGTCCAAAAACTGCTGATCTGGCTGCGAAGTAGATATACCTGTTCTACAGATGGGTCTTCAGAGATCTGGACAGAGTAAGGATCAGACCCTCCCAATTTTACTCATGTTGAGTAGTATCTTCCACCACAAGTGGGCTCATTGTAGAAAGTGGCCATTCATATACATTGGTTGTTTTTTTTTGTAACAGATTTTTAAAAACATAATTTACAATTCAGAGAACACTCCCCATCAGTTTATAACCATTTTAAGGCCAGTGAGATTTTGGGGGTTAAAGTACTTCCAGGTGTCCTATTAGAACAATGAATTTCAGGAACAGACTGAGGTTACTAAACTCATTAGCCTTGCCCTGCTTGTTGATTGAGATAATCCCCATCATCATCTTAAACAACATGAAGAAAGCCAAGATTACAAAATGCCTAACAAAAAGCAGTAAATATACCAATGTATCCTGATTAAAGACCACTTAAAAACGTGATGGTCAGTAAGAAGTATTTCACAAAATATACCATACCTTCAACCTTTCTCTTTG
Source organism: Eretmochelys imbricata (assembly GCF_965152235.1). Lineage (NCBI taxonomy): Eukaryota > Metazoa > Chordata > Testudines > Cheloniidae > Eretmochelys > Eretmochelys imbricata. The sequence continues at coordinate 124,985,112 of NC_135576.1, forward strand.
CCCTCTGAGATCTCCTCTTGATGTCATACTCATCATCATAGTAGTAGACGAATGGGGAAGAAGGGAATGCCCCATTGTACATCCGCTTCTCTGAGCACTCCTGCAAATCACATTTTAGGTTACTACATGCTGTGACATCTTGTTAAGCTTTGGATTATTGATTTCAGAGTTAAGGAAATAAACCAGAACCTCAAAGGGTATAAATCAGGTTTATCCCACTGAAGTCTATGGATCAATGTTGATTTACACCAGCTGGGGAATCTGGCCTTCAGTTCTTTAAATCCTGACAATTGTATTAGTTTCCAATAGTCCTGCTTATATTTGTATCACAATTGTGCATATGCAGCAACATTTATTTAAATGTTTATTTAACTTCTTTGTTACTATCCTTTGATAGCTACGGGTGTGACAGATGGAATCCCATGTCTCCCATCAGTTATTACAAACCTGCTCTTATTTTGATTTACAAAGCTATGTAGCAAATGTAGTACATATAGAAGTGAAGGGCTAGAGTCAGGCACACTGTAAGCAGGTGTTGTACAAAAAAAACCAATCAGAATTAACTTTCTGAAAGATACTGAATCAAAACACATTCTGCAGGAGACTTCGTCGGCAAGGAGACATCAGACTTGGCATGAAGAAGAGATGAGAAGGGAAAGTCTAGAATCTTGAGTCACAGGAACTGATTGGTTTAGTTGTACTCAGAATCTCACTTATAGTGGGGCTTATTTCTCCGTCACACAGATTGGCAAATATGAATCGTACGAATTAAGCGTTATTGCAGTCTTGACAGCCAATCTGGCTCAACTTCAGGGTGCTAGGTGATACTAACTGCTGCTTTATTTGCTTGTAAATTTCTTGGAGGTGTGATTCTTTTCCTCTCTGAACAAGCCCAAATCTAGTTAAATCTGTCTTCTTGTTCTCATGAAATCTTCAGTGGCTTTCACTTTTCTGATGTCCCCACCAGATGCTGAGCAGCTTTCTTTCAAGACTTTGGTACTGCTAACTCTACAATCCCCTCTTCCTATGTGTCCTCACACTTCCTCCTGTATACTTTAGATCTACAACACACTAGAAATGTCTTCAGCTAGGATTTCCTTGGTCTTTGAGCCAAGATTAAACTATATCCCAAACTGGCAGCAGTGGACTTGGCAACTGAATGCATTTTTTTAAATTTCTAACTACTCTGGTTCCTATTCAGACAAAGAACTTGGATGAAGTAAAGCTAAGGTTCAGAGAACACTTCAGTAACTTAAGAGTAAAAATCCTTATAAGCACATTGCAGTTAGGAAAAAACCCACATACAAACAAAAAAACACATTAAAAATCAGGAAAGCTAAAAGATCAAATGTCCAAGAACCCTAAACACTTGAAAATATGCAAATTTACAGATAAGGAACTCAAACCACCCTTATTCTGCCATCTAAGTGATCTCACCTTCCAACCCTCCTTTCTTTATTCCTTTCTATAGATACTTTGCAAGTTGTGTTGGTTTTGAATCAGGGTCTTTTTCTCCGGTCTTTAAGACTCCGGTCTGCAGTCTATAGCTTAAGCTTTCAATGTTATTAACTATCTGTTAAGGTGAAATTTGCCCCCATACCCAACTTAAATCCCACTCAAGACTTGTGCTGGCCCTCTGCACGGCTAGCTGGGAAAATATGCCAAAATGTTTCGTCTTTGACTTTTTTTCTTTTTCTGCTGAACAACTCAAAACATTAATACTGTCAAATATGCAGCAAAAGTCTAGAAAGCACTCTGTGCAGATATGACATATCAACACTGACATCTCTGATATCCTTCCCCCTCACCCCCACCCCTAGGACAACATTATCTTTGTGGTATGTTCCCTGAAAGTTTGCTAACCGTGACACTATGTACAAGCATGAAAACTGACTAACAGGCAGGAGCTGGTGAACAGAGTGACCAACAAAAAAAGCCCTCAGACTTTAGGGTTATGTGATCTCAGGTAAAATTGTTTCAGTTATGTGGGCTCTATCTCGAAGGACATTTAAAATGGTAACTAGGGAAGCTTAGCCATGGTGTATTCAGTGCTCATGTAAATGGAAGGCAGTTTGGAAAGAAAAGCGTGTGTCAGTGAGAATGAAGATTAGATTAGTTTACTGATGCCTGGTGTACAGTAAGAAGTTAGGTCAACCCAGCTATGTCACTCAGGGATGTGAAAAATCCACACCCCTGAGCAGTGTAGCTAAAATGACCTATTCCCTGGTGTAGACAGTGCTAGGCTGATGGAAGAGTTCTTTCGTCGGCCCAGCCACCCCGCCTCTCAGGGAGGTAGATTACCTACATCGACAGGAGAATCATTCCCATCAGGGTACGTAGTGTCTACATTGAAGCGCCACAGCACTATTGTAGCATTTCAAGTGTAGACAAACACTAAGACATATTGCTGTATGTGGTTGCAATAGTCTCAAAGCAAGAGGTAAAGCAGGGAGTTATTTTAAGCATAGTGCTATTACTGCATGCGTTTACCAAGAAGAAATCCTCCCAAATCAGCTTGATTTCCTTCTTTGACAGGATAATTGGTTTGGTGGATGGGGGAATGCGGTGGACATAATATACTTGAACTTCAGCAAGGCTTTTGACACAGATATTCTGATGAGTAAGATGGAGAAATACAGGCTCAGCAGAACTACCATTAAGTGAATACATAATTGGTTAAACGACTGCGAACAAGTAACTATTAATGAAATGATGTCAGATTGGAAGGAGGTCTCAAGTGGGGTTCCACAGAGCTCTGTTCTGGGTCCAGTATTATTTAACATCTTTATTATAGGGCTGTCAATGAATTGCAGTTAACTCATGTGATTAACTCAAAAAAATTAATCGCGATTAATCACACTATTAAACAATAGAATACCAACTGAAATTTATTAAATATTTTCGGATTTTTTCTACATTTTCAAATATATTGATTTCAGTTACAACACAGAATACAAAGGGTACAGTGCTCACTTTATATTATTTTTTATTATAAATATTTGCACAGTAAATATGATAAAAGAAATTGTATTTTTCAGTTCGCCTCATACAGGTACTGTAGTGCAATATATATCATGAAAGTGCAACTTACAAATGTAGATTTTTTTTTGTTACCTAATTGCTCTCAAAAACAAAACAATGTAAAATTTTAGAGCCTATAAGTCCACTCAGTCCTACTTCTTGTTCAGCCAATCGCTAAGACAAGTTTGTTTACATTGACAGGAGATATTGCTGCCTGCTTCTTACTTACAATGTCATCTGAAAGTGAGAACAGGCATTTGCATGGCACTTTTGTAGCTGGCGTTGCAAGGTATTTACATGCCAGATATGGTAAACATTCGTATGCCTCTTCATGCTTCAGCCACCATTCCAAAGGACATGCTTCCATGCTGATGATGTTCATTAAAAAATAATGTATTAATTAAATTTGTGACTGAACTCCTTGGGGGGAGAACTGTATGTCTTCGGCTCCGTTTTACCAGCATTCTGCCATATATTTCATGTTATAGCAGTCTCGGATGATGACCCAGCACGTTTGTTTTAGAACACTTTCACAGCAGATTTGACAAAACACAAAGAAGGTACCAATGTGAGATTTCTAAAAATAACTACAGCAACTCGACCCAAGGTGTCATCCAAAGTTGAAGTGCCATCCAAAATCTGAGAGGGACAAGGTGTGGAGCATGCTTTCAGAAGTCTTAAAAGAGCAACACTCTGATGTGGAAACTATAGAACCCAAACAACCAAAAAAGAAAATGAACCTTCTGCTGGTGGCATCTGACTCAGATGATGAAAATGAACATATGTCAGTCTGCACTGCTTTGGATAGTTACAGAGCAGAACCCATCAACAGCTTGGAGGCATGTCCTCTGGAATGGTGGTTGAAGCATGAACGGACATAGGAATCTTTAGCGCATCTGGCACGTAAATACCTTGCCATGCAAATGCCTGTTCTCACTTTCAGGTGACACTGTAAACAAGAAGTGGGCAGTATTATCTCCTGCAAATTGTAACCAAGTTTGTTTGTCTGAGTGATTGGCTGAAGTAGGAGTGAGTGGACTTGTAGGCTCTAAAGCTTTACATTGTTTTATTTTTCAATGCAGTTATTTTTTGTACATAATTCCACATTTGTAATTTACACTTTCATGATAAAGAGATTGCACTACAGTACTTGTATCAGGTAAATTGAAAAATACTGTTTTTTACAGTGCAAATATTTGTAATAAAAAATAAATATAAAGTGAGCACTATACTTTGTATTCCATGTTGTAATTGAAATCAATATATTTGAAAATGTAGAAAACATCCAAAAATACTTAAACAGATGGTATTCCATTATTGTTTAACAATATGATTAATCGCGATTAATTTTTTTAAGCGTGTGACAGCCCTGCTTTATTAATGACATAGATGTAGGAATATAGAGCATACTGATCAAATGTGCAGATGACACAAAGCCGGTGGTGGGGGCTGCCAACACTTTGGAGGATAGAGTAAATTCAAAGGGGTCTTGATAAATTGAAGAATAGACCTATCGATAACAAAATGAAATTCAGCAACGACAAGTGTCAGGTGCTACATTTAGGGAAGAAAAATCAAAAGCACAAATACAGGCTGGGGGAAAACTGGCTTGGCAGCAGAGCTGCTGAGAAGGATCTGGACGTTGTGGTGGATCAGAGTCTCAACTTGAGCCAGCAGTGAGATGCTGTTGCAAACAAAGTAAATGCAATATTAGGTTGCATTAACAGGCATAGCATGCAAGTCACAGGAGGTGATAGAACCACTCTACTCAGTGCTGGTTAGGCTTTATCTGGAGTAGTGTCCCCAGTTTTGGTCACCAACATATAGAAAGGCTGCAGAGAAACTGGAAAGGATCCAGAGGCAAGTGTCAAAGATGATCAAAGGATGGAATGCGGCCAGATGAGCAAAGGCTGAAGGAACTGGGTGTGTTTAGTTTGGAAAAGAGGAGATTAAGGGGAGACGTGATAGCGGTTTTCATACACTTGAAAGGCTGCCATAAAAAAAGATGGAGAAAAGTTGTTCTCTCTTGCCACCGAGGGCAGGACAAGAGGCAGTGGGTTCAAACTACAGAATAATAGGTTTAGATTAAGTCTCAGGAAAAACTTCCAAACTGTATGAACAGTAGGACAATGGAACAGATGCCTAGGGAGACTGTGGCTGCTCCTTCACGGAAGGTTTTCAAACGGAAACTGGGTAGCCATCTCTCTTGGATAGTTTAGACACAAAAAATCCTGTATCTTGCCAGGGGGTTAGACTAGATGTCCCCTGCGGTCCCGTCTAACCCTGTGGTTCTAGGATTCTATTACATAATACGAATATTCAGGAAAGAGATGCATATTGGACCACAAGACTTCCATTCCAGGTTAGGCATTGATTATTGGCACAATACATTTAGCAAGCTGCTTCCAGCAGTAATCAGTACCTGACATGTCAAGAATGTAACCTTACTGCCAAACTCCTCAAAACACATATTATCAGAATAAATGCGGGGCAGGAGGCTGTAGAATGGCTAATGAACTGGTTACTGCTGGGAAAGATCCAGAGGAGGACACTCAAGTATTTTTTCAGCTGAATCATAGAATATCAGGGTTGGAAGGGACCTCAGGAGGTCACCTAGTCCAACCCCCTGCTCAAAGCAGGACCGATCCCCAATTAAATCATCCCAATAGAATCACAGAATAAAATAGGCCACTTGAAGGGAGTGTGATGGGACAGACAGCAAAGACAGGTGAAATGCCTACAAACCGATCAGAACTACTTATGAATTTTTCTACAGAATTCTAAAACAGTTTTCTTTTTTGAGACGGGGGAGGCATGTCTGGCCACAACCACAGAGCCGCTGGATAAGCACTCCAATATGGCTGTTCTTCAACAGAAATTTGTAGGTCTCAGAATCAATCTACGCCCTTTTTTGGCATGCAATATATATTGTTGCAATTTGTAATCTGTGTCTAACTACTGATAATTACAAATCCCAAACTTTTTCCTATTCTTGCCTCCCAGGTGGTGCTTTCATGACTTAGATGCTTCTGCGTATTGAAAAGTGCAAGGCAGACCCTGAGGAAAGGGGATAAAGGACTCCCTACCATGATAAGCAATTAACGCTCCTCCTCTTCCTATGAGGTCTGTTTGATACAATGCCTATATGATGAAATGTTAAGACACAGGTAGGAAAAAAACATTTTTTAAATATGAGTGGCATGAGTCAGTCATCCAAATGCAATAATTCAATATAAAACTAGGTGGTGGAGAGAGACAGTTGGAGTCTCCATAAAACACAGGATTCTGCCCTTTGCATAATCCCAGCTCTTACATGCCCCAATACCAGTTGCCCCACTAAGGTACAAAGGGATAGAGAAGCATAACTGCATCTTTAGTACATAAAAAGGCTTCAAAGATTAATATGACACACCTGGCCAAGGTTTAAGATGGGAGAAGCCTAGGAAGAGGCGTTTAGGTTTGGCACTCTATACTGAGTAAGTGAAAGAAAACATTAAGCCAAAAAATTGCCAAATATTTACTCAAAAGCAGCGGTGATACTGTTTTAGACAAGTAATGCAAAGACACAGTTATCTTCTTTGATGGCTGTGAAACACACTCCCTCAGGTCTGTTCTGAGATGCTGCACAAAGTCTAGGGCTTGTGCCACAGACAGATGGCCCTTTAGTTATTTTTCATGTTGTTAATATGTTGACAGTAAAGCCCTAGTGGATGAAATGCACATGCGTCCAAAACCAGCACTTCTGCTTCCTCTTTTAACTTCACTGTATTGAATAATCATCTCAATAGTGTACAACATGCACTCTCCCACACCCCTCTCTCTCAAATATACTGCCACTACTGCTATATACTTTGTGCCATTAAATACCCTGGGGACATTTTTCAGCACTAGAGGTAACCCACAAAGGACTGAAAGCACAGCCTGCTACTAACCCAGCAGAGGCATTTTCTATTTGATTGACGCATTTGGATGTGAATGCAAGGCACATCTGCAGACACTACCCAGTTCCTTAGTTTTGTTACATGCAAAACTTGCTGCAAAGTCTGAATAATGCAATGGATTGCCACTGATTAATGTGGGAAGTTGTTACACTTAATGGTGAGACCCTAAAAAATTAGTCCTCGTTATGGCTGTTCCAGTGGATGGCTTGGACGTATAGATTGTAATGAAATGGAACATTCTTGGAAGTCCAGTGAAAAGAACAGATTTGCCATCAATACTGACCCTTTAACGGAAGCGACAGTTTTAAAAAATGTATTCTGAGTAAACAGATAATATGGTAACTTAAGTCTACGGCAATTGTGACCTCAAGGCATCAATGCTGTATTAAATATATGTCCAAGTATTTCCACATCTAAAAACAATGGAGGAAGTGAGTTGGCGTATGATGATCTTATGGATGGAAATGGTCCTGTTAATGCTAGCAATTAACTAAGTTTTTTCTGTTGCTTCAGTTTTTGGGAATGGTGAAAGTCCAGTGAATCCCTAAATTTCTAGCAAGTACTGAGTATTTCAGATTTCATCAACAGGAGTAAGAGGTAGCTTAACATATGATGGACTATTGTGAAAAACGTTAGTCACAATAACGTTCTTTACAAAACCATAATCTGAGCCTTCTGTCTCCTTATACCTTGGTACACTTAAGCTTTAAAGGAAAGAAGCACTCTGCTGTGTGTCATTTATTTCTTGAGGTTTGGAAACAGCAAACTGAGGAAGACCATGCAGATCCATTTATTTGGGAATTCCTGCAGTCTTTTTCTGTTCTAAAGACAGACTTTTTAAATCCAGTCAGAGATGTCCATCTCTTAGAACCCTGAGTTGAGAGGGGCAATGGTTTTTGCACTTGCTTTATGAACAGCTCTCTTTGTTTGTGGGATTTGTAGATTTGAACTCTATCTACTGACTACACGTGTCTAGGTGCAACACTACCAAGATGTTCCCACGGCCACTATCCGTACTTTCAGCCACTTTTGAGCTGGAATTTTTACAATAGAGCAACTTAAGCCAAAGTGTGAATGATACACTCTTTAATTACAAAGGACTGAATTCTTAACTGCTCTGTCGATGCACAAGGCTCAAATGCTACAAACACAATACCCTTCTGCTGCGTTGGGGGCAAAATGTGTGGAAAACTGTGCATGGGGACTCCACACTCTCACAGTTGCCACAGAACTCATTTTTGCAGCAATCTTTCACAGGGAAATGTGATTGGGGGTAAATGTGTCACCCACAATGGGGTCAAGACCAGTGGGTAAAAAACACAGATTGCATCCTCCTGGCTCAGACCCTGCTAAATGGTTGCTAGTCTCCCATATACTTTGCTGCAGTTGGCTGTGGGTTGTCTACATGTGTCCAGGTCCTAGAACAAGTCACGACTGAAGATTCCTTCTCGGATCCCCACCTTGTTTCAACTCTATTTTGAGTGAACTAAGTCCTTTCCTTTGGGTTTTGCTGGCTTACAGGGCTGTATCCCATGGGAGTTTACTCCTGCCAGGTGTGGTTAGCTCTGTTTGCGGGATGGAAAACTGTTCTGGTGTTGGGGTTGTTCTATCAAACTTTAAACAAAGGTAATAGATTCATAGATTCTAAAGTCTGCGGGGACCACTGAGATAGTCTCATCTCAACTCCTGCCTAACAAAGGCCGTAGGAATTTCCTGAATTAATTTCTGTTTGGACTAGAGCATTTTGTTTACAAAAAACATCCAATCCTGATTTAAAAGTTTCCAGTGATGGAAAATCCAGCACAGGCCTTGGTAAATTGTTCCAATGGATAATTACTCTCACTGTTGAAAATTTGTGCCTTAATTCTAATCTGAATTTGTCTAGCTTCAACTTCCAGCCATTGGATCTTGTTATATCTTTGACAATTTAAAGACTGCCATTTTAATTATGTACCATTCTAATTTCTTACTCAAAATGTTGTGTGATGCCAAATCAAACACCTTACAGAAGTCTATTGCATCAACACTATTACCTTTATCAGCCAAACTTGTAATCTCATCAAAAAAAGGTATCCAGTTTATTTGACAAGATCTATTTTTCATAAAACCATGCTGATTGGCATTAATTATATTACCCTTCTTTAATTCTTTATTAATCAAGTCCTGTATCCATTATTTTGCCTGGAATCAATGTTAGGCAGGTAGGTCTACAATTACCTGGATCACCCTGCTTTCTCTTTTTAACATGTTAGCTATCCTTTAGTCCTCTGGAACTTCCACAGTGTTCCAAGATTTATTGAAAATCAACATTAATGGCTCAGATAGCTCATTGGCCACCTCTTTTAATACTCTTGGTTGCAAGTCACCCAGTTCTGCTAAGTTAAAAATGTCTAGCTTTAGTAGCTGCAGTTTAACACCATTCTTAATTGCTGTTGGAAAGGAAATTAATTCATCATCATTATCTGATATGAATATTGTGACAGGGTCAGGCCAGATGGCCACAGGAGAGTGACAGATGGCAGATATATTAGCCCCAGGTTGAGTAGGTCCCTTTTCCTTGGGTAAGGCAACAGGGAAGGTTCCAGAACAATCAGGAACTTTCTGGAAACAATTAAGACAGACAGGCTGGTTAGAACACCTGCAGCCAATCAAGAAGCTGCTAGAATCAATTAAGGCTGGCTAATCAGGGCACCTGAGTTTAAAAAGGACCTCACTTCAACAGTGTGAGTCAACAGTGTGCACTTGTTGCCAAGAAGGCCAATGGCATTTTGGGATGTATAAGTAGGAGCATAGCCAGCAGATCGAGGGACGTCGTTCCCCTCTATTCGACATTGGTGAGGCCTCATCTGGAGTACTCTGTCCAGTTTTGGGCCCCACACTACAAGAAGGATGCGGAAAAATTGGAGAGAGTCCAGCGAAGGGCAACAAAAATTATTAGGGATCTGGAATACATGACTTACGAGGAGAGGCTGAGGGAACTGGGATTGTTTTGTCTGCAGAAGAGAAGAATGAGGGGGGATTTGATAGCTGCTTTCAACTACCTGAGAGGTGGTTCCGAAGAGGATGGTTCTAGACTATTCTCAGTGGTAGAAGAGGACAGGACAAGGAGTAATGGTCTCAAGTTGCAGTGGGGGAGTTTTAGGTTGGATATTAGGAAAAACTTTTTCACTAGGAGGGTGGTGAAACACTGGAATGCGTTGCCTAGGGAGGTGGTGGAATCTCCTTCCTTAGAAGTTTTTAAGGTCAGGCTTGACAAAGCCCTGGCTGGGATGATTTAATTGGGGATGGGTCCTGCTTTTGAGCAGGGGGTTGGACTAGATGACCTCCTGAGGTCCCTTCCAACCCTGATATTCTATGATTCAGTTTGTGGTGTGCGTGAGAAGCTGGGAGCAAGAGGCACTCGGAGCTGAGAGTGAGAGCATGTACTGTTGAAGGACTGAGGAGTACAAGCATTATCAGACACCAGGAGGAAGGTCCTAGGGTGAGGATAAAGAAGGTGTTGGGAAGAGGCCATGGGGAAGTAGCCCAGGGAGTTGTAGCTGTTGCACAGCTGCTCCAGGAGGCACTCTAGACAGCTGCATTCCATAGGGCCCTGGGCTGGAACCTGGAGTAGAGGGTGGGCTCGGGTTCCCCCCAAACCTCCCAACTCCTGGTCAGACACAGGAGCAATTGACCTGGACTGTGGGTCATGAAAACGGCAAAGACTGAGGGCTGCCATGAATCTCCGAGGTGAGCAAATCTGCCAATAAACGCAAGACCCACCAAGGTAGAGGAGGAACTTCGTCACAGTATATTATTAATATGATTCGAACACTTCCATCTTTTATGCTTTATTATTGACCATTCTACCCCATCCATCTAATAATGGACCAATACCATTGTTAGTATTCATTTTGTTCCTAATAGTCTTAAAAAGCTTCTTCTCTTCGTCCTGAACTCCACTGGCCATAATTTTGTTTGTCCCCTTTTGCTTTCCTTATCAATTTTCTACAATTCGTAATTTTTTGATTTACACATTCATTACTACCAACTTCCACTTCCTTGTTTACAGTATTTTATTTTTTCACTTCCCCTCTAAGCCAGGTTAATTTTTTTTATCCACTGTGGTCTTCTCTCTTGATTGTGACTTTTTGGGCCTCAAGAACATTTTAACACTTCCCAATTATCATTCACTTTTTCTGTTTAAATTTTTTCTCCCAAATGTTTTGGCTCATACTTATTTTCAACTTTGTGAAATAAACTCTTTTAAAGCACCAAGTATATATATATTACTGGTTTGGACTTTATTCTGTTTATAGATAACAAATGTGACCAATAATTTCAACATTTCCTTTGTCGAAGGTTCTGATAATTACAGTCTGAAATCCTAGATTGAGCAATGACAGAACAAACTACAGGAATAAGTGTTGGTGTGTCATACTATTAGCAGATTTATCAATACATCTTAAAACTGATGACTTGCACCTTAGAGCTATTGTTAGGCAGACCGCTTTGTACCATCTGAGAACTATTGCCAAGATTGTGATTGCTGCTCAATATGAAAGAAATAGGGCTGATGACTAATGCTTCTATTTTATCTATATTGGATTATTGCAGTTGCCTATTTTCTAGGGTCCCCCCGCCCCCAAGGACACACCTTATCCAGAGTGTAGCAGATTTCTTAATAGGTACATGTTTGTCACAATATAGCCCTCCAATCTAGAAATCTTTACATTGGCTCCAAGTAAAGTTGTGCACCAATTTTAAAGTTCTTCATTTAACATTTAAGTCTGCTGGGGGGTAGCCCTAACTAACCTGATTGACTTTTAACTGCCTTATGTCCCCATACCATTCCATATGAGGCTTGAAACTCCTTGAAAACAACACACCCTGCTCTGTTTGTGATGCTGTAAAACACAACTACTGTGGCTAAGTGGACATGTAAGACAGTTAGGAGGGAAGAAAGGAGTGTTTGGGTGAATACTATCCATAGGATTTAGAAAAGGATGAACCTAAAGCTTTCAAGACACTTGGAATGCAGATTTTCTATCAATATTGTTTCTCATTGTAAAATTTCCCTCAGACATATTTCACAGCAAAATTAATAAGACAACACCTGTTTTGTGTGGCTACAGGTGCAGAGCTGCACCTGTTGTGTAAGGATACTGACAGTCAAAATATATATCAAGGAACTGATCCTGTAAGGTGTTAAATGCCCTCAATTCCCATTGAAGCCAACATACGTTTAGGGTGCTCATCATCCTGGAAAATTGTTCCCTAATGAAGAAATTATATGAAACTCAAGAAGAGACATTAAGTTACAGGTTAGAAACCATCAATTTTTTCTGTATGAAAACTGGTTGTTAAATGGCCTGGAAAGTTGGCTGGGGAGGGGGAATTTCTAATCAGATGGCACTGATTCAAGACATGGCTTTGGGACTTCTTCTATGGTACTTTAATATATACCTATCCCAATGTCAGAACAATTGGGAGTACCAAATCCTGTCAATTTGAAATAGTCTGGCTGACTAAAGTGGAGACACTGAACATTTCAGCAATATTCCATGCCACACCCACAGGAGAACTTAACATGTTTTTAAAAATTAGCCTAAGGTATTTCTTCTTTTTTTATCTGTTCCAGATCATTTTACAGTGGCATCCAATTATTTTTAACAATGCTGCAAGATCACCCATATTTAATTAGCACTGTTCTTTCTACAGTGTTAGCGTGAGTCTTTCAGCTCATTCCTCCCACCACACACCACAGTGAAGATAAGCATATGTATAAGATGGATACATTTAACATTTAGCCAGAGACTACTGAGACTTACATATCCATAATGTCCTTTCTGGGAGCAGTTGTAACAGTACACCAATGCAGAATGCTCAGAATACGAACTGGACTTCTTGATTGATCCTGGTCTGGTCTGCAATACGGAAAACAGGTGAGAATTAGGTCTGGTGAATTCCAAATGTTTAAAATAATCTAAACAAAAAGCTGTCTAAATCAACAGCATTCCAGCTGCAAACAAGAAGCTTGGAAAAAGGAGCAAGTTGCTCATGTAATATTACAGAACAAATTAAACCTTGATCACCAAAATCAAGTGGGATAGGAAACTTCAGTGTCCGTTCCATACAGCCATTTTATTTCGACTCTCAGTGCAGGAAAGTAGGCTGCTGATTTCTCGCTCTCTTTTTTGCAGATGTCCCACTATCCTCAGGGAACAACCAGGGCCATCAGATATTACATCCACCAGCTGGATAGAAGCATTTGTGTATTGCAAAACGAGTCCCTCCCAGCAGGACTCACTTAAGGCAATATGGGGAAGGTCTTCTGAGAGAGATACACAGCCTAAATCTACCACACTCCTATTTCCTCTCACTCTCCACCTCCCCTGCCCCCTTCCCCTAGTCACTGAACAGAATCTGTCAATGTCAATTTTCAAGTCACTAGCGGATCTGAATCTGCACCAAACACCAAATTAAATTATTGTGTTTGCTGTTTGAAGTCAGAACTGCTTTTTAACGCAAAGAAAGTTTTGGAACACTAAGCTGAACTCAATGGGTCAGGCAGATTTATTTTTTAAATCCAGAGCCAATAAATAATAACTTTGCTCAGCGTACCACCACATACATTTTGAACGGAGTGTGTGAGCACACATGTATATGTTCTAGGTTATATACACACACTTATTCAATAGAAAACAATAAAAAATAAAACCTTTGTTTAATCAGACTTAGCATATCCGCCGAGGAAGGGGGATGGAATAAAGGTTCTATGAAAACCGGTCAAAACAGAATCCAATTAATTTAAAGGTCCACATATTTTCCTTTATTATTCATTCTAGTGGAACACAGGAAAATGTGTGTGATTTCAAAGAATTCATCAATTTTTTTTTTAAATATCAGTCTGTTATTGCAAGGGATGCTTTTTTCTTTTAAACCTCTCATTGTGTTTACATCCCATTAATACTTCTAATGCAACTGTATATTCTTTCTTTACAGAGGAATTATAGTGATGCTTGTAAAATAGACAGAAACTACAGGATTATTCCTTGATCATCTTTTATGCATCTGATCACATTTTTGGTAGGACAGGACAAGCTTGTTTCACCACATTTTGAACCCATATGGCTTTAAAAGCGCACTTCAGATTCATGTAACTCAGTTCACATTTCATTCACTACATGCTGTGAATGAAGGATCAGAGAAGGGACATGTACAATGAAAAACAGTATAAACATGGCGCAAAAATCAGAGAGAATGAAAACCAGTGTTTGTGCCAAAAGGAGCACACAGACAAAAAGAGAAAATCTCATAAAACAACAGATATATATTCTGTCTCTCTCTGTAGATAGATATGGAGCTAGTAATGTGTTCAGGCCACTCACGTGTGCCAGCCTAGCTTTTTGGACATTCTTTCTACTACATAGAACAGGCTAAAACCCCCTCCCCCATATTTAATTTACATGAAAAAAAAATTCATAAATTCAAACTGTTTTTGAATAGGAGGTGTGCAAAGCCTTCAATCCTAGTAGGTTTGGCCAGCTCCCGTTTTTGGATCCCATACTCTGCCACTCACGGGAAATAAAGTTGCATAGGTTCTAATACAGAGTTCCTTAGAAGCAGACATAAATTAAATAATCTGGATCCTTCTTCCTCTGCCTTTATACAGAATTTTGTGTGTATGAAATCCATTTTCTAGGCTTATGTCAATTGCAGCTCACATTGTGATGCGACCAAGAAACTGCAACAGGTCACTATCTCTGGTTACTTCAGTCACCACTTGTCTACTAGAGACAGCTCTTCATCTAGAATATCTGTGGAATGTATCTGTCAAGGGAAGATCAACTGAATTATATTACAAATGACTCTATATTTCTATTAAGCCTTAAAGGGTTATATTTCAATTGGAGAAATTTGATTAAATGGTCTTATTCTTATAGTTTGTCATGTATTTGGAATGCGAAATTGCAACTGTGACACATCAGACACACATATATGTTAACCTCAAAGTATCTGTTACAATGTTAGTCGGGTTTTTCACCTTGAACTGTCAAATGGTGTTACACGGATTTATCCAATAAAACAATTTAGACTACTAGTGTTGTATGTATTTAAAATCTCTATTAAAATGTACATGATGCTTAAAACAATATAACTTTCTTTTGAAAAAGAAAAATCAGGGTCTCTTCTCTCCTGAGATATGATTTGTTAAATAAACACCAGATTTAAGGATCAGAATGATACTGCTAGCATAGAATTTATCATGTCTGCCAGTGATAATGCTAGTAATTTATATGACTGAATGAATAAATAAAAAGTACTTATAGACTCCTTCACTCTAATCCAGTAGTTAAATCTTACAGTTCAAGATAAAAGTAATCCTCCCAGCTCATAAATTATGTGTGTATTTCTGTAGTTTGTGTCTTTTCTTCTATTTAAAGATGGGTCAACACTAGCATTTGAAGTTCTTAGCAGTTACAGCCTCTAACAGCTCTCCTCAGAAGTTCATGTACTGCTGACTCGCCTGATAAACCTCTGGATGTTAATCTGAATAACACTTTGAGCTGAAAACTTTAATTACTATGATAAATGTTATCTGCATGCTATCTTTTAACCAACTATAGTACACCATGCTACTAAGAAAAGAGGATGGCACTCTGAATAGGTCTTACCTCATTAGAAAACAATTGTACATCACAACTCGGTAGTGGAAACAGAGGGATGTTAAGCTTTTCTTATTGTACTGTACAAGGTCTAACAAGAATCCTTGAGAGTATTCACTGCATTAGGAATGTATGCTCAAGTGACATGAAAAAAGCTCCACACAACATTCCCTTGTGTTTAGCAAATAGAAAAGGTCAGATTTAAGGAGACAAATTAAACTGAATACTTACAGTTCAGATTACAACTATACACATCTCTGCGGCTTTCCAAAAGCCAAACACAAGGGGAACCTGTATGTTTTTAAGCCCTCTATTTTATTATTATTTAAGGTTTAAAAAAGCATCTAAGGACTCCAATCCAATGGGTACAAAATAAAGCATTCATGAAAGTAGCTCCTCTATGTTATTTTTTTTGTTACAAACATTTAAATAATCTATATTTGTACGGTGATATCTAGGAGATTACTTCACTATCAATATATAGAAGTAATAACCTGGTAGATAGCATTACCTATGAAAGGTCCATCCCATCTGCTATTCTTGCTGAAAGCTTTTCATGCACCAGTAAACTCAGTAAATATCAGAAGATAAAGCATAAGCCTACCACGCCATGGATTTACTCCTAATGTCTCCTCAAAGTGCAGCCCGATGCAACGATTACAAATGATTTTTCTTCTAATGTCATTTTACATAACCCTTTTTTCTGCATGAGTAGTTAGTGCGGAATGAATGAATGAATGCCATTAAAACAGTTAATCATTATCTGGGACACTGGCCTTCCTCCCTTCTCAACCAGGAATCTCCATGACAAAGGCCAAGAGATCAAAATGCCAGGGCTGCCTCAGTGGCCTATTTCTGACAGTAATTTTTTATGCAAATTGGCCTGCTGGGCAGCTCCCTCTGTGACCTTGAGCTGCCCTTATCTAAACTGACTTTGATCCAATGAGGGTTTGCTTATATGAAGCTCATTACTACCTAGGATATGCAATCTGACTAAATCTCACTAATTAAAGAGAACCGTCCAGTCTCAGTTTTATATTATATGCATGTGTGCGATTACACACGCACAGAACCACAACTACACTAGAATACGCTATGTGAATTGAACATTGCATTTTTGACAAGTACAGTATATTCATTCCACTGTCAAGCACATAATGTCACTTTTAAAGGAAAATACAGTGCTTAACTGCATACTCCATAACACCGATTTATACAAACACACATATCAAACTTGAATAATGCATAGAACTGCGATGATTAAATAAAGTTTAGACCTGACACTTACAAAGTCCTTCCAAGCCCCATTATTCTGTAATAAACTGCATGAAAACATATTTTAAAATATGGGATTCCCACTTGATTATCAGAGAGAACCCCATCCAAACAACCAAGTCTACTATGATCCACAAATACCTAATGGAATGATTTTGACAGTTGAGTAAAATGTGAAAAGTTTCAACTGCCTATTAATAACCTTGAGCTGAAACCAAGGTCACTGTCTCCTTACACAGATCAGTTTTTACCAGCCACCATTCTGCCTCTGTTTTAGACTAATGCCTATTTTCCTGAGTACACTAAACAACCCTGTAGGTTGAGTCCACTTTAGTATCCAACCCACAAACTCTCTGGAAACTATCTGTACAGCTTATCCTATATAACGGCCCACTGCAAGTTTTCTTGTACAACCACTGAAGCATCTGGTACTGGCCTCTGCTGGTCACAGAATACTGGGACTAGATGGGATGATCCGGTATGGCAATTGCTATGTTTCCATCTCACTGGCAGATTCCATTTTCTGCTGCTATTCCTTACTTCATTCTACTGAGAGTGTATTTTCTCTCTCTAGTGCTCAACAATTAAACTGGTAATTAATCAGACAAAAACCTTCATCTAGGCAACACGAATGATCCTGCAGTCCTTACTCAGGCAAACCTCCTATCGAAGTCAATGCGTGTTTTGCATGAGGACTGCGGCTGTAGGCCCTAAATGTGTGACTCAAAAAGACAAGTAAGGAAATGTGAAACTGAGGGTGGAACTCATTTACATCAGTGCTGCTACGTCTGCTTTCTGAGACCAGGGCATGATGGTCTGACTGTATCACCACATACTACAGATGTCACTACAGTTAGGCAAAACACAACAAGGGAAGTGACACAACAACTGCATTTCATTTCTCTTTAAAAACAGATCATAATCTATTTATATTTTAGCAGAAGAAATAGCAACTATGGGTCATTCCCCTGCATTCAAAACTGCCCGTAACAGCTAACATGTAATGTTGTAATTATACGAAGATTTTTTTTTAAACCATGTCATGTACCCAGTAGACTTCCACTCCACTGGGTAATTCCTTAATTAGGCAGATTTTTGAAACGTGTATTATGTACACAACAGACCGGAACGTCTCCTTTAGAGTATTCCTAGTCTATCGCGTGATTGCATCATTAAGTCGCACATGCTACGTAGTAAAAATCCTTATGAAAATTCATGAAAAAAATGTACAGAGCATATTTAGTATGCAGGTGAAGTACATAACTTAAATATTTTGGCTTAAAAATCTCACAGCCACCAAAGCAATTAGACTATTTTAGTGGACCAATTCCTTGCCAAATTTATTTCTTACATTTTAGCCATTTTAAAACTGTACACATCCAAAAATTCATTTGCTCAAATCAACCAACCATTAATTTTTTCTTTTTTAAATTGCACATGGCTTGTGACCTCTTCTCACAAGTTATACTTTGTGAATGAGTATATTTAGGTGTGTTTATAACCTCAGAAAAATAGGCTACATAACAGAAACAATGAAATAAGTGTTACTAAAGCAGAGTGAATTATGCAGTTATATTTTCTCTAATCAATACCTAGTAAGTCACAAATCAATGGCTAGATTTTTTTTTTAATTGGATAGTCTGGAAAAGCAAACACTTGCAAATAACCACAAGAAAAAATGTAACTTGTTCAATCCACAATACAAGGGGTAAGACATGATAGTCTTCTACAGAAGTAGACATTTATACAATGCATTTTAAATAGATGCAAATGGCAGCTACAATTCACTGTGTGAAAAGATGAAACCAAGAGACAAAAACTAGAAAATTATACATATGAAAGAAATGAATGTAATCTTTTGATACTCTTACGAGTAGGGAAAAATACTAAATATTAATTTAGGACGTCGCTTCTGTAAAATGGACAAAAAAAGTCTTCAGTGAGTTCAGAACAATGAATATATGCAAGATAGTATGGATAACAGCAATTCGCTCCCTGAATGCTCCAACGTCTTCCTGGCTTAAAAAGCATCCCAATTTTCTCCAAAGGTGGTGGCGTTTATTCACTGGTCCATGGCTAATTTTACACGGAATGCAAAACGTTATTTAAATAGGGTGGTGCATTACATTTCAACTATTTCCTATGGAGCTCTCAATCTACAGACCGATCTTTCCTCTATTTTAATTTTAAAGTAAGTTAGCAAAAGCTTCCTTCTGAATCCCCAGAGACTACCTATATAGTGACACAAATGCACAAATTTATGACAGTAACATAAATGCTCCTCTGAAGTAATGTGCAACATTAAGTGAAATCGTTTCCTGGAAGATATTATAGGGATCTATATTTTATTTGCCATCTTAAACATATCTGGGTCTTTATGACCGTATTTTTAAAATGCATTTCCTTTTTATATTTCTTGGTGCAAATGGACTGCATAAATAAGCAATGTGCTATGAGGCTTCAGACTAGCCGATAAACCCTTTCAATTTTCATGCCAGCTTCTTCTTTTGTAATTCAAATCTGGCTGGAAACTGGCAGCTCTGAAAACTGAAACAAGCACTGCCACAAATACCTTGTAATGCTATCGACCTTGTCTGCCCATGCAGTGAGAAAGGGGGATGCATATGTGTCTGCAGTCATCCAGATAACACAACTCATTTTTGGAGGGGGGGGGGAAGGCGGGAGAGGGGGGCATAACAGAAGCCAGCCCCGGACTGTGCACCAAAAGCAGTCATTACCAGGCGAGCTGGAGAATAAGTCTCTTCAAAATACACAGCGCATTTAAAAACCATATACAGGGCTCAGCCACTGCTTTCATTACCAATTTTAATTTAGCTCCTTCAGTTTGCCAGCCAGATAAACTCTTTAGTGCTGTTTTTTAATCTATTTGCCACATTTTCTGTTTAAGATTATAGTAATATGGGGCAGGAGAAGGAATCACTCTTAGAGGAAATAAAGAAATAGATCCGCTTATCAGCACCCATCAGAAAGTTCATTAATCAGCCAGGCTTTGTGCCCCCTAAATTGAAAGGTTAAATAATCCTCTCAGGAATATTTCTAGGCACCTCCACCAATTGTCCGGAGAGGAGCTGCCATTCACAGCACTCTGGATCGGTGACAGGGTATTTTACTACTGTTTGGACCCCAAACAATGACGGACAAATGGCCTGGCTTACAAAGAAACCTTTTAGTACAAGGATGGAAAAGGACCACAAGCTTTGATGTGGTGGGGGGGAGGGAGGAAAGGAGGGGGGAGGGAGAGGGAGGAGACATATATGGATCCCGGTATATTTATTTGAATGTTTATTAGTGTAGCTATCAAATACATTTATAGGCAGGCACACACACACACACAATATATATATACACACACACATAATATGCACTCACACTACTAAGAATATGTATGTTTACACAAGCATTTGTACATTAATCTGAACACAAACATTTCCAATGTTTGTAAAATTAGGAGTTGAACAGAACTAAAGCTTGGTTATATTTATTAGCTAATACACTAGGGAGCTAAACAAACCCCAAGGTTTTAATTTTTACTGTCATTCTAAATGATTTACAGCTTCCTTTTTTTTTTTTTTTTCCCCTTCTCAACTATATCTGGCCTACTGGAACACCCCTAACCACGACTAAAGTTTTTTCCAAAAAGGAATTATTTCTTTAAAATATGGCAGAATATGAAAACCAAGCCTATTATGGTAGTACTTGAATACAACTGATTCTGAGAGAATGTGTTTCAGTCCCTTATAGCTGTGTTTTTGGAGTGTTATCTTGACATCAGATACTCAGGAGGAACAAATTATAAGTAAAGATTCCTATTTTAACGATATATCAACTAGCTGTCAATCTGTATTGCCTCTGATTGTATTGATGAGTGAATGCATACAGTACATTTAAATAATCGGACTATTAAAAAGACAAGGTCATTTCCTTATACCTTGGGCACCGGCACATGACCAGTATGATTACTAACTATCCAAGTTAACGTTCATTTGGCAGGAAGCAGCGTCTATAATTTGATAGCTACATCCCTTAGGCATTCCCCCTTTAAAGATATCGTATATAACCAGACAGAAACTTTGTAATTATTTTTATTTGCCTATGCAATGAACTCCTCATAACTATAAATTTGATACACTCAGCGAAGATAATCCCTGGTCAAACAAATTCAAACCAATCTTTACATGAACTTCTTTGAAACTTCATATGGGGTTCAAATGTCTGTCTTATATACCCATTTCTATTGAAGAAGTCTAAATACCTGTAGCTAGATTTTACTTTGTAACATGATTTGGGGCATTTCTTAAAACAAAGCAGAAAATATTTTAATTTCCTCCAACACCAATTAAATAAATACCCCAGACAGTAATCATGTCCCCAAATCATCCTTCTGAAAACTTCTATGCTCGCTGCCTCTCTCTCTAACACCCCTGTACCACCATCAGAAAAGCAGCATCAGTGGGATCGCATTTAACCAGGTTCTCTGAGCTGCCCATCAAAAAGTCAAACTGAAACCATACACCACTGTCAAATTCAGTATATCTAAATAAATAGAATAATTTAAATTCAATCTCTTTACAGACAGAAAATAATATAATCCCTAACATTTTAGAGCCATTATGGCAACCTTCTGTTTCCGAGAAATCCAATGCTATATCGCTGGTTATTTAAAATGCCAGGGCAACAATTTACTAATAGAATTAACAGCACTGTCAAGACCTAAAACAAAGCAAGACGCCATGTACAGTCAGCATTGTCAGCTAAATAACTATAGAATGAGAATTTATCATAGGTACAGTTATATATAACAAAATGATTAGAATCTACTGCAGATGCACAGATGAGGTACTAATGTAGAATATCCCATTCAAGTAGATATAGACCAAACTGCAAAATCAAACGAGTAATTAAAAAAACATTTGTAGAGACCTGGTGGTGGCGGAAACAAACAGCCAATGGTAGCAATGTCATGGGCTGTTTAAACTTGAAGCACTGCCAAAGTAAAGGAAAATATATTGTATAACTATGCACATTTGAGAGTTACAGTCATGGCTTTTTGGAATAAATTTACTATACATTACAAACAAAATTAACATACTAAAATAAGTTAAAAGATGAAGGTCTAACTTCAATCCACAGAAGCCAAAAAATTCAGAGCCAAGAGACTTCTTACTTTGTCATACATATTTATTTTAACACGTGCTCAATCAGATCACCCACTGTTCTGAGACTTCTCTAATACTGAAGTAAAATGGTGCCTATTCAGCCTGGAACTAAGCTCTTTAACTCTTAATATATGGAGCTTGGGGTTATATTTTAATCACTTTTATGTTTTTCTTTTTAATTAAAACAAAACCAAGGTAAATCTGTCAGAGATAGTAACTTCTTCATTGACATGACAGGCCATACCTAGATGTGGTGGTGTTATTATTGACACGACAGACCGCTTGGAAATAAGTCAATAAATATTTTTAGGGAATCAATCTGTAGATGATTAACATGATCAAGCATAACTTTAGAAAGTTATGGTCTAAAGTATTTGAGTTCTTAGCTGCTCCTTAATACATGGTTCATTGACAAGATAAACTCACAGGTCCTAAACAGCAATTATGGTCTATACATGACTAGTAAAAGAGAGTTAAATACACATATTAATTGGTGCAATACACCATATCCTCTTCTTCTGGGTCACTGAATACTCACTGACTTTTTAACATGCAGATTATTTATATGATATAGTGCAATAGTTTTAAATGATACTAAAACATACCATTTACAGACCATTACTCAGTGGACAACTGACAAGCAAAGGAGCCATTATTATTATGACAGGCAGACTCAAAATTCTTATGAATCAGAACAGGATGTCCTTGTTTGAGTTAGCAGTTTACATCTTTAAACTTTTGTTTTAATTTTGCAATATTCAAACGCGTTTATCCACTTAAAACAGAAAAATGCAAATATTTTAAATTAAAAATATTTATACCTAGATTTTATATAAAACCAATGTAAAACCACAACATATTTTTTGTTTTTTCACACAGAAAGCTTAGACACAACCTCATATATTTTAACCAAATTTAGTAAACTTTGTTTCTACACTCACAGCTTGTATGTCAAGATTCAATGAACATACATTTACAGTAACGTAGATAACTTAAAGCATGAAAATGTACACCTACACTTTACTGTAGGTGAACTGAACAGAATTATTACATACTCTCTCAGACTAAAGACTGTAAACATAAAATGCAGCAAATCTGACACTAATCTTCCACCCTATTTATTTTACTGTTCAAATCATTAATACTTGTCAGCATAGAAATTAGCTAAATGAATGCTTAAATGTACCTTTTTTATTTTTAAAAAACAAAACAAGTGAAAGTAATCACCAGCACCATAAACATTACAGAAATGATAGCACATGTTAATACTTTTAGTTAAATGAAACTGCTGGTGGTTATATGAGGGAGAAGGCTTTTGACAATAA
Source organism: Eretmochelys imbricata (assembly GCF_965152235.1). Classification (NCBI taxonomy): domain Eukaryota; kingdom Metazoa; phylum Chordata; order Testudines; family Cheloniidae; genus Eretmochelys; species Eretmochelys imbricata. Next base: position 125,008,499 of record NC_135576.1, read on the forward strand.
GATCTAAACATTAATCATTCTTTTTTCTACTTAAGGAACTATTTATCCAATAATTCCAGTGCATCACAAAAATAATGTGTGATGAAAAGAGATTAACACAGGGCAGTTTAGCCATTAAGAACACAGAGATTCCTACTCCAGTTTTTAGTAAATATTTGGGGTACTTGTCATCCTTTCCCAGTTGTGTGAATGCCCTACCATTGGGATCATTGACAGTTACATGCATTGTACAACAGCCTTCAGAATAAAAAGGTGTTATTGTTAATTGAAATAAAAATACATTAATTTCACCCCTCGTAAAGCCAGTATCCTAGTCTCCCACCCCACAGAAAGTACAGAGTTCCTTAAATATCTTTATTATGCATTCAGAAGACACATGGAAGTCTCAGACGTACTGAAGGATGTATCTTAACAAATGGAAATAGTTCAAGGGGCTACTGTCCATAGGTGCACAGAAGTTAGAAACGAAAAGGGTCTGATGAGATCACTCCATCCGTCTCTTCCGCCATGGTGTAGGACTGTTTCCTACAGCACATCAAACCACAACTTATAATCAAGGCTTAAGCTGTACCACATCACTCCCCTACCCTAATCCGTACCATCACCTAGTTTCAGCATAAAATGTTATAGAAAATATTCAGAAAATAACTCTTATGGTTAAATGGTTCAAATAAATGACAGTTCATTATTGTGCCACTTGCAGGTTCATTTTCCAACAAGGTTAACTTTCACAGGCTCTAACAACAGTTCAGAATTCTTAGAGTGCTTTAGCAAAGCACACAGTGGACAAAGCATACGGCCAGATTCTCAGCTGCTGTAAACTGACAGTGCTCCACTGAACAGCTAGGACAATTTACATCAGCTGAGGATCCGGCACTAGGTATAGAAAAACATTAGGAACAGCATCAGCAGCTACTCCTCAAACAAACATAGTAACATGGGTACCACTTAAATATATCTGCAATTGGAATTTTCTACTCTGTCTTTACTAGTAAAAACAAAACCTGATTATTGTATACTTCAATTATTTCCCCTTATAAGCAGTTAGTTGCATCTAGTTCTAAAATTATATTTTCCTGAGAAGGTAAGTATGTAAATAATACATGTTTGTAGACAATCAAAAGTTTAACATGATCTTTTTTATTATTTATGAAGATCATGCATTTTGCCTATAATACTTTAAATGCAGTTTAAAGTAAAAACTGGAAAACACTCAATCATTTTAACAATCAATCTCACCCACACCTGTAGTATATATTTTGGACTCATTATACAGTTAAAGTCACTTTGTGTAGAGTGATCTAACTGCTAATTTATATCTCAAAGCTATCAGGGTAGCCTTTTGTATACTTTGGCTATTTGGAAATAAGACCAGCCCTAAGCGTTCCCTACTGTGACAGCAGTAAACGTACTCTGAATGAACCTTGCAAAGGAGTCACAAGTAAGGAAGAAATAGCCATTAATAGGAAAACAATACTATATACTGCAAAACAAAAACTAAAGGAAAAAAGTTTCTATTTTAGCTAATAAATCTGACAAACCAAACCACTCCTGACTGATTTTTTAAATTTTTTTAATTAAAATAATGGAACGCTTATGAAGCATAATACCTTCATGGAAACATCTGCCAAAGGTCACACACATGTAAAAGCAGGCGGGATGAAATTTTCATAAACATTTGATAATTAAAAAAAGTAACTCTACCAATTATTATTAAAGGGTTGGAACTTCTTTGTCCTAAACTAAACATGTTTCAGCATAAATTTTTAAGCCATGTGAGAACTTCACGCAACCCAAACATCATAAACCACTTTTTCCTAAGTGCAGATGCTCTTGTTTTTCCATTGCACAGAACATCACAAAGTCATCCTTATTTCAAATTCAAATGCCTTGCAATTCTGGGTTATCTTCACTGTATATCATCCAGTAAAATGGCTATGTGAGTTTTGACATACAACTTGTGATGGGATGCCGTGTCTCTCCGAAGTATGTGAAAAATATACAACCTATGTCCAACAAAAGTAATATATTTACAGTATTTTCTTAAAAAAGAAGACGACACTGATCAGTTGGTGACGTAATATAATTTACATAATCTTTACAAAGTTACTGCTCTAGAAACCTTAGGTCAGGTAATTCCAGAGGAGTTGATACTGTAGTCATGTCCCAAGAGCCTCAAATAATCCCATCCACGAGTCAGAGAGCAGCAAGACTGGAGAGTAGCAAGACTTAATCTCTGCACCAAAATACTTTTTTCCAACCTTCATCTGCACAAAACCTACAAAGCCTTCTCTAGTTTCCAAATTTCCCAACTCTCAAGCTTAAATATTTTTTCACAAACACTATATTTTAAAAACTCTTTCTGAAAGTCACATTTTTAAGGATTTAAATTGATTTGAGGCTAGACTGCTTACATTTTTATTTCAGAAAAAAGGTGGCAGGCCATGTAGAATTGTAATAATGGCACACAAAGAAATCAGAGTGCAAAATTTAAACACAAAAGATGTATTGTCCCTTCATGTCTTTTACGCACACAGGCCAAAACAGCGAATTTCTGGTTCACCTTTTTTTATGTAAGTGGATTAAAAGTAAGATTAACAAACTGTCAAAAAATGTGTTAAATGATAGCCTCAGCTGGTTAAAAATTCTGATGGCTGTAAAACTCTGTTGGTGGCCATCTTGGACTAGGGGTTGTAATATAAATGAAACTAGCAGAGACAGGAGATGGGGGAGGGGACCCTTACTGCTTGAACACTGGAAGAGGAAGGGAGGTATTATCAAGGAGGAGCTATCATGGAAAGAACCCTCCTAAAAACAGCAGGAATTTTTTTAAAAGTATATCTACACATCTGGAAAATACATTAAAAAACAAGAAAGAAACTATGTTTTGTCCATCGGCTGGGATTTACCTTTCCTTAGTCTTTCTACATGTATTTCCTGAAGAAGGCCATACTGGTGTTTGAAAGATTAATTTCTGTTTCTTTATTGTATGTAGATTTTATTCTTGGATTGAGCTTGCTATATGCTTCAGTGTATGAATGAATTAGATTACAATATTATATGATAAAGTATAACGTACGTAGTCAGAAAAAAATGAAATTATACAACGTGAACGCAAATTTTATTTTATGCCAAAACATTATAGTGGCTGTCCATGTCTTTCCCAGTGCTTAATGTCTTGTGCCCCATATCAGGTGAATATAGGATACATTTTGTCCCATTTTTCAGCTTGAATCATAAAGATACAAATACGTGCTTTTGTACCTTAAACAAAATATTGTGGGTTATTTAAAAATAAGCTTCGTCCTACATTTTTCGGTTATCCCTTATTTGACTGAAAGGTAAATGCTCCATTAAAAAATACGCACACACGCTATACCCACGAACACCCACTATACCCACACACACAGAGCCGAATCCCACTCATTTTACTTACTTTAGTAGACCCCCTAAACCAGGGGTTCTCAACCAAGGGTACGCAGAGGTTTTCCAGGGGGTACATCAACTCATCTAGATATTTCCCTAGTTTTACAACAGGCTATGTATAAAGCACTAGCGAAGTCAGTACAAACTAAAATTTCATACAGACAGTGACGTGTTTATGCTGCTCTATATATTATACATTGAAATGTAAGTACAATATTTATTTAAATAGATTAATTTTATATGGTAAAAATGAGAAAGTAAGCAATTTTTCAGTAAGAGCTTGCTGTGGCACTTTTGTTTATTTATGTCTGATTTTGTAATCAAGTAATTTTTAAGTGAGGTGAAACTTGGGGTTCACAAGACAAATCAGACTCCCGAAAGGGGTACAGTAGTCTGGAAAGGTTGAGAGTCACGACACTAAGCTATTCATAGATTTACAGATTCCAAGGCCAAAAGGGACCATTGTGATAATCTAAGCTGACCTATATAGCATGGATCAGGGAACTTCTCCAAAATAATTTCTGGAGAAGATTTAAAAAAAAAAAAATCCAATCTTGATTTTAAAATGGTCAGTGATGGAGACCCACCATGACCCTTGATAAATTGTTCCAATGGTTAATTACTCTTGATATTCAAAATGTTTGCATTATTTCCACTCTGAATTTGTCTAGCTTCTACTGCCAGCCACTGGATTGCCTTTCTCTGCCACAGTGAAGGTGAACTGGATTCAGCCGAAAGCCACACGCATGTATATACATATAAAGTGCTGTGGCATTTTTTTCAGAAGTATTCTACAGCAGTAGTTATCTTCTGAAGTGGGTAACATTGCTGTGTAATAACAGGGCTACCTGCTATTATTATTTGTTTAAGGCAGCGCTCACAAAGTGTTCAAGGAATTTTCTAGACTCTCCAGAAGGCCTAGTCTCGGTCCCATGCACTTCACAATCTACGGATACAGTCTATACAGTCAAGATTGAGTACAAATCTGTTTGGTGTTTTTGTAGGTGTGGGGGTCTCCAAGAAGTGCAAAGTTACCTAAAAGGGGAACTGCCATGAGGAAAAAAGAAAGCTGATCAGATTAAATATACAATGCATTTTTAGGTCAAACAACAAAGCTGAACAAAATTATCCAAAAATGTTAGTTAGAAGATAAACCCGGTTTGTCACCAGAGCAGTTCCACTAACTTCAGTATGCACTATTTTTGCAACTAAACTGGGAAGGATTTTTCCTAGGCCTGTATCTGTCCAGAGCAAAATATTCTACAAACACATATACAATTCTAGTTTGGGTCGTGAGTAGTTTATAAACAGAAATGAAAAATAACAGGAACATAGAATTTAGAAAGAGGCTAATATTCTTAAAATGAATTGCTATGACTGAAAGTGCTCTTTATTAGTCCTGATATGAAAGAGATGAGAGCGATGGTACGTTCTTTGCATCAGAGACTGCATCTTTCTGAGTATTTGTAGCTCATCTTGCACAACCAGGCCACCAATCCCAATAATAAAATCATACAACCATAATAAAGTCATAAACGACAATATTATTTCTTCAGTCAGAGTTATAGGTAGGTTTTCTAAGTCTCAGGGACAATGCACTGTGGGAATGAACTTGTCTCAGGGGCCCTTAAAAATTCTTTTTTTGTAGGACTGTGATTCTTCATATTCTAACATTATTTATATCTGGCCAAAATACTGTAAAATTATTTTTACTGGATTTTGAAAATCATCTTCTTGTATTATTACCCTACTACTATGAGTTCATAACAACAAGTTTGCTAACTGTACAACTGTGTATCTGACTATCATTTATTGCATGCAGGAAACAATGAGGGAAAAAAACCCATAAAAATATGTTGACAACTTTATTTTATCTTTTCTGAAAAAAGAAGAAATATACAGAAGAGGCACAATGAAAATTATTTAATCACATTTTAAATCATCATCAAAACTGGTCATTAAATATTATGCTAATTCACAATCTGTAATGTGATTAATGTTTTGGTGACTGACTGATTTTACAGAGTAATTCTAGTTATAGTTGAAAGGAATTTCCAGAACCTAACCTTGCCCAGTTATAAAACTTTGATTATCACAGAGCCTTTAAATTTAAGCTTCATTAATATGATTTGTCTGTTTTTTTCTGACAAGGAACAAACTAAAATATTCTGCTCATCATTCTTTTTGCCATTTCAACTGCCTCTTAAAATATCTGAAATTCTAACAAAAAGAAGCTGCCAGCAAGACATTTCTGACAATTATTACAAAGTTTTTTTAGTGTTTCGAAATTTCCAACCGTAAGAGTTTAAACTAAAACCTATCACCAACCATAACAGTAGCAATAGAATTATTATGTACTCATTGTTCCTACTGAAGCTACACTGAAGTGCAAGAACTACTATGAGTCAATAGATGGCAGTCCACCTCTTAGAAAAGAGACAGATAATGAATAAAATCATCAAAAGCGTCACAAAGAGACAACAATTGGGTTCTGTTGTTTTAAACAAGCTTTCAGAGTCATTAATTAGGAACATTTAAAGAATGCATGTGCATTTAAACACAATTTTTTATATGGACCTTTGGCAAAGCGGTATGATAGAAGTGGTTTTAAAAGTTCATAAACATGACACATATTTGTATAAAATATAACTGTTGCTCTGCTTGGGTTGATGTCTATATATGTTATGCACATTATCAGTTTACAATTTTCCCAAATTCAGTTTGAACCCAGTTGTTAATTTGCTATATATATTGTTAAGGTGTGAAAAAACCTGAATCTAACATCAGTACATATACCTGTAAAGATACATGCATATTCTCCAAAAATAATAAATGCAAGTATATTTCTTCTCTTGCATTATTCGTTTAGAAATCTGTATTTATAGCAAACTATGATGGAATTGTAAATTGAAGACTGCAGTTAAACAGTGGAATGCCTATTTGAGAGCAAGCAACTTCTACCTTTTAGTCATACTTATGTAAAAGAAATAGACAACAACTCTATTCTAACACAACAGTTTCAGCATCATCTGTGGATATTATTTGCTTCTGTTGCAGTTTAGATCTAGAGAGAATTCTTAAGTGAAAAAAGAAAAGTTGACCCTGACATGTTTAAGTAGTTTAAATAATATAGGTTCTCTTGAACTATAGCCTCTATTTTAAACATCAACTATGTCTGTTGTCAACGGAAGTTTTAAAAAAAGTATAATCTGATTATGCTTCAATTAATGTAGTTGTCAAAATTGATCTTCACATGAAAGATGCTATGCAAAATATCATCGTAAATTAAATACCTGGATAATTTATAGTACTAAATAGTAAAGGCATTTATAAGAAACAAGGTAGGGACTAAATATTTAGTAATGAAATAGGAAATATTTATATGCATGTATATTTGATCACATTTCAAAATATTCTCTCACAAGCAGAGAGTACCCCAAAGCAATATTTTTCCAAATTAATTAATTTTTCCAATATGACATTTCCACGCATAGCTTCAAAAATTTTAAAGTAGATCTTCTGTTGGTGATTAATATTAATTATTAATTTCACACCATTGAAAGTATAAAGTAAAAATACATTCCCTGAAAATTAGTTGGCTACAATTCTTCATGGTGAAACAGCTGGGATTGCTTGTCAATGACTGCCAGGAAGAATCTGATTTTAGCCTTTTAAAAAGTAAGAATTTTTTGTAGTGTTGATTATAACTCTGAGTAATTGTTCAATGTCCAAAACAGGCCCGAACGACAAAATATATTTTGACATATTAGCTGAAACCTAATTCATCATCACATTATTGCATAAATACATCTAAGTTCCATAAGGGATCTAACAAACCATTTTAACACTTCCTTTTCTGGAGTATAAAAAATTATAAAGGATTGAATCTTTTCTTTTGAGTATCTTTAAATAAATAAAGCAAACAACAATATAAAGTGAATGCAACTAAACCTATTCTTATTACATCATCTTTAATCTGGTAATTTAAGAGCAAAGAAAATATTCATATAGAAACGGAGATTTCCAAAGTGAATGTTTAAAAAAAAAACCCTAAGCACAGGAAAGATTTTCAACAGAGTGTATCCTTTACTATTAAAATTAGCTGCTAAAACAGAAAAGAGAAAGTTCCAACATGTTGAAAAGGCATATGGAACAGATTTTAAAGTACATCCTATAGCAGTATTCCCTTACTGGAAAGAAAAACCTCAAAACCACAGCACAACCAAAAGTACCGGACAAACTTTTCTGCTTTGTTTAATCGTACAAGGATGACAGTGGTTATAAAGTTATTCCAGTTAAACACACATTTTCCTTATGTTGAAAAGAAGTCATAGGCAAGGCCTAATTTTTTATACATAAATGTGTGTATATATAAATAGCATTTAAGGTTTGTAGTGTAGATCAATTAGACACTATTCTAAACAAGTTAAATATTGTTTTCAGACTTCACATTAGTTAATGAGGTGCAGTTTGTTTAAATTTTCCCTGCGTTTTGCATACAAAAAATTTAAAAACTGAATAATTTATTTGTAGTGTGTAGTAGTTATTTTTATAACTAAAGACCAACTAACCAGGTGCCAAAGAAGAAGTGGCAGTTGATTTCTTCTTTAAGAATCATTTACAAAGATTTCAAAGTTTATTTCTAAAATTCACATTCCATTCTCTAGGTAACGTTCTTTAATTCAAAGTTAAAGAAACTGCCTTGTAATATATGGGGATTTGACAACCAAATCTGGGAAACACTGAGACAGGAATACTGTTATACCCCAGTATAAAATTAAACTTTTTTTTTGCAATGTATACACTAAATGCAGTTATGGAGAGGAAAGTGATAGGATGCAGTCATTAAATTATGCTAGTAGTAAAAACAGTCAGAACTTCTAAGAATGCATAAAAAGGGACAGTGTATTATTGCAGTCTCCAGTTCAAAAACTCTTCAGATGTTTATTATCTTCCTGAAGAAGATGCTTGTCTATATTTTATGGTCAGCAGTTCACAGAAGAGTAAATAGGTTGGGTGTACAAGAAAATAAAAAAGGTGTCTCTACTTACTGTTAGGTGATACTGCCTCCATATTTCTGGGCAAGCCTGGAAAATAAAAATATTGATCAGCTGGGAGCATGAAACAAGGTGCTTTACAGCCTGTTGGTTTTGGCATAACACAGTATCCACCGGTGTCGGTCACAGGAAAATAAGAAGCTTAACTGAAAGGGTCTGCATTTCAGCTTCAAAAACCTGGCTAGACAGTTTAATTGAATTTTACACTGGTTTAACACACTCCCTGCCATTGTCAGAAAGCCAGTAACAGTTTTCTCTCTCCCTTTCTTCTCTTAAGGTTAGA